>NC_133369.1:27781296-27826361 GCF_049309525.1 Garra rufa
CAAACACTGTTAAAACCATGATTAGCTCATATTGTGAAACTGGACACACCTACAAACTGAGCCTGAATCCTAACACTGCCTCTAGTTCCTGTTTTGCATTGTACAGTAATTGTAAAAAAGTAAAATGTAAATATATTTTAATTAAAACATTTAACTAATGTTTATCTTTTAGGCAATTGTTCAGTTAATATTTTCTCCCAGTTTTCAAGGTAAAGAAGGTTGCTCAACTTCATAGGCGTAACTTCTGAAATGACGTTTCCATGCCAGAAAAAAAGGGATTGTGCAAGAGCAGATGTGAGAAGCTCTTCTTGAAAGATTAATAGTTTTAGAACTGTAAATCAGCTTATAGACTCAGATGACATCATGACAGGGATCGACAGACAAAAAATAAATAAATAAATAAATAATAATAATAATAATAATATTACTACAGTGCTGATATTATGCAGGTAAACACATTTTTTTAAAATATTTTTTAATATAACATATATTTGACAAATTAATTGATTTATAGTAGTTTTGCCAATGGAAGTTTTTTTTGGAGGACTCTGAACAGGATGAAATGCTCTTGTTTGTGTTATCAACTGCAAAGAGTGATCAGTCAAATGGTATTTATGACTAATTGAACAAAGCCAGTTAAACAAAGACAGCCGTTGAAGTTGAAGTTGAATCATGTGGTTTAGTGAATAACATCTAAAATTTCG
The DNA here is from genome assembly GCF_049309525.1 of Garra rufa. Taxonomy (NCBI): domain Eukaryota; kingdom Metazoa; phylum Chordata; class Actinopteri; order Cypriniformes; family Cyprinidae; genus Garra; species Garra rufa. Next base: position 27,782,001 of record NC_133369.1, read on the forward strand.
CTGGGGTAAAGACTAACTATAAACTGCCCTGTGTAAACAACAGTTTATAGTGCTTAATCAGGTTATGGCTTATTTAAACTATGTATGAGAGAGAGAGAGAGAGAAAGAAAGAAGAGAGAGAGAGAGAGAGAGAGAGAGAGAGAGAGAGAGAGAGAGAGAGAGAGAGAGAGAGAGAGAGAGAAACAACCCTCTCTGTGCAACAGTGCCCTCTAGTATTTAAATAACTGTATTGCCAGATTTAAGTCCAAAACCAAAATTCTTGCAGGGTATAAATAGCTTATAAACGCCAGCATGGTATTTTTATTGAAACATGTTCTTGCTGAGGTATTATAGTCAAACACCACATCAACATGTGAAGTAGAATTATTTACAGGTTTCATAAAAAAAAAAAATACTGAGCTTTCTTTTTTCAGATAAATGCTGATCTTTGATTCTTTCTATTTGTAAAAAAATCCTGAAAACTTTTTACTGAACTGTTTTAAATATTGATAATAAATGTTTCTTAAACAGCAAATCAGAACTGAACTTTAAATCAAATAAATGTAGGCTTGGTGTTCAAAAACTTTTGACTGGTAGTACAGGTAATTTGTTTATCAATTTTAAGAATTGAATCACACTTTGAGCAGTTGTGTAAAAATGGAAATATAAATGAACATAATGGGAACTGAAAACATTTTCTATTTTGAAATTATGTTTAGCACCAATGGTGGGCTATGTGCTTTTACGCTTTTACAATTTACACACGTTTATGAATTCAGTTCGTTTAACACATGCTCTCTGTGTAGCACAATGTAAATTTATGTGCAGACTTTGATGAAAAAGACTGTAATAAGTACATTGTATTCATTTTATGAATTTAATAATTAAGTTTAATAATTAGGACTAAAATCATACAGAGACAAATTGAATTCATACTGATGAATTAATGATAACACTTTACAATAAGGTGTCATTTGTTAACATTAGTTAATGTATTAAATAACATTAACGAACAATGAGCAATACATTTATTACATTATTTAGTCATCTTTGTTAATGTTAGTTAATAAAAATGCAGCTGCTTATTGTTTGTTCATAGTTCACAGTGCATTAACTAATGTTAACAAACACAGCTTATGATTTTAATAATGCAGTGCTAAAATTAACCTAAACAAAGATTCATAAATGCTGTAGAAGTATTGGTCATTTTTGTTCATGTTAACTAATGTAGTTGACTAAAGTTAACCAATGAACCCTATTGTAAAGAGTTACCAAATTAACACTGATAAGCATCACATTTTAAAGTATAACAAGTATTTTTAAATGAAATGGACTAATGAGATTTGTTTTATCACTGTTCCTTGTAAGTTGTCCTTGTGTTCAAACAGGAATGCACCAGGTGTAGTTTCAAGAAGCTTCCTGTAAAACAATTCAGATATTATTTGAAAAATAGTTTAACACCTGTAACATGATTCTTTCCTGAAGCATCAGTTCAGATGTCTCTGATATTTAAGTCATTTTGTATCTTTCCAAGTTTCGACATGTAACTTGTGCTGGTTTCCTGCTTCTCCTTTGTACTTACCGTATCTTCCTCTGCAATGTTCCTCCTTAGACGGTCCCAGAAATGCACTCTGTCACCTTTATCCTCTGGCCAGTCCAGATATGTACGTGATCTCACCAGTTTGGCCAAACTATGGAACGTAATGATAAAAGTATTTACACAATTTATAAAATAAAATGGGAAGTATTTCTATGATACTTCCTAAACTCATCTGTAAATATGCTGCAGTTTCACAGTTAATGCACATCTTAAAGTGTTAGTTCACCCAAAAATGAAAATTAGCCCATTATTTACTCACCCTCAAGCCATCCTAGGTGTATATGACTTCCTTCTTTTAGATGAATCCAATCAGAGTTAAATAAAAAAATGTCCTGGCTCTTTCAAGCTATAACAGCAATGGGCAGGTTCAACAGGTCAAAACAAGTCCAATAAAGTGCATCCATCCATAATAAAAAGTGCCTCACATGGCTCCGGGAGGCGTAGTGAAATTGATGCATTTTTGTGAGAAAAATTTCCATATTTAAAATGTAATAATCACTCACTAGCTTGCACTCACTGTTGTACACAGAAGCTGCTCCAGGCGGATGACGTCGGACATATGCGTTGTGCATGCGTTCTTGGCATATTTCAAAATCCTTCTACATTTTTCTTTACAAATCGTCCTTCTGTACTTCTAATTCATGACCATTGTTTTGTTTTGTGTTGTTCTCTCCACTGCGTGTGTGCGTTTGTCACTTCTGAGCAGCGCATGCACGTCCTACGTCATCCGCCCGGAACGGCTTACGTGTACAACAGTTTGCGCAAGCTCGAGAAAGTGATTATAAATATTTTATATATGCATAATTTTCTTACAAGAATGCATCGATTTGCTACAGGAGATCTTTATTCATGCCCCGGAGCTGTGTGAGGCATGTTTTATTATGGATGGATCCACTTTATTGGACTAGTTTTGGACTGTTGAATAGAAACACCCACCCATAGACCATTAAAAAGCTGGGAAGAGCCAGAATAATTTTTAAAATAACTCTGATTGAATTCGTCTGAAAGAAGAAAGTCATATACACATAGGAATCTATGAAGGTGAGTAAATAATGGGCTAATTTTCATTTTTCAAAAATGACAATTCTGTCATTAATTACTCACCTTCATGTCGTTCCAAACCTGTAAGACCTTCGTTTATCTTTGGAACACAAATTAAGATATTTTTTAGGAAATCCAAGAGCTTTTTTTCCCTCCATAGAGGGAGGAAATGACATCAAAAATATCTTAATTTTTTAATTTAATTTAATTTAATTTAATTTAATTTAATTTAATTTAATTTAATTTAATTTAATTTAATTTAATTTTAATTTTAATTTAACAACAGAATTTTCATTTTTGGGTGAACTACCCCTTTTGGGGAGGTGGGGGGAATCCTAATTACCGATGGAAAGCAGAAAGCTCAAAAGGAGAGATGTGTTCAAGGAAGATGAGGATGAGACGATGTTTCTGATCTTCCAGCTGCCGGTGTGTGGCCACTCGCATCTCCAAACTGCACCAGTCACTACGCAGATACCGGCGACTGATCAAACAAACAGTGCACTGACTGCTGTAGATACTCTCTGTGATGTTGTCCATGATATCTTTACCCACCTAAAAAATGTTTCGCAAGAAATTCTTCTTTAGTGAGAAACATGTCAATGGATAACATAACTAACAATACACAACCTGGTTTTATGACAAAAACGTACCTCTGAACTTTTTTGCATGACGCAAAATGCATACCGCCATGTACGTTATATGACATTTTCTATGTGAAATGTCCACTGGGTGACGCTACAAGAGTGTAAACCTACTTACCCGACAGTATTAAAGGGTTATGAAACCCCAGACTACTTTTTCTGAGATTTTAACATAAGTGTTTGTGTTGCAAAATCATAGAAAGCAACGTTGACATCTGCTTTTTTGCGCTATTTTCATCTTCCAGGTTTAAAATCTACATTGTGCTGATGTCATCATTTGTGATGCGTCGATGGACAATAGTACATCGATGACGTGTCAGTGTCTCATAAATATTCATGACGCTGCATGTTCTTATCCTATGAGAAGTCAAATCGCTTAATTATTCACAACAGCGTGTGTTGATTTGCTGTGGCAGGTGCTTCAGACTATGAGATTGCATACATTAACTGAGAGGAACGTTGGTGCGTTCACACCGGACGCGACTTGCGCGAATGAATCACGCTATTCGGGCGTAGTTGGACGCTTGAACATTTGAGTTTACTCGCGTCATTCGCGCGGTGAAATTCGCGTCATTCGCGCGTGACATTTTCTTCACAACAGACGCGAATTCGCTCATGGGAGGGGCTTCTGCCACTCGTCAGCGGGAAAGTAGTTGTAAAATAGGTGAATGAGCTCAATGTGCCAGCTTTAGCTTGCTTGTAGTCTCAATATGTATGTAGGTCAAATTGAGTAAAGAGCGTTTTTTAAAACTAACCAGATTGTCCGACCTCTTCACTCACTTTCTTCCAAACAAGATCCTTTTTTTTCCGTTTCTATAAAAGTGTATGGAACAGCTCCGAGTAACCACAGACAGCAACGGTGATTTTGTCCTCCATTGTTGTTTCAGATTTCTGCCTCCGTCACTACTAGAGCAAGCTCCTGATTGGTTAACGCGGCGCAAATTTTCGCCAAAGTTCAGATTTTTGAACTTGCGAGTTTCGCGCGATTCGCGCGAATGGTGCGGCAAACGCTTGAAACGCTCAATACGCGCCGCTTTATTTGCGCGTTTCGCGCCGCCTCATTCGTGCATTTCGCGCCGCAGGATGGCTATTCGCATCTTTGCATTGATTTAACATGTAAATCACTCGCGCTTGCCGCTTCATTCGCGTCCGGTGTGAACGCACCATGAGAGTTCGGCATGTGATTCATTGACAAAGTAAATGTAAGCGGTTTTTCTTTGATGCAATCCATCAAAAGGCTTATATAAACACAGCAAAATAAGCCTTAACAGTTATTAGAGGTTCAACAGCGTATTCATATGTATGTTTTCGATGCATAGTGCAAATGGCTGTGCATTTGTGTTTTAAACTCGATGATAGCGAAATGAAACTGTCTAAACCATAGACTGTAAAAAAAAAAAGATGGACGAAGAGTCTCCGCTTCATTCCATATAGAAAAGTGAAGCCAATACATCTCAATATGGCCGCTGCCATCTTTAGAGAAATTACGTCATTTGAAGCCAGATGTTGCACAGTAGAGACTCATTTATCAAAATCCCGCCCAAACTCCCGAAGACCCAATCGCACGATCACAATCATGACACCACACCCCGTTTTTATAGCATTAAATAACTACCTAAAAGCAAACTTATTAGAAAAGCTAACACCTGAACATGAATCAGCATTATGAGAACTGTCTCGCATGATGGAAACCATCTTTGGAAAAAAATTATTTGAAGTGTATGTTGTTTTTGGTATTTAAATTCAGAAGATCAAATACACTCTTAAAAACAAACGTCCTTTAGTGGCATCGATGGTTCCATGAAGAACTTTGAACATCTATGGAACCTTTCAAATGCAGAAAAGGTCCTTTGTAGTTGAAAAAGGTTCTTTAGGTGTTTAAAATGTTCTTTTAAGAACTGTTCACTGAAAGGTTCTTTGGGGAACCAAAAATGGTTCTTCTACAGCAGTGGTCCCCAACCATCCTGGAGGCCCCCCAACAGTGCACATTTTGCATCTCTACATTGTCTGACAAATGAGCTTATAATCTGAATCAGGTGTGTTTGATTAAGGATACATGGAAAACATGCAGTGTTGGGGGGCCTCCAGGAACATGGTTGGGAACCACTGTTCTACAGCATCACTGCAAAACCTTTAGGAACCTTTATTTATAAGAGTGTAGAACTTCATTTTTATAAAACTCACCTCAAAGTCTCTGTTGTGCAGACATAGCCTAAGTCTTGGATTCCCTTGTTCCTCCAGTCGAGGAGCCATCTCCCCCAGGACCCAGGCCTCATCTCGGCTACAGAAAGACACAAAAGCATCATACTGCATTTCCTCTATCTCCCCATCAGCCACTTCAACTTGTCTCCTCCTCCTGTGCCACTGTCTACCAAACCTCCTCTCCACCCATCCTCTCAGGCGGAAGAAGAGGACCACGGAAGGCCAGCGAGCAAAGCGATATCCAACAGCTGCTGACAGAAGAAGACAAATGCAGCCAGCTGTGGCTACATAGCAAATGTACTGCGCGTCAGTCTGACAGAGCTTTTCCATGGTCTCCAAGAAGTTGAGTATCTGATAGTGCCAGACACATTTCTGCTTCTGCAAGAAGATAACCTGCACTTTTTCCGTGCTCTCTGCCCAGTCAAGAATCCAGCCGTTTCCACAACTGCATTGGAAATCCACTCTGTCAAGAACAAACGTTGTTAGTGCTGGAAGAACTTCAAACACACCATCAATCAAGACCAGAGGACTGTTGCTGTAGAGACGCAGCAGCTGCAGAGACGTCAGGTCTTTAAACATACTCTCGGTCAGGAAACTCAGATGGCAGTTTACCAGCACTAGAGTCTGGAGTTTTGTTAAGTTCCAGAAGAGACTACCAGTTTCTGTATAGTTCGAAAAGCTCAGGTTGCTGAGCTTGAGACGCTTGAGATGGTGCAGAGTACTGATTTTAGTATTACTGAGAGGCGCTCGTTCAGCTCCTCCTGAGATTTCAAAAGATTCCAGGTTTGGGAAATAAGGTGCCATGAAGTTATTCTTGCATATAAAAAGGTTACAAATAACTTTAAGCTCTTGAACTGCTTTAAGAACGGAGTTATTACAGTCCACAAAATCCAGTCTGTCTCCATTTAACTCCAGAACAAACGTTCCCTCAGGCTGTGATGTTTGTTCCAGGTTAAAAGTAGTTCCATAATGTGCATCAACACTAAGTCGTTGTATTTTTGGTGGAAATACATTAAAAATCCTATTTAGATGCAGTTCATAAATATACTCCAGTCTACCCAGTGACAGTTCACGAAGCTCCCGCTGGTCATGAAATGTTCCATCCTCAATAGTCTCAATGGTGTTGTTATCAATAAGAAGGACCTCCAAAGCCACAAGGGATTTGAAATTCTTCACAGTAAGCTGCGAGATCTTGTTTGAGTTGAGTTTGAGAACTTTTAGGTGACGCAAACCACGAAATGCATGCAGCTGTAGGGTTTTTATGGTGTTGTAGCTGAGAAAGAGTTGCTCGAGAAGAGGCATACAAGCAAACTGATCTCTGTCAATTTCTGAAATTGAGTTTCCGGTGAGGTCCAGCAAGTTCAAGGACCAGATAGTCCCATTTGCAGCAGCACAGAACGAAGCTTCTCTCAACATCATATAGGTCATTTGCACTGATTGCATACCTACGTTTCCTGTCCAGAAACTAAGGTCCAAGTGTTCTACTTCTGATCTACTGATGAATAACTGTATCAAAGTTGTCCCACACTCTTTTAAGTCTTCTGGAGCCAATCTGTCTGTTGAAGTAAAAATGAGGCTGAGGGATTTAACATGAAGGTTGGTGACGAGATGACACAAATCTTTGAAGTTTGTTGAATATTTTTTTATTACAGTTCCTGTCAAGCTCAACTCATTGACTTTTCCAACCCCGGACTTCCAAATACTATCCAGCGACTCTCCTTTAAACTCTAGAACAAGGCTGGAGAGGTTCTGAAACACAACTAGAGAGTTAGCTTGAATGCTTTCAATACTGTTCCCTATTAGATATAGGTTTTGAATCCCAGACAGGACAGTAACAGGCCAAGTCTTAGATCCACCTGGACATCCTTTGGTCTCAATCGTTGAAATCCCGCTGTGTGTCACACTCAGGTTCTTCAGGTGGGACATTCCATCCGAAAGATAACAGAAAATATCACTAAGGTCCTGTGTACAAGTTCCTGTAATCTCCAGACTGATTACGCTAACCAACGGATCAAATATACTGGTGGATACATTGACTAACTTCAGACCTCTCAGCGTTAACTTCTCCAAATTAGTCAGACCAGAAAATGCGAGACTTTCCAGTGTTACAGACCTACAGATTGCATCGTTGAAAAGCACAGACAAATACTTCAGATTGGGGAGTCCTGAAAATGCACCAAACTGAACTGTCTCCAGTTGTTTCCCATCTATTTGAAGGACTTCCAATGAAGGTAGGTGTGAAAAGGCATCAGCAGGAATGCTTAAAAATTCGCCGGAGACACAAAGGGATCTAACTTGAAAGCCTACCTCTGACAGATCAGTGCGCAGGTCTGTAATATTGCAGTCTGCGTATGGACCCAGTCCTGGATAATGGTAGCAGTACGGAGTCTTGGGCATGTCTCTGAGGAGATGCTCCTCTGTGGTTATGCAGCGTTTGCTTATAATAGTAAAAACGCCACTGCAGATACTTAAACCCAGTGTGAATCTCCACCAGAAGCACGAGCAGTTAGAGTCATACACACCCATTGTCGAGGTACTCTAGACAAATCTATTCCTATCATCGCATTTAACTTACACTGCACTTGTTCTGCACTTGCGTCTGACTACTGTGTCACTCACTTCCTCTTTTGCTGTGAAAACAGTTTTTTTTTAGTAAACACTTATTTCAAGCCCTACCTCTTTGCTGTGAGATTATTCTCTCACTGCACAACCAATTTGTCTCAATGATTCCTAAATGGGATTTAAAAAAAAAACTTTTACAACAAACTGACTGAAGGAAAATAGGTAAAATACAGATTGATCTCACTCTATATATTCAATAAGGATATGTGCGATTTTGATTATGAAATTAATTCCTTCAGAATTAATATTTACAAAATATGTACATATAAATAAATACTGGATTTTTTTTTAACTCAAATTCTGGGTTCAGCCTGTTGGGTCATTTTTTAATGTTATTTTTTATATTTTTACCCAGATGCTGGGTTCAGTTTTTTTGCACTCTAAAAAATGTTTTTTTTTTTTTAATTTTGTTTTTTTTTTAACCCAAACGCTGGGTTCATCCTGTTGGGTCATTTTATTGGGTTATTTTTTTTTTAACCCAAATGCTGGGTTCATCCTGTTGGGTCATTTTATTGGGTTATTTTTTAATATTTTTAATCCAAATGCTGGGTTGTTGGGTCATTTGTAATATTTATTACCCAGGTGCTGGGTAGTTTTTTTTTAAATTATTATTATTTTAACCCAAATGGTTGGTTCAGCTTGTTGGGTCATTTTTTAATATTTTTAACCCAAAGCTGGGTTTAGCTTGTTGGGCCATTTGCAATATTTATTACCCAGGTGCTGGGTAGTTTTTTGTTGTTGTTTTTTTTAACCCAAATGCTGGGTTCAGCTTGTTGGGTCATTTTATTGGGTTATTTGGGTTTAGCTTGTTGGGTCATTTTATTGGGTTATTTTTTAATATTTTTTAACCCAAATGCTGGGTTCAGCTTGTTGGGTCATTTTATTGGGTTATTTTTTAATATTTTTTAACCCAAATGCTGGGTTCAGCTTGTTGGGTCATTTTATTGGGTTATTTTTTAATATTTTTTAACCCAAATGCTGGGTTCAGCTTGTTGGGTCATTTTATTGGGTTATTTTTTAATATTTTTTAACCCAAATGCTGGGTTCAGCTTGTTGGGTCATTTTATTGGGTTATTTTTTAATATTTTTTAACCCAAATGCTGGGTTCATCTTGTTGGGTCATTTTATTGGGTTATTTTTTAATATTTTTTTAACCCAAATGCTGGGTTCAGCTTGTTGGGTCATTTTATTGGGTTATTTTTAATATTTTTTTAACCCAAATGCTGGGTTCAGCTTGTTGGGTCATTTTATTGGGTTATTTTTTAATATTTTTTAACCCAAATGCTGGGTTCATCTTGTTGGGTCATTTTATTGGGTTATTTTTAATATTTTTTTAACCCAAATGCTGGGTTCATCTTGTTGGGTCATTTTATTGGGTTATTTTTAATATTTTTTTAACCCAAATGCTGGGTTTAGCTTGTTGGGTCATTTTATTGGGTTATTTTTTTATTATTTATTACCCAGGTGCTGGGTCTTTTTTTTTTTTTTTTTTCTTTTTTTTTTACCCAAATGCTGGGTTCAGCTTGTTGGGTCATTTTATTGGGTTATTTTTTATTATTTATTACCCAGGTGCTGGGTAGTTTTTCCAGACCATAAAAATGCTGTTTTCTTCCCAGATTTCCATTGGCTGCTCTTACTCTCCTGTCACCTCCTAAAACCTTTACTGAAAGTTTTTGAAGAACAAATTTTAGAGTGCATTTTTATTATTTAAAATGACAGCTCTTCAATAGATTGACTGACCCAGCACTATGTCAAAAACAACCCAGCAAATGGGTTAATGTATAAAACCCAACAAGCTGGGTCAAAATAACTCAGCATGTGTTCTGTCCAATATTTACCCTAGGTTGCCAAATAACCCAGAAATGGTTGTTTTTAGAGTGTGCTATTAAAAAACAAGGATACTTTTTTGCACTGATTTGTTTAAGTATGCTCTTCACAAGTTTCTTTATTACATTAAATGACTTTGACATGTGAATCCTGTTTAATAAAGTTCTGACATTGCTGCATGCGCACACAAAAAAGCAACAACAAGTAAAACACTTCACAGCTCATTTGAGACATTCATACATTCAGGTCAAGTTCAAATATAGTACAGCATAGGAGGAACTGAGAAAACCTTTTCTTTCTACTCAGGAACTACAAGCGATGTTGTGATGGAGAGATAAGGTAGTTTAAACATCTGTGAACTGCATTGCAGTTACAGATTCAGGCCTTTTAGAAGTTTTCCTAAAATGCACATATCTTAGAGCAAATAAGTAAAGAAACACATCATGCATAACCATATGCATCAGTTTATTCAGCATGAACTATATCAACTTCCATAACCACAGCCATCTGAACTTCATCAATTAAAAAAAAAAAAGCAAATTACTTTATTACATTTATCAGTGTTGCACTTTTTGTTACAATTTAGTGGACTGTGAAAAACGAATACATGCTGCGTTTAAGTACTGTAGTTAAGTGAATAATAAGTGTACAATACTTGTGTTTTTGCAGATGACTGTGTAACCCAGCACAGAGTCAGTAAGCAGTTTTGCCTGACAATGTATAATTCGACACAAGTGCAAAAAACAGGATTCAGATAAAAAAAAAATGACACACCTTAAAATTACAAACCTTCACTCACCTTACTGCATTTAATACAACTAGGACGGTCAACAGTTTCTTTAAGGATTTTCTTATATTTTTAAAAGTCACTTTTTCAATGATTACACAGGTCCAAACAATGTTAATTACTAACAATATTCTCCATAAAATGTTATAAATACTAGTGAAATTCTCAAACAAACCAAAACATTGGGTCAGGAGTCCTAACCCTAAAGACAAACAAAATAATTTAAAGAATTAAAAAAGCAGAGCACAGCCAAAATAAGAAACAATAACAAAACTCCAACAATCTATTTAATATCTGTACACAGTGTATAAGCTAAGGATCATTATGCGACTACTTTAAAAGAGAGACAAAATTAGAATATCACAAATGACTGTACCAGTCTGTAACTCTCACACTCAACAACATTCTTCTTGATGAATATTCTCGCACAAACATTATATTTGTGTGAGATGTGCCAGGTCTTAAAAATAAACCTGATGTGCCTCAACAGTAGATCAGTTCCAAGAAAACTCCAGCAGTTCTTGACATTGTTCCCTCTGTCAGCATGTATCCCTGGAGCCAGATTTATGAATATCTTCTTAACAAAACAAAAGTAAGAACGTTCTGAAGATAAATAAGTTTAAGTAAAATAATTGTAAAAATTAAATTCTAAAAACACGTTTATTCGCTTTAAGAATTAAATAACACATTTGACTTGTAATTGTATACTAATTTTTTTATATAATTCTTTATTATTATTATTATTATTATTTTAAATAGCAGGCACCTTATGTCATCTCTAAGAAAGTTTTCTGTCCCTTTCTTCATTGATAACCCACAGTATTTCTATCTGGAACAAACATTAGACAAAACTACAAGTATGCTACATCATAATAATAAGTAAAATATGGTAGTAATTATATGCATTGTATATTATTATAACGTTGTAACACTTATATTTTAATATCAAAACTGTCCAATTTATACATTATTCATCTGTGAAGTCTTAAGGTCTAAGAGATTTTTCGAATGATTTAAATATATTTTTTAAAAATGTTAATTCTTAGTCAACTTTTTAAGAAGAAAAAACAGCAAACAAAAAAAAAATTGTTCACCAAAAAAGTCAAATTCTGTCATTAATTACTTCCCAATGTCATTGCACCTTTGTTCATTTTCAGAGCACAAATGAAGATATTTTTGATGAAATGTAAGAGCTTTCTGAGCCTGCATAGACAGCAACACAACCGTTAAAACGGGTTTTAGCCCAGAAAGTTAGTAAGGACATTGTTTAAACAGGCAATGTGTCATCAGTGGTTCAACCTTAATTTTATGAAGATACGAGAACACTTTTTGTGCGCAAAGAAAAAAAAAAAAAAAGAAGAAGTCACATGGACTATTTTAACAATGTCCTTACTACCTTTCTGGGCCTTGAATGTGTCAGTTGCATTGCTGTCTATGCAGAGCCAGAAAGCTCTCGGATTTCATCAAAAATATCTTAATTTGTCTTCTGAAGATGAACAAAGATCTTAAGGGCTTGGAACAACATGAGGGTGAGTAATTAATGACAGAATTTTCACTTTTGGGTGAACTATGCCTTTAAGAATTCTTGTTAAGACAATATTTTTTGCATTTCTTAAAATAGAACATAAGAAGAAAATAAAAATTAAGAATTTTATTCCAAAGAACATTTGATGGATCTGGCCCCAGATCTGAACTGACTGAACAGGCGATAGGGAATGAAAAGTAATGAAAAAATGAGCAAAAACATCTATTATAAGAAGGAAACCATCGCTGAGATTTTACAGTAATGCTTTATCTATGAAAAGAAAAAGCAAAGCCATACTAATCAAAATGAATAAGCTCAAAAACAACACACTGCATTTGTAAGCAGAAAAATCAGGCTTGGATGTTCATTTGCAGATGTACCTTTTTCTCAAAACCTCTAAATCACCACGAGGAACCTTCAACCTTTCACTCTCCTGCTCTCTTTCTTCTGCTCTCCCTTTTTCTCAGCCTTCTTCACTTCTTCTGGAAGTGCAAACTTCTCAATGGCCTCCCTTTCAAATTCCTCCATCTCATCGTCGTCGTCTTCCTCGCTGTCTTCTCCCTCACTGTCGCTTTCTTCTCCTTCAGCCATGTCCTCTAGAATGTCCCCCACATCGTCCACAAACTCCCTGAACGGCATCTGATCGTGAGCGAACACTCCATTCGTGAAAAATTCCTTCACCAGCTTACCGAGCTCTGCCTTCCTGGAGGTCTGGTCCTGATCCTCGAGCTTGTTCAGGTAGGACTGGAGAAGGGTCTCGAAGTCACGCAGACCGACGGGAGACAGTCCCTCGACTCGAGCGCAGTCTGCCACACTGCTGCACGCCTCCCGCTGCCCGTTAAAGTGGTGAATGCGCTCTCTCTGTTTGGTCCAGTAGTTCTCATGGTCGTAGTGGTGATGGGAGGAGGTCTCTTCTGGTGGTCCGTGTCCATGTGCATGTCTCTCCTTGCGTTGTTTCTCCTTTTCATTGGGACTATTTTTTCCTTCGTTTTTATGGTGGTGCGCCTTGTTTTTTTTCTCCTCTCTTGTCCACTCTCTATCTTTTGACACTTTTTGTTTCCCTTTCCAATGCTTCTCCTCTATTTCCTTTTCATCGTACTCTTTTGAGTATTCTTTGTCTCCTTTCCATTTTTTCTCAGTTTTATCATTGTGTTTTCCCTCACTCTTTTCCTTTCTCCATTCTTTTTCCCCTTTCCAGTCATCTTTCCGTTTCTCCTTCCCTTCTTTATGGTCATTCCCACCACTCCGTTTATCGCTTTTCCAGTCTTTGTCCTCTTTCCGCTCTCCTCTCGGTTTCCATTCTTTTTCCTCTTTCACTTTCTTGTTCCCAGTATCCTTCCAGTCCTTTTTGTCTCCCCTCTTCTCATCCTGTGCTACATGTTTGTCTTTCTTCCCCTTTTTATCTTCTTTCCTTTCTTTTTTCTCATCCCACTCCTTAAAATCTTTCTTGTCTTTACTTTCTTTCCCTATTTTGTCATGATCTTGTTTTGTGTCCTTTTTCCACTCCTTTCTCTCTTCTTTTCGCTTTCCTGCTTTACCTTCCTCATGGTGGCTTTTATCTTTTTTCCATTCCTTCTGTTCCTTAGTATGATCTCCCTCAGTCACTCTCTCCCTCCTTTCTTTATCATCTTCCTTTTTTCCACTTTTCTTCTTTTTCCATTCTTTGTCTCCTTTGCTCTGTTCCTTCTCTTCACTCTTTTTGTCCCAAATCTTTTTGGGCTTCATGTCTTGTTTTTCCATTGGTGGTTCACTTTTGCCTCCAGCAGAGGGCATCCGAGAACCTGTAACAGGATGCACAGATTCTGCTCTTCCTGGAAAAGAGTTAAGATGGAGTTTTCATTGATTTTTAAAATACATAATTTTTTTTAATACATAAAGACAAAAAATCCATTGCCCCCAACACAAATAAGTAATCATCATGAAATAACTATTATTAAGTCCGTTTCCGCCACTTAATTAAAAAATATAAAGGGTAATTGCGACTTTTTATCTAACAATTCTGACTTTTTTCTCAGAATTTCAAGTTTATGTCTCACAATTCTCTGAAAAAAAAAAATCTAAATTGTTAGTTTGTATAACGCAATTCTGAGAAAAAAACTCTTTGAATTGTGAGATAAGTCGCAATAACCTTTTTTTTATTTTTTTATTCAGTAGTGGAAACAGGCTTCCATACATATGTTACTAGATTTTAATCTGTGATTTTTTTTTTTTAGAAACAGACAGCATACATGTGTTTCAATGATGGATGACTGCTGTCAGTGTGTTTACTGCACCTGTGCTCTGTGTGAGCTGTGAAACTTTATCTCTCAGATGCTCCAGTTCTCTCTGTAGTAATGGTAGGGCCTCCAGCTCTTTCTTTGCTTTCAAACTTTCTTCTTTCATTCTTTCGTTCTCTTGCTCCAGCTCCTTCTGAAGAGCAGGTATTTTATCTAGTTCTCCTTTTATCCTCTTGTACTCCTTCTCCAGCTCTTGTCTCCTCACACGCTCTTTCTCTCCCTCCTCTGCCAGAAGCTGCGCTGCTTTCAGTTCACCTTCATGTTGCTGAGTTTACAAACAGGGCGAAAAATGAACACTGAACAGCTGAAACACATTACAGGGGCCATACACTGGAAATGTCCTTGCTTCTTTGTACAGTGCCTTGCGAAAGTATTCATAGCCCTTCATTTTTTTATGTTTTGTTATGTTATATTGCTGCCTTATGTTAAACTGCTTTAAATTACTTTTTCCCACATCAATCTACACTCCATACACAATAATGACAAAGAAAAAAAGTTTTTTAACATCTTTTCAAATTTAATAATAAAAAAAAAAAACTTAAATGATTATGAGTATTCATAACCTTATCTGGGAAAGCTGAAATTTATCTCAGGAGCATTCATATTGTTTGTAGATGTTACTACATTTCGAGTGGCAAATTCAGTTAAATGTTAAGTTGAAAGTTAAATTCACGTCTTAATAAGAGGTCTAACAATGCATATCAGAGCAAAGGTCAAAACAACGGCCTGTAGAGCTCAGAAACAGGATTTTTGCAAGGCACAGATCTGTGGAGGAGTTCAGAAAATACTCTTCTGCATTGAAGGTTCACAGAAGCATAGTCTCCATTCTCTTCCTAGAGCTGGCCTCCTGGCTAAATTGAGCAATTGATGGAGAAGGGCCTTGGTTAGTGTGGTAACCAAGTACCTGATGTTCACTCTAGTTGAGCTCCATGATCATATGTGAAGACAGGAGAAACTTACAGAAGGACAAAAATCACTGCAACGCTCCACCACCGATCTGGGCTTTATGGCATTGTGACAAGACTCAATCCTCTCCTCAGTGAAGACACACGAAAACACACTTGGAAAAAAGCACATAAAGGACCCTCAGACTGTGAGAAACAAGATTCTCTGGTCTGATGAACCTCAATTCCAAGGATCATGTTTGAAGGAAATCAGGCACTGCTCATCACCTGCAGAGTACCATCCCAAAAGTAAAGTGTGGTGGTAGCAGCCTCATGCTGTAGGGCTGTTTTTCAGCGGCAGGGACTGAAGGACTCTTCAGAGTAGAAGGAAAGCTCAACACAGAAAAATATTGAGAGCCTTAACACAAAACCCAACCCAGAGCATTCAGAACCTTAGACTGGGCAGAAGGTTCACCTTCCAACAGGCCTTCCAACCTTGCAGTGACCCTACGCACACAGCAAAAGTGGCTTATAGACAACTTTGTGAATGTCATTGATTGGCCCAGCCACAGCCTGGGCTTGAACGCAATCAAATATTTCTGGATAAACCTGAAAATGTGCATCTGCAGATAAAAATGGCAGATAATTGCCAAATCTTGATGTGCAAAGCAAACCCAAAAAGCATTGAGGCTGCAAAGGTGCTTCAGCTAAGTACTGAGTTAAGGGTTTGAATACTTATGCAATGTACTTACTTCAGGTTTTTTATTTGTAATAAATTTACAAAGTTGTAACAATTCTGTTTTTGCTTTGTCATTACGTTATATGGAGTGTAGATTTATGTGGAAAAAAAGTCATATAAAGCAGTTTAACATAAGGGATATAAATACTTTCACAAGGCACTGTAATATAAATGAAAATGAGGTAATACAGAAATAGCCTTATTGAATATAACAGGCATAACCAAAGTAAATTACCACAGTGTTTAGTCCTAGAAACCTTGATAATCTTTATATACACATTTCAAAGGTTGCTAACAGAACCAGCCTATGTTTTTCTTGCAATTTTGTTTCTCTTGCTCTCTCACTTTGACATTTAAAACTCTTGGATTCATTTGAACTTTATTTAATACAGGTCTGCACATGTCTGTACCTGAAGCTGTGCTTGTAGTACCAATATTTGATGATCTTCCTCTGACTGTTTGCTTAAACTATCTGGAGGCTGAAAACCAACAGGCGTGTCTTTGGAGACCTCAGGATTCAGCCACTCCTATCACACACAAAGAATCAACGGATCATACAATACTAACTAAAACAGAAATTTTAGGTCTGTAAAAAAAAAAAAAAAGAAAAAAAAAAAAAAACACAAAAAAGTAGAGCAAATGAACTGACCTGATTTGTTGGATCCTTCAGCTCTTTAACATCCATGTCTGCTTCTGAGAGAAAAACGCAGAAGATCAAGCATATCACGTAACGTAACGTGACAACAATCACAATCACATATTGATCATTAAAAAGCAACAATGTCATAAAAATGAGAAACCTAACATGTAGCCATAACACTTAGTAATTAGGGACTTGGGGATCACACAGAAAGCATGCAGTTCCAGCATGTAACATGTTATCTGAACATTAAATCTAAAATGTTTTTGGTTTATTTTCTAAATGTATGCATTATTCATGTCACTGTCATGTCACTATGGTCTGATATGGTCCTTTAATCTTTCTCAGTTCAGAGTGGTTAAACATTCACTTGACATCACAAGAAATTAAACATGCTGCACAAACAATTTCAAATGCAACTTTCATGAATTATTGGACATAGCAAGGTTTAGTTGAAAACAATTTAGCCTGTGCCCTGAAAACTGCAACTCTCAATTTTCACCCCAAAATGAAAATTCTGTCATTATTTACTCACCCTCAAGTTGCTCTAAACCTGTATGAATGTCTTTCTTTTACAAAATATTTTGATTAAATGTTAGTAACCGAACAGTCTCTGGCCTCTATTGACTTCAACTGTTTTTCTATGCTATGGAAGTCAATGGGGACCAACAACTGTTTGGTTACGAACAATAATTAAAATATATTTTTACAGAATAAAGAAACTCATAAAAATCTGGAACAACTTTAGGGTGAGTACATGATGACAATTTTCATTTTTGGGTGAACTATCCCCTTAAATACAAAAAAAAAAAAATCATTAGAAATCTTAAACGCATTACCAAAACAATAATTAAAATAAGCTTTTTAAAAAATATAATTAAATAACTTGAACAAGTTAAAAAAATAGATTTCTAGACACTGAAAGTTATTTAAATTCATAGAATCTGCCATGAACATTTTTAAAATATATTTTATGAATATACATTTTTAAATTTGCCAAGCTCTAAAATATTTTATCGGGTAGAACAAACTTATCATTCACCCTTATCCAGCAAATTATGAATAAATGGAAAGGTCATGGGTCATTTGAATATCGTTGTGGACAATGAGGGGCATCAGAGTCCAAAGGTTAAAGGGATAGTTCACCCAAAAAAAATAAAAATTTGTAATTAATCACTCACCCTTATGTTGTTCCAAACCTGTAAGACCTATGTTTATCTTCAGAACACAAATTAAGATATTTTAGATGAAATCCGAGAGCTTTAGGACCCTGCATAGACAGCAACGCAACTGACGTTCAAGGCCCAGAAATGTAGTAAGGACATCTATAAAATAGTCCATGTGACATCAGTGGTTCAACCTTAATCTTATGAAGCTACGAGAATACTTTTTGTGCACAAAGAAAACAAAAATAACACTTTTATTCAACAATTTATTCTCTTCAGTGTATGATTGAAGGTCTTACAAGTTTGGAATGAAATGAGGGCGAGTAATTAAGGACAGAATTTCCATTTTTGGGTGAACTATCCCTTTAAGAACCAGTGGTTCATATCCAGCACTTATGCAAAAAGCACATGCATGTTTTCAACTGCAGCATCCATTCACCAGCAAACTACTTTGAGTTTAAGCATCTCATTGCTCCATTCAAACTCACACAGACACACTCTCTCTTCCTACCACTATCCGGGTCCATGAGCATACCTGTGAAACAATACACCTCAGTCTCAGACACAGGAACATATTCAAATTCACTCAGTGATATGGGCCATGGCATAAGTACTTTTGGTCACATGCCCCGATTTTATGACACACCACATTCAATACCAGCTTTTACAGGAGTCTTGATTATAACCATCCTCATAAATGTGTGGTAATCTCAATCTCCATCAAACATGTCTGAGTATGTAGTTCATGCAGATGCCTCTAGTGACTAATAACCTAATAACGGTGACCTAAGAACATTGTCTTGATCCCATTTATGGAATCAAACTGAAAAAATGAGATTCAATTTCAAACATGGAAAGTTTTAGAATTCCTAAAGATTCACTCAAACTGGTATGCTGACATATTTTTTATTATTAATGATACATTTTATATTACATAAGAAAAATCTCTCCAAAAGCAAAATCTGAAAGCATTTTAATTAAATATATCTCACTCTGACTTGAAAAGATCCACTTTTTGGTACTGAATACTTAGGAAGTATTCAAATTACATTTAATATTTGGTTTGAATATGCTAAGGACTGGATTTCTAATGAATCTAGAGAATACAGTGATTTGTGTTTCATTTGATTTAATTCAAACAAAAGTGAAAACAAGGGGCCTCATGCTTACCGGAGAAGAAAATGGTTCCTAGCCCTAGAAGAATGACAGCTGCAAGGATGCACTTGTTCAAAGAAAAGACTGTTTCCTCTTCTCTTTGAGGTGGTTGAAAATCTTCCTCCTCTGCCTCTTCATCATCTTCTGGATCAGTCCTGTCCAAAGAGCCCAGGTGGGAGATTTTTCTCTTTCGTAAACCATCCCCCTCCTTTCCGTTTGTTTCCAAGGCTTCTTTAGACTCTACACAGAAAAAGAAAACATGATTATTGGGGGATGATTATTGATTTGTACACAAATACACAATCCAAACAACTGCATTCCAAACAATTGCTTTTCATATTTCTAGCTGGTTAGTGCAGCAACCAAATTTGTGTTTTTTTTTTTTTGAAGTTTAATGGGCTATTATGGATGCTTCATATGTCTTTGTGTAATAGCTAACATTATTTGGAAGAGTAGGACATGAACGTCCTTTTTGGCCCTGGAACATATTATTAACCATTCACTGTTCTCTGATTGTAGGGTTAGGGTTGTCTGGTGAATTAAGGCTACGCTCATGTACTGAGACTGAGGCTCTATTTCTGGATCTCCCCACGGTCACATCAACAGTCTGGTCTGCAGCTTCAGTGATCTAGCATTAAACTCTTTTCACTGCACATTAGCAAAACGACTAAAACATGCCACACTAAAGCGCTTTCAAGCAAAATGATCATACATTTGCAAAACCGTTCAAAAGCTTAGGGTCATTCAGTTTCTTTTTAAAGAAATTTGTCTTGGTTTTTACAAAAACATTATGCTGATGTGTTAAACAAGCTACTTAAAGAAGTTCACTATCAGAACAAAAATTTACAGACAATTTACTTACCCCCTTGTCCATCCTTTTTTAGTCACAAATAAATTATGTTTATTGAGGAAAACAATTCAGAATTTCTCTCCATATAGTGGACTTCTATGGTGCCTGTGAGTTTGAACTTCTCAAAATGCAGTTTAAATGCAGCGTCAATGGGCACTAAACGATCCCAGGCGAGGAAGAAGAAGGGCCTTATCTAGCAAAACGACCAGTTATTTTCCAAAAAAAAAAAAAAAAGTCAAATTACATTTTAACCTCAAATGCATGTCTTGTCTAGCTCTGTGTAAACTCTTTGTTTTCTGATTCAAGACAGTTAGGGTATGTCGAAAAACTCATCTCATTTTCTCCTCCAACTTCAAAATCGCCCTACATCGCTGCAGAAGTAGCAACTCAGTATTTACAAAGTGAACGTCCAAAGAAGATCAAACACTCTTTCCAAAAAAGGTAAAACAGCGATGTAGGATGATTTTGAAGTTGGAGAAGTTGGAGACTTTTTCGACATACCCTACTGTCTTGAATCAGAAAACAAAGAGTTCACACAGAGCTAGACAAGGTTAAAAAGTATACAAATGTAAATTTGTATAAATTGTTTTGCTATATAAGACGCTTCTTCCTTGGCTGGGATTGTTTAGAGCCTTTTGAAGCTGCATTGGAACTGCAATTTGGAAGTTTAAACTTGCAGGAACCATAGAAGTCTATTATATGGAGAGAAATCCTGAAATGTTTTCCTCAAAAAACATAATTTCTTTACGACTGAAGAAAGAAAGAAATGAACATCTTGGATGACAAGGGGGTTAGTAAATTATCTGTAAATTTTGTTCTGGAAGTGTACTTCTCCTTTAAAGGAGAAGACCGGTGTGATATTGACCTAAAGTGGATTGAATCATGATACCGAGTGTGAACGTACCTTGCGTATCTCATCTCGGTTTGTGTCCTGCAGACCCAAATCTGGGGTTATATATATCTGACGAGCAGGAAGGAAACTACAAACTGTTAAGTTGATAACCTGATAAGTACCTTCCTGCTCGTAACATGACTTATCGTGACTAAATTCAAGATGGCGGCGGCCGGTAAATTTCTTGCAGGTACTGTCTGTATAAATCTTCTTGTAAATAAACTACAGGTGCTTTTTCTGAGTTCTCAATGTCTCGTTTTAAATGTCAGGGCCCTTGGAAGTCTACCAATGAAGTGTGGAGCTACTTTGTGCCTCGTAAATGGCATAAAACAGTGATTTATTTACATGGCTACTCCGATGCCCTATTAACCCTCATTGACAACCTGTTGTTAGCGTCGGCTAACTAACCCCAGATTTCGGACTGCAGGACACAAACCGAGATGAGACATGCAAGGTACTTTTACACTCGGTATCATGATTCAATACACTTTAGGTCAATATCACACCGGACTTCTCCTTTAAGTACCAAAGCCAAAGTCTTACTATGATTTTGCTGAAGCGTCCTACCTTTCTTCAAAATACATAAAAGAGCACAAATTTAAAAAAGACAAACACTAACACACCATCTTACATCATTTAGAAAGCTTTGGTAAATAAAAACAGAATACAATCTGTAGAGTTTTCAGGGTGCAGGCACAAGCAAATGTTCACCTTAAGAAATAGAGCGAAAAACAGAGAGAATGATGCATCAGAAATGTAATCAGAGCAGACGCGCTGTATTTATACATAAATAAAGAATAATGACAAGAAATCAAGCTGTCAGGCTGCCATCAGTCATCATGCAAGTCCATCATTATTCCATAACAGACCTGCCAACTGCAGTTACTCTCCGTTTTGACCACCAACAACACTTTAAAAATATATACAGTACATAAAACATAGAAGCAAATGATAAGTATTAAAAACAAACTCCTTTAAAATCAAATAAACGCAAAGTTGATTTTAAACACACTGAGGAAAAACTATACACGTCTCTCACCTTCAGTTGCGGTTGTCCTCAGAGAATCCTCATCCGATTTGAACCAGTCTTTTTCCTGACGAACTGAAGCAGGAAGTGGACTTGTTCCGGAGGTAAGACTTATGTGAGTATATGAGTCAGAGAATGAATCGACATCAGCGCTGGGAGAAACTGGGCTCTCTGAGTGACCTCGTTCCTCATGGTCAGGGGTCCAGGAGCTGATGTCCTCAACAGTGGCACTGACAGAACCTGGCTCTTTATTGACATGTGCTGCATTCAGCTGGGCCCGACCCTCACTCGTCTCTGGAGACGTTACCTGGTTAACATTTTAGTAGATTTAGTCTCTATTTTACATTAAGGGAATAAAAACAAAAGGATGATGAAATCACAGAATCTGAATTTTTTGAATCTCAATGTGCTATGGTCATGGGGATATTAGATCAACCAAAGCAATTAAGGAAGGACACCTGAGATAGCTCTGGAGGCTCTGACCCATGGGTGAGAGCTGGGTCTGACTGCAACTGTGTGGATGTCTCGGTCTCGGGCTGGTGAGCAGATGCTTCAGAGGAGTGCTTCTCCAGGTCACTGTGGGCCTCTGGTGAGGGCTCAGGTGCTTTGGAGAGCTGCCCCTCCATCTTAAGACCTTCAGCTACAGGACCCACATTCTGAACTCCAGACTCCTGCGCATGAAAAGTGCCTCTGTCAAACAAACCTAATTTCATATATCATTTTAGCATTGTTTTGACACCAATATCCTACAAAGTGAGTATTCATCTAGTTTAAAGAAAATGTGCCTATATACAGTTGACGTCAAAAGTTTACAGAATCTGTAAAATGTTAATTATTTTACCAAAATAAGAAGGATCACACAAAATGTGTGCTGTTTTTTTTATTTAGTACTGACCTGAATAAGATATTTCACAGAGAAAATAATAGTTGAATTTATAAAAATGACCCCGTTCAAAAGTTTACACACACTTAATTCTTGTGTTGTTATCTGAATTATCCACAGCTTTTTTTTTTATTGTGTATTAGTGATTACTCATGAGTCCCTTGTTTGTCCTGAACAGTTAAACTGCTACAGAAAAGTCCTTCACGTCCCACAAATTTGTTGGTTTTTCAGCATTTTTGTGTATTTGAACCCTTTCCCAATACAGTCAACAATGATTTTAAGATCCGTCTTTTCACACCGAGGACAACTAAGGGACTATGCAACTATTTCAGAAGGTTCAAACGCTCACTGATGCTTTAGAAGACAAAACAATGCAGTAAGAGCCAGGGGGTGAAAACTTTTGAACAGAAGAAAAATGTGTACATTTTTCTTATTTTACCTAAATATCATTTTTTTTTTTTCATTTAGTACTGCCCTTAAGAAGCCACAGAAAATACTTAAATGTTTCCAAGAAGACAAAACAAGTACAATTTACCCTTGATCTTAAAATTCCAAAAGTTTTCACTCCCCAGCTTGTGTTGCATCGCGTTTCCTTCTGAAGCATCAGTGAGGGTTTGAAACTTCTGTAATAGTTGCATATGGGTCCCTCAGTTGTCCTCAGTGTGAAAGGACGGATCTCAATATCATACAGTCATTGTTGGAAAGGGTTCAAATACACAAAAATGCTTAAAAACTAAGAATTTGTGGAAACTGAAGGATTTTTCAGAAGAATAGTGGGCAGTCACTGCATGTATGAGTTGCATTTTATTTTTTGAATAATTTGACAGACTGAATGTAATGTCATTTGTTTCAAGATACAGTATGCATGCAACAGCACAATCATTTTCAGACCTCAGAGACTTTCACCCTGGTCTCTGACACTCATACGCACCTTTACCTCTGGGGTAAGAAGAGTCCAGGAGTTGCCATTGGCACTGTTGCTGTTTTCAGACATTGCCCCCTAGTGGCTCCGTCCAGCAACTGAAAAACAAGTGTTGGTGACAAATCAATAGAAAAATAAAACAAAATGTAGGAGTAATCTGTATTGTAAGATTGGGTTTCATTGCATGAGTCAAAAATGTTAACATAAAGGATGTGTAAAGGACCTTCAACATGTATAGAACTACTGTTTCGGCATGCATCACATATGCTGTACACATAATCGAAAAAAACAAAGTTTCTTTAATAGAGTGAGTTCAATGAGGACGGTATCTAAACTACAGGCCTCTTCTAGTAAAAGAGACAGTGAAAAGCTGGAGCTGCAGTGAAAGAGTTTTCACTTCATTAGTATTATCCTTGTGTTGTCCCATTGGTTACACCAACTGTTCCTTGGCTGGCAAATATTTTGGCAAAGACCTGTGTAACTAAGGATGTCAAGCGAAACAGCCCTAAAGGCATTAATGCAGGAGGAGAATGGTGGAGTTATACACATACTGACAGCACTGGAAAAAAACAAAGCAACGGACCTACTGCTCACTACTAGAAAACCAAGACAGACGTGAGCCACTTTTCCAAGTGGGTCAAAGACTAACAGCCATTTCAATGAATTACTGCACCTTATTCAAACATTCTTCCATTTGTGCTAAATCTTTCGAACATTAAGCAGATCTGAATATTAAACAGATCTGGCATAAACCAAGCAAGAATGGGATGCTGTTAAGCCGAAATGGTGAATCTTCCATGCGAATTTCAGAGGCCTAATCACCGCCGTACCACTTTGTGACACACTTCACTCTTTAATAAGGATCTTATTCCTTTCGCAGTAATTTGGGTCTGCTAATAATGTGGCTCCCATGAGAGTTTTTTTGAATGTAGCCATGAGCCATGAGAGTTGTTGAGGATATGGAAGAATGTCTGAAATAGATAACAGCTAAAAATAACACAGAAAGAAGCACAAAGTGCACCTAATTGGTATTATCCGAGACAATTCTATTACAAAAACTGAAAATACTGATAAAATGCGGATTTCATATTATAAATCATTCAAAAATACACAAAATAAACATAATATATATATATTTTAAAATATTATGAAATTATTTTAAGTTATTTTATTGAACAATATCACTTTTTAATTCACAGACAAGAGACTTAGCTTTATTAAGCTTACTAAAATACTGACATTATTGCCTATTATTGTTTAAAAAATAAAAATTAAAGGCTTCTTATGAGGTTAAATAGAGTTTCACATTGATGTAATACAATTATAAACCAATTTTAAATCGATAACTAAATTATATAAGATAATAAAAAATAGTGCCTATTTTACAGAAGCAACAATAACTCTAAGTTATTTTGAAGGAAACTATGATTACCATAATAAATGTTTAAACTGTTAAACCAGGTGAGACAGGTTGTTTTGAAATGTAAAGGAAAAGCTTCATTAGGTCCTATGTTCCCGTCTTATCTCCTCCATCACCTCCTCCGACAAATAATGCCCATACAAGGACACATCTTCACGTCATGCAAATATCAGCATAATTATTATTTGCATGCGTCATATAACGTTACGCATCGCATGTTCTTTGTGTGTTTGTATGTTACACGGATGTTGGACGTCTGTGTACATTTTAAGCAGAAGCAGTTGTCAAAAGGGGACTGTTCAATGTAAAACCTGCAGGCAAATGTCGATTTTACATATACACACATGCACATGCCACCGGAAATATAGAAAAAGCAAACCCATAAGCTGCATGTACAGGCGATGTTAGTTGGTTAAATACAATAAAAGTCTAAAAGTATTGAACAAAAGCATACCTGGTAACTCTGAAGCACCGTGCGCCGTTTAAATCGCTTTAATTTCCACCACTCTCTCGTGTCTTGTGCAAAGTTGCAAACTCAAGTGTGCAGTTTTGTTGACAGGCCTTCGCTCTCTAAAGTTTTCCACCAATCAGCGCTTACCGTTTAGCACTGTCCCGCCCACAAGCTGCGTTCTCCGCCAATGACAGCACACTTTATCTTCCGTCCTTCAAAGCGCACGTTTTTTTTTTGTGACTGACAAACACAGGTGACATGAAAATGAGGAGCATGTGCTTAAACAAATGGGCAAAGGATGCCAACAAACCTCAATCTGTATGTATATGACTTATATAAGTCTGGTTAGGTAAAACATGGAGAGGACGTCCTATTACGTATTCTGTAAGCAAGATTTTAATATAGTTGGCTATCATTTATGTGCCTTTTTGTTATTTGACATTTTTAGAGTTTCAAATCAATGTCAATAGCTGTTTGGTACAAAATACGGATTTGAGTCACTACTTGCTCTGATGAATATAACGTTTTCCCAATAACAGGAAATTGTGATGCTCTTCAATTGTTTATGGTTATATAGAGGGTGTTCATGACGCATAATCAAAAGGCCATATTGGCTGCAGTGAATGTAAACAATGCTATAGAACCGAACGAAACTGGCATATTTTGCTGATTATTGCCACTGTAAATGGTCAATTATTGTCATGTTTGGGGTTGTACTAATCGGTTAGACCAGGAAAACCATTCGGAGTACTATAGACTGACAAATGTTATAACAAATCAAGGAGAAGAGTGCAAAAAACTGTCTGAGGAAGGCATTTGTGGTTGGCCAAACTGAACCAGGGTTTGCAGAGCAAGTATCTTGATAACATTTGTGATTGTTCTTATAATTTCCGGTCAGGTAGTGAAATATTAGGCTAATATCTTAATTAATACTGTATCTATACCATCTGTTAACTTTAGTTTGCCAAAATGTTGTGCCCTTTCCTGCTTACTAAATCCTTTTCTATATGATTTAGCAGCTTCCACATTCTCTGTGGTTTCGACAGCATGAATTAGCAGGACAGTATATTCAGTAGTGCATTTACCGTCCAATCCAAGCTGTTGTTTACATCTCCAATATGGCCACGCATCCAGGTAACTGACCAAACCATGACGTACAGTCAAGCCCGAAATTATTCATACTCCTGGCAAATTCTGACTTGAAGTTACTTTTATTCAAAAGTTTTTTTTTTGATTAGAAATGACACAGACGTCTCCCAGAAGATAAGAAGACAATGTACAAGAGGCATCATTGTGGAAAAAAATATTACTCATCTTTTATTTACATTTGAAAAAAAGTGGCATGTCCAAAATGAATCATACCCTTCTCAATAATCAATAGAAAAGCCTTTATTGGCTATTACAGCAATCAAACGCTTCCTATAATTGCTGACCATTTTTTTTCATGTCTCCACTGGTATTTTTGCCCATTCATCTTTAGCGATGAGCTCCAACTCTTTCAGGTTGGAGGGTCTCCTTGCCATCACCTTGATCTTTATCTACCCTTTTTACGCCAAATAAAGGCTACATCATTGTGGCCAAACAATTACATTTTTGTTTCACCTGACCATAAAACAGAAGTCCAGAAGTCTTCTTCTTTGTCCAGATGAGCATTTGCAAAGGCCAAGCAGGCTTTTGTGTGCCTTATCTGGAGAAGTGGTGTCCTCCTTGGTCTGCATCCATGGAACCCAGCGGTGTGCAGTGTCTGTTGGACTGTCTGCCTTGAGATGTTGCCACCAGCAGAGCCCAGATTCATCAGGATGGCCTTGGTGGTGATTCTTTTATACCTCTCTCACTATCCTCCGGGCCAGCACAGGTGTCACTTTTGGCTTCCGACCATGTCCTCTGAGATTTTTCAGAGTGCGGAACATCTTGTATTTTTAATAATACTTTGCACTGTAGTCACTGGAACTTCAAAACATTTAGATATGGTCTTATAGCCCTTTCCTGACTTGTGAGCAGCCACAATGCGCAGCCGCAGGTCCTCAGTGAGCTCCTTTGTCTTAGCCATGACTGTCCACAAACCAACAGCAGAGAGCTTCTGTTTTTCACCTGTTGAGTTGATTAAAACAGCTGTTTCCAATGAATCAGGGTAATTAGGATGCTTTAGAACAGCTTGGACTATTTGGAATGGTATGGAACTTTGTATTTTTCCATAGACTGTGACAGTTTGCAAAGGGTATGAATAATTTTGGACATGCCGCTTTTTTTTTATTCAAATGTAAATAAAAGCTGAGAAATATTTTTTTCCACAATGATGCCTCTTGTACAACGTCTTAATATGTTTTGGGAGAAGCCTGTGTCATTTCCGGTCAAAAAAAAAAACGTTTTTTGAATAAAAGTAACTTTAAGTAAGAATTTGCCAGGGGTATGAATAATTTTGGGCTTGACTGTAAGTGCAAACGCTCTATTGTATCCTTATTTGGATTTATGTTTTTCCTAATGTGTCTTAAGAACCTACTGAACTGCTTTGTATTTAAAAAATACTATAAT
Source organism: Garra rufa (assembly GCF_049309525.1). Lineage (NCBI taxonomy): Eukaryota > Metazoa > Chordata > Actinopteri > Cypriniformes > Cyprinidae > Garra > Garra rufa. The sequence goes on from NC_133369.1 coordinate 27,810,062, forward strand.
TTTATAGTTATTTATAAAATGAGACTAGACTTTTGAAAATGTGACGTGAAACATATTTAGGGACCCCAGTTTCACTGTGGACATGCTTATATCACTTTTTGACTTGGTTTGGTAAGCATCCACTTAGAAAATACAATCTGCAGTGCATAGTAACATAAAACCACACCATTAGCAAGTGTATAAAATGTATTATCAACTATCCAAAACACACTAGCATTGCAGTGAAGAGTTTTGCATGAGCAAGCATAACCTACTTTTTTTTTCAGAAACTCTACAGATAAGTGACTCTAAACTGGCCTTAGTGTAATGCCTCGGTTTACAACAGCCTATTTATTTGCATAAAGCATCTGATATGCTGCCTACCTGTTTCAGCATGTATTATAACACCAGTGTTTGGGAGTAACTTACATGTTACAGAGTTACGAAATTTAATTACAAAATAAATGTAACTGTAATCTGTAATTAAATCAGTTACTTACGAAAATGTTAACAATTACGGAGGAGGTTTCACCTACTTGCATTTAAATGTTTAATTGATTTTTACAGCAGCAAACTGTATTTGTTGCATTTGTATTCACATAATATATAATATACATAATATTTCACGGTAGTACTAGTAGTAGTGTTTTTACATTGAAACTATTAGGCCTACGTTCTATGGTCACAGTTTGTACCATAAATTTGAACCCATTGGCCTTGGGGTCTTTTATGTGAGCTATTTAAAAAGAATTACACAGTCCGTTTTTTTTTTTCTTTTTTATTTATTGCATAATTTAACAGTGTCGTTTAAAACATGCTTGAATACCACCATCATGTTGACTGTGATGTGGTCTGTGATGTGAGTGCATTACTACAGCAGGCTCTAGTAGTCGTGTTTCTGCATTGTGTGAAGAGATGTGGATTCAGGCCAAAGCATCAACACATCTGTGATGAATCATCCACCAGCTCAAAGGTTCTGAAAAAGGAAACATCATAAATATCACTGTACAGCTGTTTTAAATATCATCTGACGATTAATCCACTAATTTAGTAATATGAAATGTATTCAGGTGTCACAATAGTATATTTATTAGATTTTTTCAGTTGCATACAGCGCCCTCTAATGGTCGGATCACTAGATTGCACACATTTAAAAAAGGTCAAGGTTTAAATGTTTGTGAGCCCTTGTTTTGTTTCAGTAAATGTTTAAATAAGCAATATAAATTAACATTTAAGTACTGTTTGACATTAACATTAACATCTTATAGTTACTGAAACCTCGTAGAGCTTGCTACTTAAATTAAAATGAAAAATGATTAAAAAGCTATAACTGAAATAAAGCATAAATATTAGACAAAACCTTAAAGAAAAATTAGAAATGTTGCCTTGGCACTTAAATAAATAATCCCCCCCCCCCCCCCCCCTAAATTTTGAGTTTCTTTCTTTTGTTGAACATAAATAAGTATATATTTTGAAGAATGTTGGTTAACCAAACAGTTGCTTGTTACTATTAAATAATAGTATTAATATAATAAAATACTATGGAAATCAATGGGACCAGAAATTGTTTGGTTACTAACATTCTTTAAAATATCAAAATATGAACTCAAACTGGTTTGGAAAACCCTGAGAGTGAGTAAATGATGACAGAATGTAATAAAAATCTAATTTGTAAAATAAACAAATATTTGCTATAAAATAAATAAATAAACAAAAAATAAAATTAGATGTTTAATAAATAAATACAAATTTGATATTAAATACATTTTAAAGAACTAGATGTAAAATACATAAATGAAAGTTTGAAATAAATAAAAACAAAATAGATAAATAAAAATGATATAAAATAAATTACTGGGGAAAATAAATAAAAATTAGATGTAAAAGAAAGAAAGAAATAAAAAAATAAATACAAAACAGATATCAAATAAATAAAATTAGATGTAAAATAAATAAATATTATATATAAAATAAATGAGAAACAATGCATTAATAAATAAATACATTATTTGTAAAATAAATAAATCACTGGGGGAAAATAACTAAATAATTACAAAATAGATGTAAAATAAATAATTATTAAATATAAAATAAATAAAAATAGATATAAAATATATAAATAAAATTAGATGTAAAATAAATACATATTAGATATAAAATAAATAAAAATTAGATTTAAAATACATAAATTAGATGTCAAATAAATACAATTCTGATAAAATAAATATTATATATAAAATAAATTACATATAAAAATGCTAATTCAAAATATGAATAAATACTATAATATAATTCATACTAAAACGCTGGTTGTTTTTAGATGCTAGTGCTATAATAATAATAATAATAAAATATTCAATCCATGGGACCAGAAAGTGTTTGGTTAAGTCTTCAAAATATCAAAAAAACAAAAACAAAAAAAACTATTCCTTAAACTGAAAGTAGTTAATGTACTAAATGAAAAAAGAATAATAATAAATAACTAAATTAACATTTGATATTAAATAAAAAAGATATAATTAAAAAATAAATAAACAGATAAAAATTAGATATAAAAAATGCTAATTCAAATAATTTATAAATACTATAATATAATTCATACTAAAAACATGATTTTCTTTTTGTAGACATCATAAAATAATAATAATAATAATAATAATTATTATTATTATTAATATATATATTTTTAATTTACCTTTCTCTTAGTCCAGGATTTCTTTGATGCACCAGCAGCAGAGCAGAAAGTAGAGGCACTCTTTAAGAGACTGGATAACTCCATAAGCCACATTCCCTCCTAGCAAGTTCTTGCCATGGCCCATCCTCAGAGCTGCATCTCTCAGGTTCTGACCCAGTGAGGAGGGCATGGCCTGGGGTAGCGGACGCTGTGGGTGCATCTCACTCCACCGATCCACGGTCGACTGGAGAGCGCGAGCGATACCTGAAGGGAGGAACTGGAGGAGAGCGGGCCAGGTCCTAGTTTGCCGCTGCGCGTTGTGGGACTCCACTTTTTCCTTCAACCGTAACGTCTCTTCAGATGAAACCCTGGAGCGAACTGACTCCTGTGTGTTGTGGGAAACACGGACCCAGTGCCCCCTGCAAAATGGGTTTTATTCAGCTCTGGAAAATGCCAGCTATCTGTTCACCTCCTATTACACAATGGTCTCCCAACATCACTCATCTACTTATTGTTCCTCTCTAATTCCTCTACTGTGCAGTGAAAGGACCTGAATGACTGTCAAAATATTCACACACAGCATGCAAACAAATGTGACCCTGGACCACAAAACCAGTCATAAGTTTCAGTGTTTCAGTGCATCATCCAAAAGTTTTACATTGATGTAGGCTATGGTTTATCTGAGAAAGTTTTCCAAGTTCTTAGCAATGCATTTTACTAATCAAAAATTAAGTTGATAGATTTACAGTAGGAAATTTACAAAATATTTAAATGGAACATGATTGTTACGTAATATCCTAATGAAAAAGTGATATTTTGGCTATTGCTACAAATATACCTGTGCTACTTAAGACTGATTTTGTGGTCCAGGGTCACAAATTCAGACTATGTCATTTCTTCTGTAATAATATGATGTGTGATCTGAGATTTGACATATTTGGGGCCATGAGCCCCTTATGTTTAAGCTTATTAACCCAATAGGTTTATGCTTATTAATTAATATAAAACTGAAATCAGTAGTTCTCAACTGGTTTGGCCATGGGAAGGTAAGCAACAGCAGTCCCAAACTAGTTTTTTTTTTTTTTTTTTAATACAATGAAGTTGGTACAAGCCACCACTGTCATTTAAACATACAAAATAACACAAAGTGAAAATGGGTGCGGTGTTTATGCAAGTGGTACACGGTGGAAAAATAGACTTTAGGACAATAAAACGTTGCAATCAAATTAATAATAATATAATAATAATAAATGCATGACTAAGAGGCATGAGGCAATGCACTGAGGCATGACTTGCCTGGAACGCTACAAAGTCGTGAGTCGTGGTTTGAAGTCGTGATTTACCGGCTCAAAAACCTGCCTGGAACGCAGCATTAATTTCGCGCGTTTAATGAAGTGACGTACAGCGCGCCGCCGCATTCTGACAGGGCAGGATTTGTTTTTCTGAGGTGAGAGACTTTTTATTTTGTAACGAAAATAGTTACGAAAATAAAGATAGAACAATGACACTGACATTAAGCTAGGCAACACCTTAAATAACTTAATACTCTATCCAACTTACTTTTCTCATTAAAGAGGGCTGCATGTGTAAATTTTATAAGCCTGGCTTCCGGTCTCATCCTCGTCCATCTATTTTCGTGTCCTTTTCGCAAGTCCATTTCGGACTGCTATGGCATTGGAGATACTCAAATGTAAACAACTGCATAGATTGAACGGTTAATGTGTTACTGAATTCTGCTAATTTATGCTGTCTAAACTACAGGGAAAAACGGGAGAAGCTTCTAAATCATATAGAGAAGGACTTGGTAAGCAGAAAAGGGCGCAATATTTTGACAAACTAAAGTTAATAGGTGGTAAACATACATACGAGCAGTATTAATTGAAATATTAGCCTCATATTTCACCTACCTGACAGGAAATGATAAGAACAAACACAAATATTGTCAAGATTCTTGCCCTGGAATTCCTGGTTCAGTTTGGCCAACCACAAATGGATTTTATTCCTCAGACAGTTTTTTGCACTCTTCTTTGGCAGTCTATAGTCTATAGTACTCCAAATGTTTTTCCCATTCCGACCGATTAGTACAGCCTGAAACATGACAATAATTGATCATTTTCAGCAGCAATAATCAGCTAAATTTGCGAGTTTCTTTCGGTTCAGTGCCACCAATTTGGCCGAATAATGATACGTTGTGAAAACACTGTATAGAGCAGTTATAGGTTTATAATAGGTTTGTAAACATTCGTGATGCGCACATCATGGTTGCAAAAAACCCGGGAGAGACAGCCTTTACTGATAGAGAATTACACGGATATGGTACAAAATAGTTAGATAAAAAAAAATTATAGATTATATTGATTAGATGTAATTTTTAAAATGTTTTCCTCTTATTACAAGAGCTTGTCACCCAGCGATGAGCACTGTTATTCAACAAAATTGACGTTAGATAGTGGGATAGTTGCAGAAAACACATTTTTTCAGTTAAATCGAGTTATAAAATCTCAATTAGGAGATATAAACTTATATTTGCAAGAAAAAAGTCAGAACTGTCAGATAAAATAAATGTTATGTAAAAATGTTAATAGTAATAGGTTTAAATAATATTTCTTGCTGTAACTGTAGGGCTAATACAATACGTCCCCTATGAACAGCATATGTGAATATTATGTGTTTAAATCAAATTTATGCTTTAAAAGTAATCATAACAGTTTTCATCCATATTATGTCCATCTGTGTTTAGCTTCAAATGGCATCTTTGAAGACAGTTTTCTATAAACTAACTGTGACATCTACTGTAATTTGGTTTATAGTGGCTAATGAACCCGAAGGCTTGGCTGTTTTTTGTTGTTGATGTTTCTTTGACTGTACACTCTTAAGTAATATTAATATTCAATAGGTGAAACGAAACACACCAAGAAAGGTGAATGATATATGTATTTATATATGTAATCTATCATTTGATACAGGTGTAAACATTACGTTTTCCCCAAAGAACAACAACATAAAAAGAATTATTAAAATAATCAAAAACATGTATTTTAAAAAAGAAGCAACATTTCTATATGCAAACAAGAAAAAAAAAAGCCTTTGGCTTAGAAAATAGCAAACAACCAACCACAACACAAAAAAGTCACCATTACCACAATAACAGGAAGTGTTTCCATGCAACAAAAGGCCGCTGTGAAATATGAAAATGAGCAAACAGTTCAGTGGCGAGTCAGAGTTGTAAAAGCCAGATTATTCCAGACCATTCCAGCTCCGCGTATGTATGCATCCACGCACACACAAACTCATTAACACACTTTGTTTAAACTCCATTACCAGTTAGTAACCAAATCCGTGCTGCTATCAGCACATAAAAAGTATGACGTCAAATGATTAAAAAACCCATTCAATGCATTCATTTGAATTACAACAGGCTGAAATTCACATTAGCGTGAAGGCTGGTCACATACAGTTGCGGCTGGGATCCATCTGGATATATAATGTGGAATGAATGGTGACTGTTGACTCAAAATCCACATCCATTAAAAAGACCAAAAATAAAACAGTTGCCAGACTCATAAAGCATCCAGATAATGGTCTTTGTACATCCTCATGATTTACATAGATTTTATGTGATAAACACAACGTGATTGTGTTGTCTTCAAGAGTGCTTGTCAAATCCTACACCATTTTTTTTTTTTTTTTTCACCCAGTACAGTTCTGTGAGTTTCCAAATTCCCAAAAGATTCATGTGACACAGATCCACAGTGAATGACTGGTTTTAGACAGCTATGAGCACAGGCGAAGCTTATTTACATGTTCTCTTACAGGGCTTTCTAAATTAGAGATAGATGTTATTCACAAACCTAAGTTTAAGCAACATAACGTGATACTAACCGCTTTTATTTAACCCACAGACCAGCACTAAACTAAGCAGAGTAAAAACAGCATAGCAGAATTAGCGTGCCAAAGAAAAACGAAGACTTCTTTCCCAAAACCTGTACTGAGCCTCACTAAACTTGTGTCGTTTTCGCACTCGATTATCTTTTTTTTTTTTTGAAAAGAAAGTGTCATGATTAGAATCACAAAAGGCGACTAATCGGTGCGTCTGTGTTTGGTAAAAAAGGCACAATCAATATCAGAGCAAACAAAGATGAAAAAAAAAAGTGGTTTCCTGTTTGTGGCTTCAACAGAAACTGCACTTGTGGCTGCAAAGACACGTTCAGAATTCATTTGGAGTGCTAGATGGTGTGTCCCCTTGGTATGTCGTTTAAAATCTTTGTTTTATAATACACATCATGTTCTCCTTACGCTTTCTCTTGTAACCCAAGTCTCCAAACTAGAAGATACAGAAGCAGCTGACACCTCGATACACGTGAGGATCGATTGTCAATGCGAACAGAAGTAACGTCCACAAGAAAAAGATAAAGAAAATAGAGCCTCCCCAGATAAAAGCCATCTAAATGACGTCGTCAGCTGATCGAGATGACATCATTGCAACAAATATATAAATTCTCGGTTAAAATGACATCATAAGAAGGCTTTAATCTGATCTCAAACCATAGTCCTTCAGTTCAGGCTTACGCACCAATGTCCACTCATTGCACTTTTTTATACATTTTGTTTTCTCTCATCCCTTTTGATGGTATGTGGAAAGGGAACGTTTCCTTTTTTCCCCCCACAGACTAGTTCGTCGTATCTTATAATGGGCAGCGTCCCTCACAGCGTCCGCTTATTTGCATAAGGAAACATCCACACAGCATCCGTGCTGCTAAAGCTTTCACATATGTTCAGGGGTCTTCCCAAATGGCCAAAATTCCCAATTTTTCTTGGGGATCACGTTCGGAATTCGGTAAAGGGTTTTGTGACATTGAGAATAGTAGGCATTTTGTGTTGTTTTCCCTTGCCCTTGGCGGGAATACTGGGAAAGTGATATTCCAGTGGGAGCTTCGACAAATGTGATTCATTCAACGCGGAAGGTGATTGTGAGAATGAGCTCGGTATTCTCTTTAAAGTTTTGCATATTCATCAGTCTTGACACCGCTCTCTGAAAACGAACGAGTCTTTGGATTTCGCCCATTGCACCAGATGTGAATCTTTAGAGTGCTACAAAGGTTCTGCCATTTTACTACATTCACATCAACTCTTGACTCTTTAAGAATGCCCGGGCCTGTTGCCATGGTGACAGTTGCGCCCCAGTCTTGATGTCGTGTTTGGGAAGTGATGTCACATCCATTACGCATCTGCTTCTCTTTTCAGACGCTTCATCGTTTGGCTTTTTGTAATCGCTCATTTCAAGCGATGTGTCCTTTAGTCCTTGAGAAGAATGATTGCATCGCTTCATAATTTCATGGCCGGTGGTTAACGCGGTACAAAATTCTGTGTTTCTGTGAAGATGTGATTAGCTTACACTCCCAGTTGGAAAAAATGTTTTTCTCTAATAGAGTCTGGCATAAAAAGTAGGAAAGGGAGGAGTTTTTTTCTCTTGAATGTGTGGCAGACCTTTTTTTTTTTAAGCACGGCGATCAACTGGCTGCTGCAGACACACCTCGCTTCCTGCCGAGATGATTGGCAGCCGGTTGTCCATGTGATAGCTAATCAAGTGACTGACGCTCTCGAAGCGGTGGTCTTTGGTGCGCACCTATGAAAGGAAGTAAACAGACGGTAAAGAGTTGTATTAACATGCCAAAAAATCTTTTTTGAGCCTGTACCACAAAACCAGTTATAAGGGTTAATTTAAATAAATTTAGATTTATACTTCATCTGAAAGCTGAAGAAAAAGCTTTCCATTGATGTATGATTTGTTACAATAGGACAATATTTGCAAAAAAGACAAAGCTATTTGAAAATCTGGAAAAAAAAAATCTAAATATTGAGAAAATCGGTTTTGGAGTTGTCCAAATTAAGTTCTTAGAAATGCATATTACTAATCAAAAATGAACAGGGTCCGTACAGATAGTGTAAAATGAAACTCCAGGACTTTCTATTTTTTCAATTTTTTGATCTTCAATCAAAAATCTCACTTATGTCTTCTATTTCTAATTCTGAAAAAAGAAAGAAATAGATAAATAAAAATATACGCTAACACTTTATAATAACTACACACTATGAGTCATTAGTTAAGCATTGGTAAATAGTTAATTAATCATTTATAAAGCATTATTCCTACATTAATAGACACTTGTAAGCAGTTCATAAATACAGCTATAAATGCTCTATTCTTGTTTTATAAGCATTTATAGCTGTATTTATGAACTTACAATTGTCTATTAATGTAGGAATAATGCTTTATAAATGATTAATTAACTACTTACCAATGCTTAACTAATGACTCATAGTGTGTAGTTATTATAAAGTGTTACCATACTATTAAAAATGGCAAAAATAAAGTTAAAGTATTACTACTAAAGTATTACAAAGCGTACTCTCTTTAATATAATCAAACCACAGTTCATTTTCTTAAGGGATTTGTATTTACACTGCCAAAAATGCTTTTCTTACTTAGATTTTTTGTCTTGTTTCCAGCCAAAATATCTAAATTCTTAAATCAAGAAGGATTTTTTTTTAGACAAGTAAAAATTATTGTCTTGTTTTTAAAAAATAAGTCAAAATTAAGTGCATTTTTGCTTGAAACAATTAAAATAATCTGCCAATGGGGTAAGAAAAATAATCTTGTTTTCTGTTTAAAATAAGATTTTTTTTTTGCTTACCCCATTGGCAGATTCTTTTGCTTGTTCCTTGCAAAAAACACTTAATTTTGACTTGTTTTTTTAAACAAGTAATTAATTTTCACTCATCTAGAAAATCCTTCTTGAATCTAAGAAAAGCATGTTTTGCAGTGTATGTATACTTACGTATATCTTTTTTCTTTGTTTTGTTTTTATAACTGTACTGCCTTAATGGTTTGATGTTTTCTATTGTTTAAGAAAAAATAATCTGAAAAAAAAAAAAGATTCACGAAATCGCTCCTAAATCCTGATGTGAATTAAATGATTTGCGATCCACGCTACAAATATCCGATCTAAAGCAAAAGATTTGCGAACCCGCTCAGAATTTCCTATCTAAATCAAATGATTCGCAATATACGAGTTGAAGTCTCAATCTAAAACAAATGATTGGCGAATCATGATATGCAAAGTTCCGATCTAAATGATTTGCAATCCAAGTCCAGATCTGAAATGATGGTTTACGAATCATTATTCAGAACGGGACTTCAGGGCGTGGATCGCGAATCATTTAGAACGGAACTTTGCGTGTCATGATTCGCAAATCATTTAATTCAGATGGGAAATTCAATCGGAAAGTAATTCGCAAAATGACTGACAAACCCATTCTGATCTAAATCAAATTATTCACAATGCGCGATTTGAATTCCCGATCTGAAACAAATGATTTGCAATCTGACTGGAGCGCTTCAAAACTGGAATAATTTTGCAGCGCAATGGTTTAACTGATTCAGAGTTTCGAAAAGCTTAATTTCACCCATTACTGCATGGTTTTTAAAATCATTACAAGCGATGTTGAAAGTACAAATTAACGGCTCTTTTAATTTGATCTGGTTTTTGCTGGTGAATCGCTAGAAATTAATAATTGAAGTTCCAGCATAAATGACTCGATTGATTTGGTTTATCTGTTCCTCTTTTTGCATCTGCAGCGATGTTTACACAACACTGTTGTAATATTACTTACTTAGCTCGATTGATTTCGGACATAACTGAATTACGTAAAAAGGGTATGTTTTTTTGAATCACGCAAATTTTGCGTGAAACGATATCTGCTTATTGACTAAATTAAACGCTTATTTCATAGATACATGTCTTTCCACAATACAAGCACTTTTCAAGTACCTCACTATTTTCAAGGTTTTTTTTATTGGCCTTACATTTCAAAAAAGGCAAATAAGTACTTAAAGCACTTTAATCACCTTGTACAAACCCTGAATTAAGTAGGAATTTTACAAAATATCTTCATGGAACATGATCTTTACTTAATATCCTAATGATTTTTGGCTTAAAACAAAAAGAAAAATCGATAATTTTGACCCACACAATGTATTTTTGGCTATTGCTACACATATACCCATGCTACTTAAAACTGGTTTTGTGGTCTAGGGTCACATTTTACTCACCACTCCCTCTGGATCCACCAGAAGCAGGTGTTTCGCTTGGCCGCCCTGCTGTCCAGTGAGGACGTACTGGCCTGGTGTGGTGCCTGACTCCCGCACCAGAAAGTCTCCATCCTTGGTCAGGAGTCTTTCGGCCTGTCTGCGGCTTAGAGGTCCGTGGAACCAGGGCTCGTTCTGAAGCTGCTCTGCCAGAGGGGGCGCCACTGCACCCGACACACCCAAAGCAGCATCAAATGGCTCTGAAAAATAGAGAGAACAAAAATGATATATAATTGAAAATTATTGAAATTTAAAGTAACAGTTTTCTATTTTTTTTTTTTTTCATTTTAAAACTTAAAGTATAAAACTACAAATTATGCTTTTATTGATTTCAACCATAAATATATCAAAACTTAATTTTAGTAGTATGTATTGCTAGAAACTTCATTTCAACATTTGGACAACTTCAAAGGTGATTTTCTCAATATTTTGATTTTTTTTGCACTGTCAGGTTCCAGATTTTCAAATAGTTGCATCTCAGCTAAAAATTTTCCTCCCAAACTATACATCAATGGAAAGCTTATTTATTCAGCTGTATGTATCTCAGTAAAAAAAAAGAGAGCCTTATGACTGGTTTTGTGGTCCAGGGTAACATATATGAATATTAAGACATTTTTCCAACCAAATTTCCTAGCTTTAGTTACTTACTCATGTCAAACGCATCTCTGTGAGAATTTCCATTGGCCGCTGCCGCCGCTGGAGGGCGCGGTTTATCCACATTGACGTATGAGGGGTCGTCAAACAAGCCTCCCTCCTTAACACCCACTGAAAGGAAGAGAGAGAAAGAGAGGACAACTGTGAGGTTAAAGTGAGTTAACCTTCAGGTGAGTGCGCTTAAGCGGTGCCATTCTGAGCCCTATTGTCAGCAAGGCCAGCGATCCAGAAGCCACCTCTCAAAGGAGCTGTGTAATAGGTTTGGGCAGCGTCCAACAGAGAGCAACGAACAGTGACAGAAAAAACGCTGACTCACTCTGCAGAATGACAGTCTCAGCTGAGAGGAAAATGAAATGAACGGAAGTGCGACAACATAAGACCGACAAATACTATGAGGCACTATGAAAGGAGCAGTCAGGGATTATTAGTGCGAAGCATGCGTGTTTGTGCAAACCTGACCTGGTAGAGGAGGCAGAGGCTGCTTGTGTATATCGTTCTGGCTGGGCTGTCCATAGGGCTGTGGAAACACATTGCATTAGAGTGCTGACACATTTGTTAACTAGTGGAGTTTTGTTAAATAACAAATCAGTGTTAGAGTGTTGTGGTCAAAAGTTTACATAGACTTTGCAGTATCTGCAAAACGTTCATTATTTTACCAAAATAAGAGGGACCATGCAAAATGCATGTTATTTTTATTTAGTACTGACCTGAAATAGATATTTCACATAAAAAGATGTTTACATATAGCCCACAAAAAATGTCCCCGTTCAAAAGTATACATACATTATGCTTGATTTCTAATACTGTGTTTTGTGATAGTTGCTCACAAGTCTCTTGTTTGTCCTGAACAGATAAACTGCCCACTTTTCTTCAGAAAGAAGTCCTTCAGGTCCCACAAATTCTTTGGTTTTTCATTTTTGTGTATTTGAACCCTTTCCATCAATGACAGCTGAGGGACTCACATGCAACTATTACAGAAGGTTCAAACGCTCATTGATGCTTCAGAAAGAAAAACGATGCATTAAGAGCCAGGAACGTAAACTTTTGAACGGAATGAGGATGTGCACATTTTTCTATGTGTAAATATCAGTAGGGATTAGTTTTTTTTTTTTCATTCAGTAATGCCCTTCTGAAGCTACTGAAAATACTAACATGTTTCCCAGAAGACAGAATAAGTTCAATTTACCCTGATCCTCAAATTCAAAAAGTTTTCACTCCCTGGCTCTTAATGCATTGTGTTTCCTTCTGAAGCATCAGTGAGCGTTTGAACCTTCTGTAATAGTTGCATGTGAGTCCCTCAGTGTGAAAAGATGGATCTCAAAATCATACAGTCTTTGATGCTAGTGTATCATGGTTTCCATAAAAATATAAAGCAACAAAAACTTTCTACCACTAATAATAATAATACTAATAAAAACAGTTCAGGGATAAATTATATTTTAAAATATATTTAGACAGAAAACAATTATTATTTTAAAGTGTAATAATATTTCACAATATTACAGTTTATACTGTATTTAATCAAGTAAGTCAGTCTTGGTGAACATAAGAGACTTCTTTCAAAAACACTGAAGTATTGTAATTATTACAGACTTTTGGCCACCAATGTGTATATAAGTGTTTCCTGTGTCTTTACTGCAACTTGAAACATGCTTAGCAGTTCACACTGGAGGAAAAAGAAAAGATCTGCTTTGCTGCCATTTGTAAGGAAAATGTTACTAAATTCTTTGTAGATTTTTAGACACACATTTTCAAAAAGGATAAGACTTGTTTTGACTGTGAATGAACAAGTTCTTTTACACAAATCAAACTAACTTGATGATTCACTTATAACACATAAACAAGGCTTATATGCTGCCACAGTCACTGAACAAAACTTTGTGGTTATGAACAAATTTAAGACTTCAAATCTCTAACACAACACCAATATTTACTAACACATGCTTGTACAAATGTGTCTCACCAGCGTGGCTCCTGTACTGTGTCCAGGACGAGTCCTCATGTCAACCAGGCCTCCAGGGGGAGGCTGTTTACCGGGGAAGTTATTGTAATACGGAACATCTGGGGGTGGAGGCAGATCCTCTTCCTCTTCCTCCCAAGCCGACCCATCGAAAGGAGCCATCCTAAGAGAGAGAGAGATAAAGGTAAAGATAAACATTATTATATAATTTACATGGAAATGCTGTTTGAGTGATGGCAAATGATTGCTTTGTTTTGAACCCAGCAGAGAACAACCAGCAGGAACAGACAGACACTCAATAAAAAGGAAGTAGAAACAGTCAACAAATAAAATGCACTCCAAAAAATAACATTTTAATGAACCTTTTTGGACTTGTTTTCTAGTCAATATTTCAACAGATCTTTAAAACAGCACATTGTTGTTATTTTAGCATTATATCTTGTAAATATTTTAGTTCTCGTTTTAGTCATTTTCTTATGTGCTTTTGTCATTTTTATAAGTTGCATTATATTCCTATTAAAGAAGTTCTCTTCCAGAACAAAGATTTACAGATAATGTACTCACCCCCTTGACATCCAAGATGTTCATGTCTGTCTTTCTTCAGTCGTAAAGAAATTATGTTTTTTGAGGAAAACATTTCTACATATAGTGGACTTCTATGGTGCCCCAAAATTCAAAATCGCCCTACACCGCTGTTTTACTTTTTTTTTATCTTTGCATGTTCACTGTGCAAACACTGAGTTGGTATTTCTGCAAGGATGATTTTGAAATGATTTTTAAAAGTTGAGGGAAAAAATAAGATGGGAGTTTTTCGACATATCCTAAATGTCTTGAACCGGAAAAAACAGAGTTTAGGCAGAGCAAGACAAGACGAGTGTTTGAGGTTAAAAAGTATATAAATTGTATTAAAAAAAAATAATAATAACTGATCGTTTCGCTAGATAAGACCCTTCCTCCTCGGCTGGGATCGTTTACAACCGTGTTTGGGATCGTTTGAAGCCGCATTTAAACTGCATTTTGGAAGTTCAAATTCGGGGCACCATAGAAGTTCACTATATGAAGAAAAATCCTTAAATGTCCCCCCCCCCACATTTTTTTTTTTATGACTGAAGAAAGAAAGACATGAACATCTTGGATGACAAGGGGGTGAGTACATTATCTGTAAATTTTTGTTCTGGAAGTGAACTTCTCTTTTAAGCTTCACTTTATTTAGTCTTTCAACTATAGTTTTACCTTAAACTTAATATTTCTAACAGTTTTAGCTTTATTTAAGAATAATGTTGTCAAACGATTAATCGTGATTAATCTCATCCAAAATAAGTTTTTGTTTACATAATACTGTGTGTGTACTGTGTATATTTATTATTTATATATAAAGACACGCACGCACAATATACAGTCAAGCCCGAAATTATTCATACCCCTGGTAAATTATAACTTAAAGTTACTCTTATTCAACCAGCAACCGGAAATAACACAGGCTTCTCCAAAAAGATAATAAGACGATGTACAAGAGGCATCATTGTGGGAAAAAAATATTTCTCATCTTATTTACATTTGAACAAAAAGTGGCATGTCCAAAATTATTCATACCCTTTGCAAACTGTCACAGTCTATGGAAAAATACAAAGTTCTGTACCATTCCAAATAGTCCAAGCTGTTCTAAAGCATCTTAATTACCCTGATTCATTGGGAACAACCGTTTCAATCAATTCAACAGGTGAAAAACAGAAGCTCTCTGCTGTTGGTTTGTGGACAGTCATGGCTAAGACAAAGGAGCTCACTGAGGAACTGCGGCTGCGCATTGTGGCTGCTCACAAGTCAGGAAAGGGCTATAAGACCATATCTAAATGTTTTGAAGTTCCAGTGGCTACAGTGCAAAATATTTTTTAAAAATACAAGACGTTCCGCACTGTGAAAAATCTCAGAGGACGTGGTCGGAAGCCAAAAGTGACACCTGTGCTGGCCAGGAAGATAGTGAGAGAGGTGAAAAAGGCCATCCTGATAAATTTTAATTAGAAATAAGGCAAAAGTACTCAGTAATAAAATGGTTTACAGTGTACAATGTAGTTAAGCAGGGCAAATAGACACAATGTCATTGTGTTTCAGCGCAGACGGCAAACAGATGCTGTAAACAGACATACAGGATATTAAGGGGGTTTCCAGAGACCCTAGGGAGGTACCATCATTAAACAATGTACAAACACTCTTGTAAACACTCTGACATAAATGTAAATGTTTGCAGTACTTGTTTGAACAGACACAAACGTTCTCACCGATCATGAGGGGTAACCAGTTTGGGGGGGTTCTTCAGGTACTGTTTAAAGCGGAGCTCAAAAGCCTGACCGATGGTGCTGATGACCTCCTGAGCCAAACCCTCTGAGCATTCCAGGATATGACACGCTACAATGCAGGAAGTGATGACCAATTATTAGATACTGTATATAAGACATCAACCATTGGCAAAAACAAGACATTCCTTAAAGTGATAGTTCAACAAAAACAAAACATTATGTCATTCCAAATCTTTAAAGCCATAATATATGCTACATATAATCAGTTCATTTAGTATCTAACATCAGTTTATAAATAGCAGTTATTTACATATGATAGAACTCAATGTGAAAGTGTCATGACATATTTGTACCTCTCTGATTGACAGGGTCTTTGGCGACATAGGCAACATATTCTGCTGTGTCCTGGGGAGAAACAAAGAAAGGGATGGAGAAGAAGAAAGGAAGAATGAACAGGAGGACATTAAGAGATATTAGAGAGCAGGCACAAAGAACAGAGGGAAGGGCAGAAGAAAGTAAGTCTTTTAGTTCAGGCAGTCTATTCACTAAAGGGCAGGAAACAGAAGAGGAAACAGCGGGGAAAGAAGAAC
>NC_133369.1:27826861-27900451 GCF_049309525.1 Garra rufa
GCAAATGTATTTATATTTAATATTAAATTAATTTATATGAATATATAATATATTAATATGTTATACATTTGAATTATAAAATTATTAATTTTGTAATTGTTCAATTAAGTTAAATTTGACATGTATTCAAAAAAATATGATTTATTAATCAATAATTGTAATTTACAATTGTATTATTCTATTTATTAATTAATAATTAAATTAATTACATTAATAATTAACTTATTATAACTTTATAAAATATATATATATATATATATATATATAAATTAATTTAAATTTAAATTATTAAGTTAAATGATTAATTATTTAATAATTAATATTTAATATTATATTATATTATATATATAATTATATATAAATATTAAATAATTTGTATACACATTCAATTTATTTTCTAATTCAATTATTGATTTTCAATTGTTCTAAAATTTATTAATCAATAAATGCAATAAACATTTTATATTATTCATTTATTAATAAGTAATAATCATATCACATCAATAATCATAATTAACTACAACAACTTATCATAACTCTTTCTAACATTTTGTGTGTGTGTGTGTGTGTGTGTGTGTGTGTGTGTGTCTAAATAAAATGCTAATGTATATATATATATTTAATATTAAATACATTTAAATGAAGAATTTATATATTAGATTGTAATTACCAATTATTTAAAATTAAAAATGATCAAATGTAACATTTTATATTATGCTATTTATTAATCAATAAATTAATGAATTACATTAATAGTCATAATTAATTTACGATTTAATTAAAATTTTATAATAATAATAATAATAATAATAATAGTCAACTAGATGCTCAGGCAAACCAACAACTAACTGATTTTGAAAATATGTCGATTTGCACATCCCAACTGCTGTCACGTTGTACTTCAATACACTATCAAGGTTCTTGAACGTAATCATTATTTAAAAAGCAATGCTTTAACAACGATTACATTCAGCATTTAATTTGTAGAGGCGATCCGAAGGCACTTGTTTGTTGTGGACTCTGGCTTTGCAGGGCCATCAGCTCGGCTAATAGCTAAATGGATTTGTGCTTCAGTTGATTAAATTAACCACTGATAAGCGTAATCGATGAAATTAACAACGGCAATCTGCAACCAATGATGAACATCCCTAGTAAAGACAGAAAGAGAAGTAGAAAGAGACATTGAGAGACAGATTGTGACTCACTGGATCTCCTCCTGATGCAAAAGAGATGGACTGCATGTGATGGTTGGCGATAATCTGTAAGGAGAGAGGGATGGAGAAAAGGACAATGTGACAAAAAAAGACAAAAAAGTGCAGTGGGCATGAGATGAAGAATGAGTAAACATGGAAGTGACAGAGGACAAGTGAAAGTAAAGGATGGACAGAGAGGGAGACAAGGGGAGAGATGATGTGGTGAGACTGTGGTCTAACATAGAGGAACAGAGCAGTTGTGTGCAGTAATTCTGCATGGTTTAGATTCATTAAGATAAACACATATCAGCAGGGCAATTAGTCCAGGCCCTATTCTGGGCTCCAGTCAGCTGCCTGCTGAGCAGCCCAAACGCTGATAAACCTCACTGCGCTAATGCAAAACACACTGGCATATAACTGGAGAATTATTAGCAAGCAAAAAAAAAGTCCTGTGGTGCAGCTGTAAACAAGCCAGAGGATATCTGCTCCTGTTGAATACGCCAACTTTACATAATCTATCGGACCTCTGGGTAACACACTTGTTTAGTTAAGCGCCAACAAATTTCAAGATTAGACCCTTGAAAGACCCAATGCAGGCTACTTATATTTCCACTTTTAGATACACACACACACAAATATAAAAATAATAAAATAAAATAATTTAAGACCCCATTTTCACCTGACATTCATCTTAAATGATTGGATCAAAAATATTCAGCTGTTTTAGCATTATATTATATTATATTATATTATATATTTTGATATTTTCATTGAAGTTAGTTTTTCAGAAATTAGTTTTTTGTGTGTGATTTTTAAATATATTACTATTTAGTTTAAAATTATTTTATAATATATTTTATTTCTGTTTTAATTTATTAATTTATTCAGTGTTGTAGCGTAAACTAAATGAGAATTAGAAATGCTGCCTTGGAAACTAACTAAAATAGGTTTTTCATCTAATATTTTTATTTTATTTTATTATTTCAATTAACCCTTTTAGTTAAATAGTTTATTTTATGTCAATAACTGAAATAACTGATAACTTCTCCTGACATCCACCTTGAGAGATCGAATCAAAAATAGTCAGCTGTTTTAGTATTATATTATATTTACTATATATTTTGTTTTGATATCTTCATTGAAGTTTTAGTTAAACATGTATTTAAATATGTATATGTATTTTGCTGTGTGTTTTTTAAATATATTATTATTTAGGTAAAACATTTTTATTTTATCTTCTTTATTTCTTCTTTTTCTTTTTATTGTTTTAGTTTTAACTTATTAATTTAATTATTTAGTGCTTCAGCTTAAACTACAGAAATAAAACTATTAGAAATAAACTGAAATATGTTTTTCATCTAATATTTTTAATTTATTTTATTTTATTTTATACTAAATATAAAATTTTATAAAATATTATTTAGTATAAAATACTAATATATTTCCAATTTTAGATCCACAAAAAATATATAAAATAAAATAAAAGACCCCATTTTCTCCTGACATCCATCTTGGGTGATCTGATCAAAAATAGTTAGCTGTTTTAGTATTGTTTTTATATCATTATTATATTATATTATATTATATTATATTACATTATATTTTATTTTGTTTTTTCATCTAGGTTTTAGTAAGTTTTTTTTTGTAATTTCATTATGTTTTTTTAAAGATATTACTAATTAAAATTATTTTTATTTCTGTTTATTTCTAAGTTTTATTTTATTGATGTATTTATTTAGTGGTTCAGCTTAAACTAAATAAGAATTAGAAATGTTGCCTTGGCAACTAACTGAAATATGTTTTTCATCTAATATTTATATTTTATCATATTTAATTAACACTTTTATTTAAATTCAGTAACTGTGATGGTAAGGCAAGGCAAATTAAAAGGAATTAAAAGGAAAATTAACCTACTTAAACAGCTTGCTTCTGGCTGTCTCTACACATAACACAACTAGGATGTGAAAAAGTATTTCAAGCATCGTAAAAATGGCAAACTTCACTTTTTAGACATACTGAGAAATATTTTATTCAGAGGAAGAGATAGCATAATTCAGTCCATCCCGTCCTGCTGTGAAAAGCGCCTGCATAATGCAGGATGCTTTCATCATTAGCTGTGGGTAGCGGTGAATTTCACACAGGAAAGGAAAGAAGGCAGTGTATTCATGTTTGTGTGCATGCGTGACTCTAACCTGTTTGCAGTCGACTGCCAGTAGGTTGAGACTGCTGGTCGACACGGTGAGGCTGATTGTCATTCCAGCAAACTGGAGATTACTCTTCCCTAAGATGGAGGAGAGACAGCGAGAAGAGGGCTGCAAAGAGACAGGAACAGAGACACTCCATTAATTACGTCAGATCCAAAAAAGAACAACGCTAAATATTTCATGATCAAAAGATGAAACCTTAATATTTTATGAAAAGAGGTTTTAACAGGAAACAGAGAACATTTTAAATAGTTAAGTCTGTCTAGTCTGACCTGTTTCACCTTAGCCTTTCAAAATACTCAATTTGATGACGTGTGCAAATGCAAGCTCTCGAAAGCTTCATCTTGAAATATTTCATAGGTATGTTATTTTTGCGTTATACTACAGAAGGGAAATTACAATACTTCTTTTCTAATTTTTACACTTGAAAGAGATATTTTGAATTTGGACTGCAATAACCTTATCCATTTAAACCACTTGCTGTTAGCAATTCATACTGCACTTTTAAGCTTTCTTTTTGACGGGAACGGCAGTAGAGCTTCTATTTTGATGAAAACAAGCTTACGAAAATGTGTCTCACTACAAATCTTGTGAAAATAAACCATAACTGATGGCGTTGCGTTCCCAAACGCACATGAAAGCACATGAAATAAACAAGTTCTCTGCATTAACTGTGAACTGAGCTGTTCTGAGGTGCGGAAAACACCGGATCATGAGCTGATCGCCTAAACAAAGTGCACACTTCACTTTGAAACGTGCAGCAAAAACAGACTTGATGAAGGGATTTATCCCATATTGCGCTTTCGGTTTTAGTTTGTTAGATACTGTGCCAAAGCATATCATCATGTGACCACAATAATATTGAGACAGTTCTACTATTGTGTCATCATGATATTGATAATATTGTTACATTGGTAGTAAAAACATACGTATTTTTTGGCCTTTAGTCTCACATTTTTTCAGTGCTTAAAGTTTAGGGACAGATGTTTTTTTGTTTTTTTAAAGAAATGAATAATTCATTAAATTGGTCAAACCTGAAAATAAAAGTATATATATATATATATATATATATATATATATATATATATATTAGTGGTGGGCCGTTATCGGCGTTAACGTGCTGCGTTAACGTGGGACTCTTATCGGGCGATAAAAAAAAATATCGCCGTTAATCTATTCTCAAAGTTGGGTTGGGAGCTGGGTCTAAACTACGCAAGATATGATGACTTTCACCTTGATATTTTAGCGCGGATGACGTATACCTAGTCGAATTGCACTGTAGGGGGCGAGAACGAGTCTTCAACTTCTGTGAAATTACCACATCAAATGAGACGTGCTGACATTGATGCAGTTATGAAGCCGCTTCAGGGCAGGTGCGTTGCTAGACCCTTTTTACTGGGGCACGTGAGTTATAATTTACTTTGATAATCCCGAAATAAAGACATTAAACTATATGCAACAACTGAATTGACGCTTCTAAAAGCAACGCAGTTTAATGGAAGACTATGTACGCAGAAATCCATGCCCGTGCACGTCTGTGTATTTAACGGCAACACGCACGTCGTGCAGCCTTTTGCGCACAAGTACTTGGTTACACAAGTTTGTATAGGTAATTATGTTGTAAATGCAATTGTCAAGCAGTTTGTGATGCATTTTGGAAACAGGAGATGAGCGCCTGATCTAATGCGCCACTTGGCCCGTTCTCGAAGACTTACTTTTAGTCATTATTTGGGTAGCACACATATTCTGAATGCCTTCAGCAGAATTCAAATTAGCCATTTTAATCTAGATTAATCTAGATTAATTCCAATATTTAATCTAGATTAAAAAAATTAATCTATGCCCACCCCTAATATATATATATATATATATTAAATATTAAGTTGCTAATAATAAGAAATGCTTCTGAAGAATCATGTGACACTGAAGACTGGAGTAATGGCTGCTGAAAAATCAACTTTGCCATTACAGGAATAAATTGCACTGTAATCTATTTAAAAAAATGGTCATAAAAACCGTAATATTCCACAATATTAATGTTTTACTGTATTTTTGGTGAAATAAATGCAGCTATGTTGAGCATAAGAGCTTATGCTTTTTTTTAAAGGGGTCATATATTTTCCTTTGTCTTTGGAGTGTTACAAGTTTTTTGTGCATATATAAGATCTGTAAAGTTACAAAGATTAAAGTCTCAAACCCAAAGAGATATTCTTCATATAAGTTAAGACTCGCCTATGTCACGGTGTGGCAAGATTTGCATAATACCGCCCAAATGTATACACAATGGAAAAAGGTGTAACTTTTATTCTTATTGTTGTAGTTGCCATGTTGTGGAGATGCTGTGTGTTTCGTTGTGAAATCGAAAGGATTTTTTTTGGTCTTCCAAATGAGTACACAACTAGAAATCAGTGGTTAAGTTGTATACAACACTGTTCCAAAACCGTACAATGCAAATATTTGAGTGTGTGCAGCCTATTTTTCGGAGGACTGTTTCCTGAACCTGGGAGAATAGCCTACATTGCTTTAGAGCGATGAGTTTTGTAAAAATCGACGCATTTCAGAAACGCGGGGCAGAGAGGAGAAACAATAATGTACAGTATGTGGAAAATAATGTTTTTTGAACCTCAAACCACATAAACACATTGCACTGCACCAAATACACAACGTCATATGACCCCTCTAAGTCAAAAACTTAGTGTAGCTGTAAATGAGGTATCTATGTGAAAATAAACCAAAAAAACAAGTTCTACATGCAATAACAGCAACATAAACACTTACTATTCAGTAAATCTGCCTGAATCCAGATAATTTAAGGTTACACTTTGTGGTTTGGTTTTATTGTTTGTAAATAAATTACTATTTTAATGACCCCCTTCTAATAGACTTGGCATACTACAATAACACTTTCTAATTAAAAATTGTAATTAAAGAAAAACCTAAAGGGATACTTCACCCAAAAATGAAAATTCTATCATTAGTTACTCACCCTCATGTTGTTCCAAACCTGTAAGACCTTCGTTTATCTTCAAAACACAATTAATATATTTTTGATAAAAACCGAGAGCTTTCTGATCCTGCATAGACAGCGACCCATCTGACACGTTTAAGGCCCAGAAAGGTACTAAGGACATTGTTAAAATAGTCTGTGAAAAGAAATTGTTGAATAAAGTCATTATTTTGTTTTCTTTGCACACAAAAAATATCCTTGTAGCTTCATAAAATTCAGGTTAAATCACTGATGTCACATGAACTATTTTAACGATGTCCTTACTACCTTTCTGGGACTTGGACAAATCTGTGTTGCTGTATTTGTAGGGTCAGAAAGCTCTTGGATTTCATCAAAAATACCTTAATTTGTGTTCCAAAGTCAATTAATGACAGAATTTTCATTTTTGGTAAACAGAAATCATTTAATTTTCTGTACAGAGCCACCGTAGCAATGCGGTCAATGTGAAAGCATAGTACAAGCCGGGTGCTGCAGTAACGCTGATGCTTCGCTTAACACACTATTCATAAATGCTGTGTGAAACAGGCCTGTGTTGATCATATAACCAGGGCAGACTTTGGCTCCTCGCTCACACACACAAACCCTATAAGCAAATCGAAAGAG
This sequence comes from Garra rufa, assembly GCF_049309525.1. Classification (NCBI taxonomy): domain Eukaryota; kingdom Metazoa; phylum Chordata; class Actinopteri; order Cypriniformes; family Cyprinidae; genus Garra; species Garra rufa. The sequence goes on from NC_133369.1 coordinate 27,833,869, forward strand.
GTCTTGCACTCCACAACCTCTGAAACCAGCCGTAAACCAAATACCACAGTCTGACCAGCCGAGACACAACACTTGAGCAAACACGTGTGAATGTGTGTTAAACGAAACACAGCAGCATTTTACTGGAAACCGGTCAGGCCTTCCTAGAACATTGTGAGGTTTGTGAGCCGTACCTGAAACTAACAAAAGTGCAGAAATATTGCGAGGCTGAAAGTCTGTGTCTGTGAAACTAAGATAAGATAAAGCGTTGACTACCTTTCTCCTTCGCTGAGCTCCTTTGGCACCTGGTACTGCCTCACACACCACTGATATTGCCTCCCTGAAATACAAAACAAACGGTTATAAATGTACACACATGCAGGGTGCAGATTGTGAGGAGAACATAATCAGATTGTTAGATGAGAGTTTCCATTACAGTCCTTTTCATGCGTTCCCAAATTTCATATGGCCGAGGGACTATTACATTAGACACATGCTCCAGTCATTACACTTCCTGCCATCTTACACATGCAAGCAGGCAGACATGCAAACAAAAACACCAAGATTATTATTGTTAAAATCTATTATGAATTATGAAGACTGTGAAAAATATAAATAAATACTAAAATAAGAGGGATCATACAAAATGCATGCTATTTTTTATTTAGTACTGATCTGAATAAGATATTTCACATAGAAGATATTTACATAGTCTACAAGAGAAAATAGTTTATAGCAATAAAGTAATAATTTTTAAAAATAACCCAAAAGTTTACATACACCTGATTCTTAATACTGTGCTGTTACCTGAATGATCCACTGTTTTTTTCTTTCTTTTTTGTTTAGTTATAGTTGTTCATGAGTCCCTTGTTTGTGCTGAACAGTTAAACTGCCTGCTTTTCTTTAGAAAAATCCTTCAGGTCCCACAAATTCTTGAGTTTTCAGCATTTTTGTGTTTTTGGACCCTTTCCAGCAATGACTGAATGATTTTGAGAGCCATCTTTTCACACTGAGGACAACTGAGGGACTCATATGCAACTATTACAGAAGGTTCAAATGCTCACTGGTGCTTTAAAAGGAAACACAATGCATTAAAAGCCAAGGGGTGAAAACTTTTTGTATTTGAAGATCAGGGTAAATTTAACTTATTTTGTCTTCTGAGAAACATGTAAGTATCTCCTGAAGTGCAGTACTAAATGAAAAAAAAAAAAAAGATATTTAGGCAAAATAAGAAAAATGTACACATCTCCATTCTGTTCAAAAGTTTTCACCCCTGGCTCTTAATGCATTGTGTTTCCTTCCGGAGCATCAGTGAGCATTTGAACCTTCTGTAATAGTTGCGTATGAGTCCCTCAGTTGTCCTAAGTGTGAAAAGACGGACCTTAAAATCATACAGTCATTGTTAAAAAAGGTTCAAATACACGAAAATGCTGAAATTTTTTTTGACAAATTTTAAATTTTAACAAAACAATTCTGAAGAACAGCGAGCAGTTTAACTGTTCAGGACAAACAAGGGACTCATGAACAACTATCACTAAACAAAATAAAACACAAAACAGCTATGCATCATTTAGGTAACAACACAGTATTAAGAAATTAAGTGTATGTAAACTTTTAAACGGGGTCCTTTTTATGAACTATTATTTTCTCTTGTGGACTATATCTAAACATCTTTTATCTGAAATATCTAATTCAGGTCAGTCCTAAATAAAAAAAAATAGCATGCATAGTTATTTTGGTTAAATAATTAACAGTTTGCAGATTCTGGAAGGTGTATGAAAACTTTTGACCTCAACTGTAAACATTCACTAAAATATAAACAAAAATGCTACAAAATTACAGAGATTTGTTTTAAATCAACGGTGTAACTGATTCTAAATCTGATTGACCGAATGAATGGTCTGATTTATTCTAAATCTGAAGCCTGACTATCAGTGTATGTCATAAAAAATAAAAAAGTCTGCCAATTAAACAAAAAGTGGTTGTTTGATTCACTAACAACAACCACTATATTGGGTCACCCACAAAAAAATAAATTAATATTTAAATTAAAAAATAAATTAATAAATTAAATAAATAAAATAAAATACTTTCTTTCTGTGTATTGTTGATTAAAAAATAAAATACAATTTAAAACATAGAAAAACTAAATAAAGACAGGTCAAATTTTTTCAACCTATAATAACTCGCGCACACCCTTCCTAATGTTTTTTCCTTGAATGCATTTCACCCTCCAGCGAAATTGAGGATTATGCATGAAAACAGTTTATCGAGCAGCTGCTAGTGTCAATATTGAGAAGCAAATGTGTGTAACATCCATTAACAAACACACACACACGAACACACAGAAAAGGGAGGAAACCACGAGGGTTCCAGAGGATTCTATTATAAGACTTTATGGTTACACAGCAGGGCTGATGCCATTAAAACGCCTTCCCTTCTTCCCTGTTCTCTTTCTTGCATACAAAAGCACAGCATTTCAGTGCAGGACGTGTTGCATTTTGCAGATACTGTGGTCTAACACTTCATAGATGCGTATTATTCAAAAAAGCGTGAGAACGGAAGAAACTAAATGGCTGAGAATGAGAAGATGATTGTGTAGGTTCATTAGTTTAGTATTTCCCTCTTGTGCTCTCTTTCTGTCACACTCTATGAGAGAGCAACATGAATTTTTCATCAGAGGAGGGGCTTTTAACTGGACCCGTGCAAGAGAGTGTGTATGTTAGTGCACATGTGCATTAGGATGTGGAGAGAATGTACGATTAAATCACTCCTGTGGGACGCTGTGGATATACATACACTGGATATTTGAGCGAATATGAGAGGAAGTGCAAGCGAGATTGAATATGTGTGTGTGTGTGTGTGTGTGTGTGTGTGTGTGTGTGTGTGTGTGTGTGTGTGTGTGTTACCTGGTAACCTGAGTTCTGGTGTTGAAGTCCAGTGCTCTCATTGACTGCAGCACCTCCACGCAGCCCATATACTGCAGCAAAGACAAAGAAGACAAACCTTCAGTCACAGCACTTCCTGTGCTAGCCCTTCAACCACAATACAAAGCACAGAATACGGTTAAGTGTTGCAGAGTTGCTTTGTGTCACGATTATTGAGTTGGCCAGGCAGCTGTAGTGCATGTGGTTAAGTGCGTGTGTGTACGTGTTTTATGAGAACTGATGCTCTAATTACGAAGCACTAATCAAATAAAGCAGTTCTCAATGTAGTTCCTGCCCGTAGACTTGGATTTATCTGAAAATGCCACACATTAAAGAAAACAATCCATTAAGCAGACAAAATGGACTTGGACTAAAATGGACTCGCTAAGAGAATTAAAAAACAGCAGAACTCTAAGTTTTTAACCAACATTTATAGCAACATTAGGGCTGCATTATTTTTGTAAAAAAAAAAAAAAAAAAAAAAATCCTTTCGCTGCTTGGACATTAAGGCATAATAATAAAAATGATAATGATATGCATCATTATAATGTCTACTTCTGTATCATTACAAGAACAAAGTAATAAATAATTTCAGTCCACTTTACATGCACAGCTGTTTCAATAAGTTATTATTTTTAGTAGATGTAGTAGTAGTAGTAGCCTAAAAATGTAACTACAAAATAGTCTCTATGATATTCTGGATCCCATGTATGACTTGGGTCCCTGGTTTAATGGTCTATGAGATTTTTTGTCCGTTTTATATTTAATATATTGTTGAGTATCATCAGCATAACAGTGGAAACTAATCCCATATTTTCTAATAATATTACCAAAGGGCAGCAACCTGTGTATTGATAATAGCAGAGGGCCTAAGACTGATCCTTGGAGCACTCCATACTTTACCAGCGTTAATTGAGATGATTTTCCGTTTAAATAAACAGTGGTAATGGTCAGACAGGTAGGATCTAAACCATCTTAAATGAAAATGAAAATAGAAAATGAATAAAATAAAATAAAATAAAATAAAATAAATAAAAATAATGAAACAAATAAATAAAAATAAAATAAATGAAATGGAATACAATAAAATGAAACAAATATAATAAAATAAAACTAAAATGAAAACATGAAATGAAAAAATAAAATGAAATGAAAAAATGAAATAAAATAAAAAAATATATAATGAAATTAAAATAAAATGGAAAAATAAAATGAAGAAAATAATACAATAAAATGGAAAAATCAAATTAAAATAAAACGAATATATATATATATACACACATATACACATACATATATATACATACATATATATATATATATATATATATATATATATATATATATATATATATATATAATAAAAATAAAATAAATGAAAAAAATTACATTAAAATAAATTAAATATAATGAAATAAAATAATAAAATAAAATGGAAACAAAATAATAAACCATCTGAAAGTCTGCCCTTGAATCCTGATCTATATAGTGTTGAATACAGCACTAAGATCAAGTAAAACAAGTAGCCTTGGTCTGATGCAAGAAGCAATTCAAGAAGAGCTGAATGAATGGGGAAAACAATTTGAGAAAGCAAGTCAGATATTTTCTTGTCCCAAAAGATTTCTTTGTCCATTTTATATTTAACTTATGGTTGAGTTTCATCAGCATAACAAATGAAATCCCATATTTTCTAAGAAGAGGAGCTGACAGTATTTCTTCTAATTATCTTCCTCTTTCTCTGTACAAGTGGACAGCTTCATGGCATCTGTTTGTACATAGATCTTTTGAACTGTGAATTGTGATATGTTTTTGAAGTGAACTAAATCTGAATAAAAATGTTGTTCATTAAAAAAGAAGAGCTGACAGTGAATAAATAGGAAAACAAACTGAAAAAAGTATATTTTCTTGTCCATTTTATATTTAATATATAGTTGAGTATCTTCAGCATAACAATTGAAATTTATCCCATATTTTCTTATAATATTACCCAGGGGCAGTAACATGCATATTGAAAATAGCAAAGGGCCTAAGACAGATCCTTGAGGCACTCCATACTTTACCAGCGTTAATTGAGATAATTCTCCATTTAATTAAACAAAGTGGTAATAGTCGGACAGGTAGGATATAAACCATCATAAAGCCTGCCTTTGAATACCCGTAAAGTTATGTAATCGAACTATAGGTATGTCATGATCTATAGTGTCGAACGTAGCACTAAGATCAAGTAAAACAAGTAATGAGATGCAGCCTTGATCTAATTCAAGAAGCAAGTCAAGAAGAGCTGACAGTATTATAATTTTCTTCCTCTTTCTCTGTACAAGTGGGCCACTTCATGGCATCTGTTTGTACATAGATCTTTTGAACTGTGAATTGTGATATGTTTTTGAAGTGAACTAAATCTGAATAAAAATGTTGTTCATTAAAAAAAGAAGAGCTGACAGTGAATAAAGAGGAAAACAAACTGAAAAAGTATATTTTATTGTCCCAAAAGATTTCTTTGTCATTTTATATTTAATATATAGTTGAGTATCTTCAGCATAACAATGGAAATTAATCCCTTATTTTCTAATAATATTACCCAGGGGCAGTAACATGCATATTGAAAATAGCAAAGGGCCTAAGACAGATCCTTGAGGCACTCCATGCTTTACCAGTGTTAATTGAGATAATTCCCCATTTAATTAAAACAAAGTGGTAACGGTCGGCAGGTAGAATCTAAGTCATCTTAAAGCCTGCCTTTGAATACCCGTATAGTTTTGTAATCGAACTATAGGTATGTCATGATCTATAGTGTCGAACACAGCACTAAGATCAAGTAAAACAAGTAATGAGATGCAGCCTTGGTCTAATTCAAGAAGCAAGTCAAGAAGAGCTGACAGTATTTCTTCTAATTTTCTTCCTCTTTCTCTGTACAAGTAGACGGCTTCATGGCATCTGTTTGTACATAGTTCTTTTGAACTGTGAATTGTGATATGTTTTTGAAGTAAACTAAATTTAAATACAAATGCTGTTCATTAAAAAAGAAGAGCTAATAGTTAATAAATGGGAAAACAAACTGAAAAAGTATATTTTCTTGTCCCAAAAGATTTCTTTGTCTGTCTTATTTTTAATAGTTGAGTATCTTCAGCATAACAATGGAAATGAATACCATACTTTCTAATAATATTACCCAGGGGCAGCAACATGTATATTGAAAATAGCAGAGGGCCTAAGACAGATCCTTGAGGCACTCCATAATTTACTGGCGTTAATTAAGATAATTCCCAATTTAATTAAACAAAGTGGTAACAGTCAGACAGGTAGGATCTAAACCATCTTAATGCCTGCCCTTGAATAGTTTTGTAATCAATCTATGAGTGTCATGATCTATAGTGTCAAACGCAGCACTAAGATCAAGTAAAACTAGAAATGAGATGCAGCCTTGGTCTGATACTAATCAGCATAACAATGAAAACTAATCCCATATTTCCTAATAATATTACTAAGGGGCAGCAACATGTGTATTGAAAATAACAGAGGGCCTAAGACAGATCCTTGGGGCACTCCATAATTTACTGGTGTTAACTGAGATGATTTCCCATTTAAATAACCAATAATAAAAGTGGTAATGGTCAGACAGGTAGAATCTAAACCATTGGTCTCAAACTCAATTCCTGGAGAGCCACAGCTCTGCACATTTTCCCTCCAACCCTAATCAAACACACCTGATCCAGCTAATCAAGGTCTTCAGGATTACTAGAAACTCCAAGCAGGTGTGAGCTGGAGCTGGTTGGAGCTAAACTCTGCAGAGCTGCGGCCCTCCAGGAATTGAGTTTGAGACCTCTGATCTAAACCTGTATAGTTTTGTAATCGATATGTCGATCCATAGTCCTGAATGCAGCACTAAGATCAGGTAAAACTAGGAATGAGCCTTGGTCTGATGAAAGACGCAAGTCAAGAAGAGCTGTCAGTGAATAAATGGGTAGTATGTTACTTAGTAAGTAACTCAGACATTTTTATTGTAAATTTAAAAGTAATGGGTTACTTTACTAGTTACTTGAAAGATTACATAACTGTGCTTGTGAGATCACACTTCTTCTCAAAAAGTTGCTGCAACCCAAACAGTGTAGGACAAATTATGCTGCAGAGCTTAATATGTTTGGAGATGTAAATCAACATAAAGGTAAAAAGGGAAATAACAACCAGAAAAGAAACCAGAGGTGGGAAGACAAACACAAAACTGGATGGACGAACAGACATGCATCTTACCCTGACAGTGTAGGAGACTCCACTGGTGCTGACCACGTTGTCCGAGTGGAGCCAGCCTCGGGTGGGCTTGTTGACGAAGGAGCCATGCCGCGTCCACTCATCGCCGCCGAGCTGGCCCCCTTCCACACGGGCCCTCCGCGAGGCCCCGCCCAGCCGGTTCATATCCTGTGGGGGACGAGGAGGAGGAGATGGGGCTGTTAGAGAAAGGAGGGGAAGAGGAGGAGGAAGAGAAGAAGAGTTGGTGGCGGAGTTCCCAGTGTCTTCCGGAGGGTCTCCCAAACCTCCCTGACCACCTGGCACGTTAGCCAGCCTGCTGGAGGCCTTCAGGCCTGGGAGCAGAGTGGAAGACACCCCCAGCCGCAGGGCTCCCATCCTGGGGAAGAAGGAGCAAAGGGTGGTGGGGCTGTTCTCAGCCTGCCGTGGAGACGAAGGAGGGAGGATAGGAGTGAGGGAGGAGGAGGAGAGAGAAGGAGGAATGCCGGGAGGGGTTAGTGGGGTTAGAGGAGCAGAAGAAGGAAGAGAGGGATTGGACGCCGTCTCTTCTGTTGAGCTGAAGGAGTCGCTCCTGAAGGGCGTGTATTTGGTTTTGGGGACGAGCTCCATGATGTCTCCGCCGTCTCAGTGTCCACTAAACGTGCTTAATTGTCTCTCCACGTCGCTCTATCACAATCGATAACTTGTCTTCCCTTGTCTTTTATAGTCCTCTTTTTCTCTGCATCTACTGATTCCTTCATCATTGCACCAGAGGGATGACCGTTCAGTCCGGAAAGCATCAAAAACAGGATGCGAAAAGAGACGAAAAGACATATGCAAAAAAGTAACAAAGTGTTCTTGCATCAGATCTCAAGTCTGCATAGAGCTTCTCAGGACACTATGAATTACTAAATATAGTATGATTGTCATGAAGTTATTGGTTTAGTCATATATAAGTGCTCCAGACACAATCCCTTCCGGTGGATGTGTGAAAGAGAGTACTATCGTGTTTTATACGCATGCGAGTGTGTTTATGTGCCTGCTCATTTCTCTTTGCATGTGCTGGGCTCCACTCTACTAGCTCTTGTCTGACAGACTCCCATAAAAAGCCTATTAGCTGCAGCTGAGACTTTGAGAGAGGAGGCTTCCGTCAGACAGACGGATCGATAGAGTGAGAGAGGAAGAGAGCGGGAAGAGATGGATGGAAAATGCTAAAAGTACTGATCCAGTGAATGTGGATCATTTAATGATGATTCAAACTGCTGCGCTCAGTGATGATTAGACTGGCGCCGATCAACATAATTCTCAACGTTTGGTTTAAAGACTTAATTTAGTCCAGGTGTTAAAAAAAATGTACACCAGGGATCTTCAACAAGGGGTACGTGACCCCTAGGAAGTCACTTGATTTGAAACTATTCGATTTTTGTGATAAAAAATGAAATTATGCATACAATACTAATCTAAATCTGAAGCTAAAGTGCAGCTAAATGTTTTATTTTAAGTTAAAGTTAAATATAACATGACTATATACATGAATAATGATGTTTTTTAATGAATTTATAGCATAATATATATTTTTAAATACATTAATACAGATTTTATTAGAGGCCAGACTTAACTTCAACACTTAATTTCATACAATATATAAAAAGGGAACCTGATGTACACCATCTAGCACCTAGATTACATAAAGTACATGGAGTACCGTACGTCTAGATCTGCCACCTCACGTCCTGTCACACATCTGCATCCGCATCTTTTCCTGTCACTCCCTTTCCCTCCTCCTCCAGATGATTTTGGGACCACTGTCGCCAAGCCGAGCTCTATCCCTATCTTTCTCCTCCTCCTCTCGTCTTTTCCAGATCACCTCCGGCTGCGCTGCTTTCTCGCCCTCAGCGCTTGTCCCTTTGAGTCTATCCTCCTCTCTATCCTTTCTCTCCTGGAATCCCTCCCTCAGCCTCCACACCGTGTATCCCACAGCGTTCCTCCTCTCCTCCTCCAGCTTCTGCCTCTCCAGCTCTCTCTCCCTCTCCAACACGCTCGCTCTCTTCTTCCAGATAATCTCTCGCTCCCCCGCACCCCCTCCCACGTCTTCTTTCCCGTTCTCCAGGCTGTCCCACTACACCTATTTGCCTTAAAAAAAAACACCTGAGCCTCTTTGCAATCTTCAAATTAGCACAAATATTTAGTGAATCATCAAACTCAGAAAAAGAAAAACTAATTTTCGATTATACACAGAGATAATTAACCCTGATAAACAACGGTTTGTAGAAATGTGATTTAGAAAAGGACAAACTAGACTTGTAAAGCCCTGAAACACTTAAGTCAAAGTTAAATATGGCTGTAGAGAAGATAACATGGGTTTGAGCACCATTTCGAGAACCACTGATTGTTTGGTGTGATCTGTGAAGAAGTTAAAGTGTGATAATCCAGCCACAAGGGAACTACGATGTTCCTAAAACAAGCACGTTCCAGCACTGTCAGGGTGACGGTAATAAGACCCGATTGGCCAAATCTGAAGTACCGCCTCCAGAGATCTGCTCATTAGACGCTAACTGGAAAATCAATCAGATGCTCATTAGCCTAAATGACACCTCAAAATCAGGCAAACAGTCTTAGATTGAGCAGTTCTTCATAGATCTGTTTCCTGAGTGAAAACCTACCCTCCAAACGTCACTTAGCAAAGTCAAACACCGAATTTAATGCGCATCCCCAGTGTAAAGCACTTTAAAACCTCTGATAGAGAGGCAACAGTCTTGTAACCTCTAACAATTCTGAGCTAGCAGACCAGGGTAACTCTAAACCTCACAAATGATTAGCATTAACAGTTTCTACTGACGTTATGAATGCCAGTTTATAGCCAAGTCCAGCCGACTTGGACCAAATCCAGTCAAGGTTTTCACTGCATATATTTTACATAAGCAACCACAAAAGTACCTTGAGCTGCTATTGTTGTGGCTTACTTTGTCCATTCAGGTGTTTCTGATTGTTTTTGTACTCTTTAGCACCAGTGTGTGAGCACAAAGAAGCCTCAGGGCTGCAAAAGGACGGCCTCAGATGTGCATGAACAAATGCGAGACATCCCAAGTTGTTCCAACAGATGTGACTGGCAGTCAAAGACAACGAGGCGGCCCTATTATCTCAGTTGGAGTGCGACAAGACCCGAGAGACCCAAGGGATTTATGTGCACTCCAATGCATCTACAAAGCACCATGTTAGCGGTGCTATTGGGCCATTCTCATGGTGAGATTCCTCACAGAGGACCTGTAAAGAGAACAGCTCAGACCAAATAAGTTATGGGCATCCACTGCAAGTTCGTAAACCGTATCACAACGATATGGCACAGAATCAGTAGTTTAGCACTGCAGAGCTTACTGTAGTCCAAACAGCTTTGTTCATTTAATTTATTGTGCACTTGCACTGAAGTGTCCCAGACTTGGCTGTATTACCAAGTCGCTCATCGTGTCACGGACTTTATTGACGTCAACACAACATGGCACAGAAATTGCACAGTGTTTAGGAGAACCTGTACAGAGAAGTAGAAACTATAAAAGAACAGTAGGGTACTATACAAGAACATTTAAATAATATCATAACTGTTTAACACACTATGGTAACCTAGCTTGGGTGTAGCACCTGTCAGTTAGGAATATGGCAAAATCCCTGTTTTGATATGACGGATTGTTTCAGAAACCAGTAAACATGAGTGAACGAGTTGCCAACCAAACAGTGGATGCGCTGTTTTTAAAGGTTGAGAGGTTCCTGTTTGTCTGAAGTGAAACAAAAGGCAAGTAAACCAACCACAAAAAGAGATTATTGACTATTGTCAAGAACAGGTGTAGTTAACAAGCTAGAAATCGTGTCTTTATGATTGACGTGAGCTGAAATGGCTAATCTCATTAATTGGATGTTGAATTAGTGCAGTTGAGCTCTAGCACAGATGGAAAAACCTGAGATTAACTACACCATTTCAATATAAAACATTTAAATCAATGATAAAAAGTCCAATGTTGGATATGGCAACTCTGATTTAGAGACCGAATGAACTTAGAGCGAGCACCTTGAACCCTCGTGAGGTCTGAAGGCACGACTCTTTTCCAGTACTTGCGAGATTGAACGCAGAGTCCGGTTTAAAGCATAACTTGGGACACTGCAACACGCTAGCGCCGAAATTGTGAAAGACAAAGAACGTAACACGCCAATGAAACAGTTGCCATGGTAACAGACTGAGGAAAAAACGTGCGAGACGGAGTCATGACAGAACCCAAACAAAAGCCGACAAGTTTCGCCAACTCAAAACCTGTCGGCTCGCTCCCCATCCAATCACGAGAGCTCAGAGCCAGCCTGAATTAATGTTCTGCAGCGAGCGCTGGCACAGGATGGGAAAGTTCAACCGCTGCCGCCACAAACACCACAGCGGTGATCAATGTTGACATCCAGACTCAAAAAGAACCAGACACACATCTGAACACACGCACAGAGCGCAGTCCTGGCACCAATCCAAATGAGAAAATCAAATATTGCTCGAGTACACACACAAACACACACTTAACTCGTGCACACTTCCGTCTGAACACAGCAGAACTACCAAAAGCTAAAAAGTAGTCCTGATGTCTATGAAATATCTATCAGTAAGCACCTGTTTATACACTACAAATAAAGACATCTAAAAGTTTTGCATAAAAAAACCTGATTTGTGTCTGCATAACTCGTAAGTAACACCAAAAACATTGTGTTCCAATAACAGACATCAGTATGTACATTAAAAATACAAGAGTAAGTAAGTTGTTATCCAAAAAAGTCAAAGAACTTAAAGAGCTTTTTTCTGTCCTCACGGTGCAGAAAGTAAGAGCGAAATTTCATCCGCTAAGTCCTTGCATTTAAAAGACACATTTTAGGTACAAACGAACGACCTCCATGTTCAAATCATAATCACGTTAATATTTAAACAGTGCCAGACAATCCTCCTCCTTCTCCTCTTTCTCCCTCACTTGCTTTCTGGCTCAGTCCCCTCCCTGAAAGACAAAAAACATTCTGTTCTTTTATCCTTTTCTTGTGTTCTCTTCAATATCACAAAGTCACGCCGGCTTCCTCGTTCAGTGTCAGTCTCGTCCAGCCTCACTTCTTTGGAACGGCGTGATGAACGGCACAGCGGTCTTCTTTTGTCCTCTCCTTCCCCCACAGTCTCTCATCCTCTCCTCTCTCCACCTCCGTCTGTGTGTGAGGAGCGATGTACCCGACTGTCCTCTATTCTCCTCTCCTCCCTGTCTGGTCTATTGCTCTCTCTCTCTCTCTCTCTCTCTCACTGATGCTAGCACTGATTCCCCCTGCACTCCTGCCCCCTCCTTCCCTTCCTCTCTCGCTCTCTCTCTCCTTGCAGCGTCAGTCATTTATGCATTTATGAGAGTGTGCATGCATGCACAAGCAGCCGAGCACCTCTCTCTCTAATGCACACAATTATGATGGGGGCAGAGAGAGAGAGAGTCAATGGATGGAGGGAAAAATGCGGATGAGGAGCATGAAGTCTGCCCTCAACGCTCCTCCCATTGTAACTTAAGAGCAATCAAGTTGGGGGCTAGTCATTTCTGTCTACTTCCTCTTGATATTCCATAATCCTCCACATAATTTCCACTTTTTTCATATTTCTGACGCTTTAAAGATATTAGATTACCTTGAAAAGAAAATTCTGTCATTAATGTATGCACCTTGTGTCGTTTTAAACCTGTATGTCTTACTCTGTGGAACATTAAATGTGTCCCTGGACCACAAGACCAGCCTTAAGTAGCACGGATGTATTTGTGGCAATAGGCAAAAATACATTGTATAGGTCAAAATTATCGATTAACCTTAGGATATTAAGTAAAGATCATGTATAATGAAGATATTTTGTAAATTTCCTTCTGTAAATATATCAAAACGTAATTTTTGATTAGTAATATGCATTGCTGAGAACTTAATTTGGACTTTATTGGCAATTTCTCAATATTCAGATTTTTTTGCACCCTCAGATTCCAGATTTTTAAATAGTTGTATCTCCAAATATTGTCCTATACTAAAAAAACATACATTAATGGAAAGCTTTTTTATTCAGCTTTCAGATAACTAGTTTTGTGGTCCAGGGTCACAAATAAGATATTTCATATAATGAAAGTCAATGAGGTCCAAAACAAAACTACATTGGATCCCATTGACTTTCATCGTATATTATACATTTTTAATTTTTGTCAACAACAACCTACAACAACCTAATGCCGAGCAAAAGCAAAATGCAGGTCATCAACGCATCCTCAAGGTTATCTTGGCATATGCGCTTACAAATCCAGACCAACTGTGCAATAAGCGTCTAATCAATGTGTCGGAATAACTAGAGGGTTGATTTGTGACTCACTCAGTCGAGTGACCTGAATTCAGGGTTACGAGGATAAGTCTGCTGAACTACAAATCCCAGAGTGCACTCTGTCCGTGCTCCGGCTTTCTAAGGACACGGGGGGCTGCAAATGCAGCAAAGGTGCATTGATTCTTTTTTTTGTGCTGCTTCTTCCCTGTCACTTTTCTGTGTTGAAATGTCCATCAGAAACATCTGGAGGGAGGGAATATTTGAGCTTAAACACGGTTGCATCATGGTCCTTGGCTCCAGGGCATAGGCATGTCTGGCGAGCACACACACTCAGAACAGACAGGCAGAGGGGGAGGGAGAGAGAGAGAGAGGGGAAGAGAGAGGGAGTATGCAAAACACACATATAGGGGGAAAGAGAATCAGCTAGACAATCACAAGAAATGAATTAATGCAGACAAACATTCACAACAGGGTAAACAAACACATGATTAATGCAAAAAGACAACAGATTCAATTACATACTTTTAAATTTGAAGACAATAGACAAACAAACACTGCAGGGCTCAATAATAAGGATGGTGAGAGTATTTGGGGATAATTGAAAGGTGAGGTGCATGACTTAAAGAAACAGTTCTGTCATTAATTACTCACCCTCATGTCGTTCCAAACCCAAAAGACCTTTGTTCATCTTCAGAACTCAACTGAAGATATTTATGAAATCCGAGAGCTCTCTGACGCATAGACAGCAATGAAACTGACACGTTCAAGGCCCAGAAAGGTAGTAAGGACATCATTAAAATAGTCCATGTGACGTCAATGGTTCAAAGCTATGAGAATACTTTTTGTGCACACAGAAAACAAAAATAGCAACTTTATTCAAAAAATTCTTCTTTTACGTGTCAGACTTCAACAGTACCATGCACGAATGTGGTGCTGCTGACACAGGAGCCGGTGTTTTGGTGTAGAACATCCATCTATCTTAGTTTATCATCTGTATATTCTGGTTTAAATGTGCAAGTCATTGTCTCTGTCGAAATCTTCAGACATGTTTACTTGTTTTATGTACAGCGTGTGTCTTCTGCTTGTAAACAAGGTGCAGTGCTTCCGAGTCCTACATCAGAACGCCGGCTCCTGCATCAGCAGCATCACATGTATGCGTCAATGTTTATGCAATGTTGGCTGGTCCTTAGTTGGTCAAGAGCTGGTTTGAGCTGGTCATGTGCTGGTCCTAAGCAACAAGCTCCTGCTCAGGACCAGCTTAAACCAGCTCTTGACCAACTAAGGACCAGCCTAAACCAGCTCAGACCAGCTTTTTTTCAACAGGGACGAAGCATGCATGTGATGCTGCTGATGCAGAAGCTGGCGTTCTGATCTTAAACCAGCTCAGGACCAGCTCAAACCAGCTGCAATGCTTCAAAACATACATAACCAGCAAATGCTATTTTTTCAACAGGGGTGGTACTCTTGCGAACGCACACTGAAGACTGACATGAAAGAAATTGTTGAATGAAGCCGTTATTTTTGTTTTCTTTGCGCACATAAAATATTTTGAACATGTCAGTTGCGTTACTGCCTATCCAGGTTCAGAAAGCCCCCGGATTTCATCAAAAATATCTTAAAGGTACAATATGTAATTTTTGCCGCTAGAGAGCACATATTCAAAACAAACAACAAAACAAAGGCGTAGTTTGATGTCGTGATTGAGTGTGGAATCATAGGAGTTATTGTCTTCATCCCCACTGCCGATGCAAATTCGATGGGACTCGGCAAGAAATCATGTTCATGGATGAGCTAATCTACTAAAGTTTTATTAACATCACTGTAGTAAGAAGCAGGGTGTGGCTGAAAGCCGTGGAAGCAAAACGAGGCCACTGAAGTGTTTGCTAATAAGAGATAAGCACAACACATGGCTTAAAAGCAATCGACCGCTTTCACTCCTTCCAGTCATGCGTATGTAGGTTAAAGGCTGTATAAGCGATTTCAAGCCTGAAACATAAAGTGTCATATTCAGCTGACCTTTCTTCACGATCCGCTCGCTGCCTGCCCCATAAATCGGCTGTAAAAAAGAAAAACGCGTCTCTCTGGTCAGCCTAGGGTCCGAGATATGCCAAAAAAACAATCGGTGCTACCAACCTTTCCACATAAAAACAAACAGTGTTCCAACCAATCAGCATCAGGGGGATGGTGTTGTGGACTTTCGTACTGGTGTAGGGATGTGAGGGAGGCGGAGTGAAAGTCCACAACACCAACCCCCTGCCTATTGCCCATATCTCGGACCCTAGGCTGACCACAGAGACGCGTTTTTTTTACAGCTGATTTATGGGGCAGGCAGCGAGCGGATCGTGAAGAAAGGTCAGCTGAATATGACACTTTATGTTTCAGCCTAGAATCGCTGATACAACCTTTAAAACAGTGCTGTTTTATCATACTAGATACATTTGAGTGTGTTTGTCACCTGTCTAATACAATACAAAATAAAGCGTCTTTAGTGTTTCCATGTTTTTTACAAAATAAAACCGGACATCGTAGGTGTTTGACGTCATTGGCAGGCGACGCATTGACACGGCCCTTTAAACTACTTAAATTCTTATTTCTCTGGATTTTTCAAAAGATTTGGGAGTAATGTAAGTACACAAGTCAACAAAAAATTTAACACTATTCTAGTGGTTTTTAGATATTTTAATCAAAGAAATCTTACATATTGTGCCTTTAATTTGCGTTCCGAAGACGAACGAAAGTCTTAGGGGTTTGGAAAGACATGAGGTTGAGTGATTAATGAATTTTAATTTTTGTGTGAAATAACTCATTAAATTAAAATTTGCACATCCTTGATGCATGATAACGTAAGATAAATAGTTAAAAGTTATATACAAATATTGCATTTGCCATTACTTTTTTCAGCAATGATATATATATATATTTCCTGACACAAATAAAATGCTTATAAAAATTATATTACAAAAACAGAAAAAAGATGGATTTTTGGGGGAAAAAAACATCCTTATTGTTGCGCCCTACGGGAGCTATACATTTTAATTTAAAGAATAAAACAAGAACCAAAATAAACAATGTGCAATATCACGATTCTCAATTCATAATGCAAGCTTCCAAGAATAAATACAGACAAAAAAGAAAAGATCTATGCCAAGTTGAGCCCAAGAACCCCAGAGGAACCCACAGCAGGTAAGAAAAGAAAACAAATCCCAGACTCCCTGCTTTAATTTACAATTCTGGTGCCATGACCCGAGATCTCCAACACATTGAGATGAAATGAAAATGGAAATCCACACCTCGAAAAGAATAAGTAAGAAAATAACAAGGTAGCACACATGTGGCAAAGTGAAAGTTCCAGACACCCATCCCATCACCTGGTGCATATTTGAAGTGTAACCCTAGGCATAGAGGCTGATGATTCTCATCAATGACAACATGTAGGTGTTTCACCTAGAGACCCACACATACTCTTGAGCATCTCAGAACGGAAGGACAGGAAGTGAGCTAACACAGAGAGATGCAGAGCCAGGCATTATGGTAAATCTAATGACCTACATTTTCAACTCCCTGAAGAAACGTATCGTTGTGTATAAAGCACAGTGCGCGTGCATGTGCGGAATGCAGTAAAAGATATTCATAGACGGCACTAGATGTTCTCTTCTTACCCGGCTCATTGTACTAAAACTTTTGTTGCCATGTAACTGCAATGAACAGACTCGCATCTATTAAAAATAAGCACTGAAGACAAAATGAAAGCCTATTTCAATAATAAACTGCATAATACACAGTACATTCAGCAAGAGGCTTGCAATACAACTAGTTAATCGAGGCACACCCAACAAATTAATGTAATTTAACCTAAATTTTCGGTGACATAGAATTCATACCAATTATAAAGGGTGTAATTCCTGTCGGTTAAGTCTCCGTCTGAGTAATAGCATAAAGCAGGTTTATAAGTTAACCCACTGGCTTTTACACTAACTGGACAAAATGTGTCAGGTCAGGTTTTTCGTAAATGTATGACCAGCCTCCATGCCTCGGGATACGTACGTGCAGGTGTGTTTGGGAACGCTTACCACATACTCCATCGGAAAACACTCTTTTGTGTGTCAGTTTTCCTAGAAAGTGCATGTAGACGTACATTAGCATGTTCTCACACACACAAAAACATGACACATTAGCAAAGCCAACAATTACAGCAAGCCTTTGATTAGCCTGAGGGCCAAAATCATCCAAATGAGAAAAAAGGGCGGTTTTATAAAAACATTTTTGGCTTAGGTATGCATTAATGAACGATTCAGTCGAGGATTACGACAAAAGACTTTCGAAATCAGTTTTTCTCATAGCACCTGGGGGAAAAAAACATCACAACTCCATCTGGCTACAACCGATAGTTTGATTGCGCAAGCATGTGCGTTCAAGATTAAAATACACCCCGAAAAAAGAGAAAGGCACATTAAAGAATGTCTGCGTCTATGTCTGTGGTCGTGCTCAGACAAACCGTGGAATGAAAGGAATGACCAGGCAGGACCAGTAATGGGTACGTATGCAGTAGCTTGCTTATGTCTCCAGATTGAATCGGTGACAGCTCAGAGCGCACATGTTCCAGCCTGCTGGGAGTTGATCAGAGCAGGTAACATTCTTAAAAACAGCCACCCAGAATAGCACTGTTACTGCGGTCAGTAACCAATAGCAACTCCTCTGGAACATTTTGTGTTACTTTGGTAACAATGTGTTCTTTGCTTATCAATGATGCTACTCTGCAGTGCGCACTGATCTCAGAAAGCATTGTGGGTGCACTCCGAACCCACATTCACACTTTAGCAAATGTGAAGATGTGGGCAGAGGATGAAAGGTACACAGACTCATATAACTACAATAAGTTAAACGTTTTAATTAGTGTATAAAAATTGATGTGAAAAATTATTGGACGGGTACTTTGTTTTCAATGTATTATATCTGAATGTGCTGTAATTAGCACAGGATTAGTAGCACACAGACTTGTTGGTGGTTGGTGGCTATTTGGCAGCTTATTTTTAGGAAAGAACCACCCACTCAGACTGACAAAAAATAAATCGGCTGATTACAGTTTGCTTTTTTTCATGTGAAGTTTACACTTTGTCCGAACTTCTAACCAGGTGTGATGTGACAAGATTCAAGTAACAGTGTTATTATAATTAAAAAATCTGGGCAAAAGCATTGTTAAGTGGGACAAAACATCTAAACCGAATAAAATATATTATCTTGGTTTCCAAACTAAGTAAAAACTAGTGACGGGCGGTTTAACCTTTTTTTGGGGGAGGGGATTTTGGCGATTTGATGGTTTATCACATTTTTTTCTCTGACTGTGCTTTTATATTAATCAGAAATTATAAAACAGTTGCAGAACCACTACATTTTCATCACGATCCAAATAAACATGCTACATATATCAAGAGCAGTTTTTTATATAAATTAGATTGTGTAATTTCAAAATTTAAAGCAAAAACAGAATGGTCTGACCTTAGCTTTGTGATTTAATACTACATAAAACGTATATGAACGAAACAAAAACAGCAGACGGATTGAGTGAGATGCAAATTCACTCTCTGACAGCAGGTGGCGCTTATGGAACAGCAGCTACGCTTTTAAATAATACATTAGTATGCATTATATGGAGGTAAGATGAAAAGAAAATAGCATCTCAACTTTTCTGTAGACAGTCAGTATCTCTTAGGGTTGGGTATCATTTGGGTTTTCTTTTTCAATACCGGTGCCAAATCGATACTTTTAAAACGGTACCGGTGCCTCAACCGATACTTTTAAAACGGTACCGGTGCCTCAACCGATACTTTTAAAACGGTACCGGTGCCTCAACCGATACTTTTTTAAAAAGCCACAAAAGTCGGCACCGATAGCCTTGTGGGCAGCGCGTCAACATACAGCGCCGTTGCGCTCCGGGCGTCCTGTGCTCGAATCCCGACTCGAGGACCTTTCCGTTCTCGCCCCCCATCTCTCTCCCACTTTGCTTCCTGTCATGTCTGATCTGTCCTATCATAATAAAGGCAAAAATGCCAAAAAAATAAATCTTAAAAAAAAAAGGCCACAAAATGGTGAATGACACAAGATTATCTTTTTATTGGACAAAAAAAATTATTTAAACAATGTATTAAAAGTTTAAAGTATACATTAATACTTACATAAATACAAAACACAACAACAATAAAACCTAAGCCACCTAACCCAACTACAATAATTTAACAGCTTCAAATTTCAGCAATTCTTTTGCAGAAATATTACCATATTTGCCTTCTCTGGCAAAATACGACACCTCTCCTGACTTATTGCATGTCCTGGTATGACTGAGGCAGGGGTCGTTCACACTGAGGGTGCGATTTGTAAAAAAAAGCAGAGGGGGGATGCTTTTGAAAACTTTTTTCACTTTCCATAAGCGGAGGTTTGACTAAACTATTAGTGTCACGTCATGAAATGTTTTTAATACGAAAACTGTCTAATGTGATCACAATTTAATAAAAACATTGTAAGTTAGGCCTTTTAATTGTAATAATTTCATTTCGAACAACGAATAAATTATACAGAGAAAGTGAGCAAAGTATCAACTGAGCTTTCTGAAACTATTTACGAATTAGTAAACCACTGCGTCAGAAAATTTGCCTGTTTCGAATCGCTCCAATCAGAAATGAGGCACCGAAATTCATGTTCTGATTCAGTCCAGTAGCATCTCTGGCTTCTGTTAAAGGGATAGTTCATCCAAAAATGAAAATCTGATGTTTATCTGCTTACCCCCAGGGCATCCAAGATGTAGGTGACTGTTTCTTCAGTAGAACACAAACAAAGATTTTTAACTCAAACTGTTGCAGTCTGTCAATCATACAATGGGACCCATGGCTTTGAGAGAAAAACATACACAGACGAAACCAAATTAAACCCTGCGGCTCGTGATGATACATTGAGGTCTGTGCAAGAAACTGAACCGCATTTATATAATTTTTTTTTACCTCTGATTCACCTCAATGTCCAACTGTTCTAAATGCATTCACAACAGCCGGCGTGTGACGCGTCAACGTGATCTCGCATAGTAAACATTGTTTTGCTACTCAATGGTAATTACTTGTGCTTATCCTGATTGTTACAACCGATTAAAAACTAAAAGATTAAGTTTGCTTGCGTGAACTCATCCAGAAGTGTTGACTTTTCACATACTCCCAACTTTTGAGCCTATTCGACTAAAGTTATGGTTGCTCATGCACCGGCTGTTGTGAACGTGTTCAGGACAGTTGGACATTATGGTGGATCAGAGGTAAAAAACAAAAAAAAACAAAAAAGATATAAATACTGTTCAGTTTCTTGCACAGACTGATTGTTTTGTGTGTTAAGACCTCAATGTGTCGTCATGAGCCGCAGGGTTTTAATTTGGTTTTGTCTGTGTATGTTTTTTTGACTCTTAAAGCTGTTGGTGCTATTGACTGCCATTATATGACTGACAGACTGCAACGGCTTGAGATATACATAACATTTTTATTTTTGGGTAAACTATCCTTTTAACAGCCATTTACAGTTGTCTATTATTTTTAGATTTTATCTTCTATGAAAAAGGTAAGTTTTGACGGCACTAGTAAAATTTGCTCTGAAAAATTGTGACCTGTAACCACAAACAGTCATATTTATTTGTACTGAAAAGCTAAACCGCACCACAACTTGTGTAATTATCAAAACAATGGGCCTCATTCATGAAACCTGCGTCAATAGATGAATAAATTATGAGTAATTTGCACTAAAAACACAAAAACACTTCATAAACATCAGACTGAATAGTTAAACGTGTATGTTAATGGATACCAATCATTCGTAAATAGGGTACACGTGCACACTCCTTCTTAATTAGCATAATCCCTGTCTATGAATTACAACTACCTAAATTACATGTCCATGAACTCAGTGGAACGTTCTGGACTCCATTCTCAGGTTTGGTTTTTAGACTTAAATCACTAAAGAGCCAAATCTGTTGTACTGCAAATTTAAACATAAAAAACCCACTAGATAACTCTAAAAAAATTATATCACTATATTTAAATTACATACATAAACTGGAAAACAGAATCTAAACTGGCATGGAGTGAAACCTCTTAACATTTTGAAAGGACAAACTGAAAATAGAGCAGAAATTCTAAATTCCATTATAACCCTGCAGTGACAAGCAACTTGTCCTGCCAGACCCACACGTACACAGTTCTGCATCAGCCTGAGGTGGACTGTTGATATTAGTGGAAGGTGTACGTGTTTGCACTTCTCTTTCTGGGAGTGGACAGAGGCCCAACATAGCCTGCGTTTTTCTGCAAAGGCCATAATAACATGGTTGATCAGAGGATTGAGCTGTACTGCACTGCAGCACAATGTTTCAGACATACATGCCCCTGAAACCACATATCTTAGTCATAAATGATTAAGTGAAGGCCTGAAGACGCAAGTAACACCACTTCGTCAATCTGACACACAGCTGTTTACGTACGGATAGAACCTGAGTCCGTTGACACAGGCGTGACCTCGGCAGGACCACAAGAATGGGAATCCTGTACAAATCATGATAAAAATGAAACTTAAAAAACTGCAGGTTTTCAAGTGAAGCCGGAAAACAACATAAAAGGCCCCAGAGAACTTTTACATGTGGTTTCATATTGGTCTTATGACATCTTTGATTCTCTCAGGCATGTACTGTGTATAAAAAGCCTACCTTTCACATACACAGGTGTTCTGTTCACTGCAAAGACAGCAAACGTAGCATGAAATGCTAAAATACTGAACATACCAGGACTATTAACAAAACCAGAAAACGCTGGCTCTAACTGACAGTCACTAAGACTACACTACGTGACATCAAGATTCAAGCCATGATGGCATGAATTGTGGGAATCTGTCGTTGGCTTTTTTGAGTGGACATTAGATTAGCATTCACTCAGGCTTCTAGACTACAAAAGTGTGAGCTTTCTATTTTAGGTTTCTCCCTCCTTCTCTGTTTTCCAAGTACTACCGCAGACTGCCCGGCTAAAATACACAGTGTTGCCCACTTCCTCGAACACCAATTTCCACTTTCTCTTCCCGTCTTGCAGCAAAATATAGATCTCAGACTTGAAAGAAAAACAACTCACTTTTTTGGATTTAATCCACAAAATCTATTAGTTGAAC
The DNA here is from genome assembly GCF_049309525.1 of Garra rufa. Taxonomy (NCBI): domain Eukaryota; kingdom Metazoa; phylum Chordata; class Actinopteri; order Cypriniformes; family Cyprinidae; genus Garra; species Garra rufa. The sequence goes on from NC_133369.1 coordinate 27,856,510, forward strand.
TCTACTATACACTACTGTGCATAAACTTGGGGTGAGTACGGTTTTTAATCCAAGGTTGCATTTATTTGATTAAAACTAAAGTAAAAACAGTCATATTTTAAATGATTATTACTACAATTCAAAATTTCTGCATCATTATTCCAATCTTCAGTGTCACATGACCCTTCTGAAACATTGAAATGATTTTGTGCTTAAAGAGATAGTTCACCCAAAAATGAAAATGTTATGTTCATCTGCTTACCCCCAGGGCATCCAAGATGTAGGTGACTTTGTTTCTTCAGTAGAACACGATTTTTAACTCAAGCCGTTGCAGTTTGTCAGTCATATAAAGGCAGTCAATGGGACCCTTTGAGAGTCAAAAAAAAAAACCTTCACAGACAAAACCAAATTAAACCCTGCAGCTTGTGACGATACATTGAGGTCTTAATGACAAGAAAGGACATGAAACAATCAGTCTGTGCAAGAAACTGAACAGTATTTACATAATTTTTAACCTCTGATCCACCGCAATCTCCAACTGTCCTGAGCGCGTTCACAACAGCCAGCGTGTGGTGAGTCAACATGCTCTGGCATAGTAGACGCATGTGCAAACGCGATCTGTCGCATGTTTACATCACTCATTGTTTACACAGTGCAGAGAAATTGTGGGTACGATGACTACTCAAAATGGTAATTACTTGTGCTCATCTTGATTGTTGCAACTGATTAAAAACTAAAAGATAACTTTTGCTTGTGCTTACTCATTGGGGAGTTTAGACTTTTCACCACACACAACTTTTGAGCCTGATCGACTGAAGTTATGGTTGCTTGCTCTTTAGTCACAAACCGGCTGTTGTGAGCTCTCGCAGGACAGTTGGTTTGTGTTCTACTGAAGAAACAAAGTCACCTACATTAGGGGTTTTTAAACTCGATATGAATTTTGACATATCGCATATATCGATATAATGTTTATATTTCATTTTCGCCACTTTGCTTGTTTGCCTTCTCTGTGCTGTGCTCGCCCCCGCCTCCTTGCTTTTGTTCCGCATGTCGTCTCATTCAACACGGCGGCGCCCGCAACCAGCCCAGAGGCTACAGAACTCGTCGCAAAAAAAAAGGACAACTGGCTCCATTATATGACGTCGGACGAACAACAGACAGATGTCTACTGCCGTGAATATATGTATACCAGTGAGAATAGAAGTCATTTAAGGTTATCTTTCCTATAGAACAGGGCTATACATTGTTCTTTTATTAAACAAACTAAATAGCCTTACATTATTTATCTTATTTACACGAAGGCATGTCATTTCTGTCACTACATGGTCGCGCGTTTACAATGTCTCCTCCGCGAAAACACGGACTGGATCGCGCACTCCATTCATAAAAAAACGAATTTACTATAGCGCGGAATGCCACGTAATTTGTTGATTTTTGGATTAATAAATCAAAAGTTGGTCTGTCACTTAATTCAAATCGCGATATGGGCTAGTGTCTGTGAAAACTGAAATGCAAAAAGACCGTTTTAATATGAATCCTGCATGTTCCGTTTGCCTCTGTATGTATGAATAGTGGAGACGGGGTTTTTTTTACTAACGTTACATGCATCCTGAAGCACGCCTGAAGCTCCCGTAAATTTTTGGCATTTGCATCTCACATGAACAGATAAACTCAATCTCCAAAGCTGCTGTGAGTGTCACTTTTACCGTTTCATTTGAGAAAACTAGCATCATATCATACTGTACACACAGAAACTTCACAGCAACCTGTCAAAATAAAAGTACGGTTTAACATGAACCAGAACAATATTAGTCTTGTATTACTTTTGTACAATATACTGTAGGTGTTTATATATTCCTATTTAAATAATTTACATAAAACAATATATATGATAAAAAAATAAATATTACAACAAGATTCACCACTTAATCGTAGAAAAAAATACTACAATTATTATGTAAACGTTTAAAACTGATTATAATTTTTCTTCCATGTATTGATTTTAACAGTAAACCTCTGTTTGTTTGCCAAAAATTAAAAGGGTTTATTTATATATTAAAAGAAAATTCGCAGAAGCACTTTGTTCTGAACTGCCTACCTCTGCGTTTCAATCAAAAAGACTTTGGTATTTGGCATATTTGTTTTTGCAGTAGTTTTGGGGGGGTTATTTATCCTGTAAAGATATCGAGATATATATCGTATATCGAGATATAGCAAAATATATCAAGATATATTTTTTGCTCTATATCGCCCAGCCCTAACCTACATCTTGAATGCCCTGGGGGTAAGCAGATAAATCAAATTTTTATTTTTGACTGAACTGTCCCTTTAAGAAACATTTTTTTAACGTTATCAGTGTTGTAAACAGTTGTGCCGCTTAATATTTTGGCTGAATTAGTGATACATTTTGTTTTTAGGATTCTTTGACAAATAGAACATTAAAAACAACAGCATTTATTTAAAATATAAATATTTTGTACTATTACAAATGCCACTTTTGGTCAATTTAATCAATGTTCTTGCTAAATAAATTTGGTAATTTCTACACCCTTTATTCATGAATGTCCAAAAGTCTCACAGTTTTTCCTGCAACTCTTCACCTTTTATTAAAAACATGTAAATCCTGACATAACATCTTGTGTGTTTATACAGACAAGAAAAACCTAAAAGAATAAGTAGCAAAACAAAGATTAATGGGGACATCAGATGCTCATTTTCCACAAGTTTGTATGATTCTTTAGGGTCTTCATGAAATGTCTGCAACATACTTTGGTTAAAATTCCTTAATGATCATGTAAAAAAAACTGCTTTTTACCTTTGTCAAAAACAGCTCTGTTCACAGTGACCCATTTCAATGCATGACTCTTTAAATGCTAATGAGTTCGGCTTACTCTGCCCCTCTCTTCCGTTTTTCGTGTATTTGGTGGTGCCCCACCATCGAAAACAAAACTAATTCACTGCATCCTTAGTGGCTCTGATGTCAGGAGAAAATGAAGACTCTTATGTTCACTTTTACATCTAAATACAAACCACCTGCATTGCTTTCAAGACATTGTTGCTACAGCTACTCAAGTGCAGAGAATATGGCAGACAGCGTACAAATGGCTAAGAATGAAAATATGCTAATATAGTCCGCCAGTGGTCTAGGCGTGGCCTAAGCAATATGACATCATACTGCTCAGAAAATCAAAACGGCTTGATAATAAGAAAACTCTCGATTTTTTGGGCATTAAAAATAAATAAGTAAATGGATTTTTTAAGTGAATGTTACATCTGATCATGCCCCCTTTAATAATTTGTGACATTAAACCTACAATGTGGCACTACAATAGAACTAATGTGAGATTGACCTTAGACCAACCGCATGCTAAAACAAGCAACAAATTCAGACTGATTTCGCAAAGTAGGTCAAAGTCTCCAGCATTTTAACTCATAATCATCTCTGGATCCTTGTCAAAATCTCAACTAGGGAAAACATTTGCGAGCTCGCATTTCCAAATGCCTAGGCGTCAGGAACACAAGTGCAGGATTTGAGAAACAGCTTGCGTGTCTCTCGCAGTGGGTATGCCATGTGTGGGTTTGCTCAGAGCGAGACCATTTGGACAAAAGGCCGCAGCATCCTAGGGGGTAAAAAGTTCACAGGAACCACTAACAGCTCAGTAGGACGAAGCAGGATGTGTGTGATCTTAGAGAAGGCCCCACCGCTGGAAGAGTTCAGAGGTCATGTAACACTCCTCACACACAACTTTGGGACTGGCTTTTAAAGTGACAGCTCACGTAAAAATTAACAGGGTCATCATTTACTCATCCTCATGTCGTTTGAGCCGGTATTGTTTTCGTTCTTTCATAAAATATTTGAGAGCTGTCAGATGGGATGATTATCAGTGAAAAATAGCTTGAATATGAGCGTGTTTGTCTCATAAAGAAATTGTGAAACATCAGAAGATTTATAATACAGCTTTTTATGAACTTTTTCGAGAGCATAAATCACAATCCACAATAAGGGCTAAATGATGATAAACTTGTAATTTTTGGGTGAAATATTCTTTCAAGTGAAGGAATTTAAAGGCCTAGCGATGTAAAACGAGACGCGGTTGATCTTCACTTTCTGGAGTGACATTTTACAGTGTAAGAAAACTGGAAAAATCATCACTACCTTCACGACACAACATGTCAAATCAGAGACAGGGTGTTAACGTGAGGAGACAAGATGTCCTGTAAAGAGACAGGAAGACTAAGGTGCCAGACATGAAGAGAGACAGACAGACTGGAGAGTGCAACTTTGGTCTATTTAATACCTGCTTGTGGATCATAAAAACCCAGATAAATCAGTTATAAACAAAGAAGTGGCTGTATCTACATTGCGTCAGTAGCTGATTTCTGGTCACATATTTTATGCAAATTTGGGAATATTTGCATAAAAGAAAAAAAAAGCAATAGAAAATGCAATCATAAATGCGAGATGAAAAGAACAAGGTGCCAATGGAATTGCCAAAATGTATGGGGGAAAAAATACTGATACTTTTTTCAGGATTCTTTGATGAATAAAGTTTAAAAGAACAGCACTTATTCAAAATAGAAATCTTTTCTAACAATATAAGTCTTTACTATCACTTTTGATCAATTTAACACATCCTTGCTAAATAAAAGAATCCATTTCTTTCAAAGAGCAAAGGAATGAATAAGTTTACTGACCCCAAACTTTAAACAAGATGTTTATTGTTACATGTTAAATGCTGTCCTTTTTAATGTTTTATTTATCAAAGAATCCCGAAAAAAGTATCACAGGTTTCGAAAAAAAAAAATTAAGTTTCCAACAGTGATAATAAATCAGCATATTATAATGATCTCTGAAGAATCATGTGACGCTGAATACTACAGTAATGATGCTGAAAATTCAGCTTTGCATCACAGGAATAAATTAGATTTTAAAGTATATTAAAATAGAAAACCACTATTTTAAATTGCATTAAAATTTTACAATATAACCCTTTTTTCTGTATTTTTAATCAAATAAACGCAGCCTTGATGAGCAGAAAAATCTCCTTTAAAAAGCATTAAAAATCTTACTGATCCCAAATTTTTGAGCGGCAGTGTATATATATATATATATATATATATATATATATAAAATCTGGAATCTGAGGGTGCAAAAAAATAACAAAATATTGTGAAAATCACCTTTAAAGTTGCCCAAATGAAGTTCTTAGCAATGCATACAACTAATCAAAAAAGAAGTTTTGATATATTTATGGTAGGAAATTTACAAAATATCTTCATGGAACATTATCTTTAATTAATCCTAAAGATTTCTGACATAAAAGAAAATTCAATAATTTTGATCCATACAATGCATTTTTGGCTATTGCTCCAAATACACCCATGCTACCTAAAACAGGGTCACATATTTTTTTGTTTGTTTGTTTGTTTATACTTATCAGTATCAGCTGATATCAATATTGGATATTTAATTGAACACTCTTTATTCCATTTTTCTCATTTAAAGTTATTCTTTAACACTGATAATTTAATAACCTTGTTAAATGTAATATTTAGCGGATATCAAAAGAAATACTCATTTTTGATAATGTACATTATAGCCTTAATTCACTTGTAGCTTTTAAAATGATTGATTTACCTTTTTAGTGCAGAATTGTAATATCTGCTAATTATGGGTTATGGTCCAAAATGGGAAAATAATTATCGGCTAGAATTTCAGCATAAATTAAGTTGATAAAAACATATTTACTGTGTGTGTGTGCGCATGTGTCTGTTGAAGGAAATACAGAACATGGTCAGAATTGAACAGGAAATGCCCCCTCCCTATGTTTATGGGTTTAAGACAACCAATCAAGCGGTGAGAGAGAGGAAGAGAGAGAAACAAAAGACAATGCACGTTGCATGAGGACTTCATGTAATAAAGCATGACATTTCGACTACGCACCACATGTAGAGCGTGACTTTTTTCTGTTATCGCTGCATGTCATCCATGTGGCTTCAGTATCTGACCACGCTCTTCTACATGCAGCTGAGCTACTCGCTTCATTGCAAACCTAACCAACATCCTGTTGACACAAGAATTGACCACCTCCACGTCATTGCTGCTGCAGTTGTTCAAGCACTGGCCAAAATTCTCATCAACCATCTGCACGAAGGCAGAGAAGAAACCTTCAGGATGACAACACTGGAGGCTCATGACAGGAGACAGAGGGCAGACTGGGACAAAGTCACCGCCTTTAGCAGTCACACATAGTGTGGTGCCACAGCCGAATCTGAAACCCATGGAAAAACCCACTTGACATCCTGCCTCGATCTGGAAACGGCCGCACGTGTTTAAGCAGTCAACTTAACCAGACAATCTATAATTCTCTGTTGCCTAGCAAAATTACGCGTCATCTGGGCTATAAAAAATACTAAGTGGGACTTTCTGATAGCACAGGAACACGATATCCTGTCGAGTGGTCCTCAGAGACTAGATGGGAAGTTTGGGACAGTAGCTCAAAGTGGCGTGTTTCTAAACTTGATATAAATTAGAGGAAGCCAGACAGTGGAAAACATCACCAAAAACCAAACACGCAATGCGCCTTAGTTATGAAACCCAAGAAGAATGAATTGTTTACAAATCCATTCTAACATAAACCCGTCCTGATTGCATTTCATCAGTGCAATTCACTGGGCAAACATCATTCAATATGTAATTACTTTGTACAAAAGCAAAATCGTTTGAAATACTTCCAAAAGTAAGATGTTTGGAGGAGGCCTCAAAGGGAACAATATGTCTACTCTGTTTTGACAGGTTCAGAAGCTTTTCTGCTGCCTGAGACAGATCGATATGCCTCAGAAACAAAAATGTCTGCTCTGAGAACTCGATTTTTCATCTGAGATTGAGGTGGTGTGTGTCACTGTGATATCAGGCGGTCTCAAAGAGTCCATTTAGCAGTAATAATTTCAACCGTCGGCCTGTTCGTCCTCCTCCTAATCAGGTGAAATTGAGAGCTATCTAGAGCTTCCTTCACCAGTTAGTGTCATCTGCAGGCAACCTGATAACATATCTCCTCAGAAGAAAAGAGAAAAAGAGAGAGTTACAATACAGAAAGCCTGTCAGTTTCGTCATAAATCCGGTTTGGCTTTGTCACGGCGCTACCGTCAATCATCCTGCTTCAAATATGATGATCTTAAATGGGAGGAAACACAATCAACAGGTTCTGGTTTTGAAGTAATCTTTTAACTATCTCACAGCTTCTACCACTGAAGTCCAAATTAGACTATAAAAAAGTAATATGAAGGCTCAAAGAGCTCTTCCCATTTAAAAACATGGACATGACACAAAATATAATGGAAAGAGATCAGCTGGCTTCTTTATACTCTTGCAGTCCGTCAAGAAAGACTCATCTTAAAAACGTTCAGCAGCAAAACTACTGACTCAGTTTCCTGAGACTGACATCACAGGCATTGTTTCATGAATGACTGCACAGTCTAGAGATCATGTACAGTTTTGGGGTCTAATGTCCCAGCCAGACGTCTGAATCTGATAGGACCACATAGCCTCGTCCCTCGTGTTGGACTGAATCATTATTTGAGTTGCTCCAAATGTCTGCGACAGCTGCTCACGCAGCAGATAAGAGCTCACGCTGGTGTAGGATTCGCAGCTGGCGAGATCAGTCCCTGATAAATGGCCCTAATGTTGAGGACAACTGCTTTTCACAACAAGATGCGATTATTTACATTTGGTCACTTGAACAACAAAACACAATAGAGGTACGGTGATAAGCGGTTTGACATTTTACAAATAATTACACTTAAATGGTTAATCGGTTCTTTAATGGTTCCTTTTGTAATCAGCCTAATTTAACACAATAGCAAGTATTTTTGTGTTTTTAATTAGTAGTTGAGTTTAGTATCAGATCTACCAATCTCTAACAATGAAACAAATGCATAATATTGAACTAATTAGACATAATCTTAAAAAGTTAGTAACATTTCACAGAAATATATGGTTAAAATAATAATAATTTATTATATGTGACCCTACACCACAAAAAAAAAAAAAAAAAAAACAGTAATAAGTAGCACAGGTATATTTGTAGCATTAGCCAAAAATACATATTATTATTGGATATTTTGTACATTTCCTACCGTAAATATATCAAAACTTAATTTTTGAGAAAATATGCATTGCTAAGAACTTCATTTGGACAAATGGCAATTTCCTCAATATTTAGATTTTTTTTGCACCCTCACATTCCAGATTTTTAAATAGTTGTATCTTCACCAAATATTGTTATCCTAACAAACCATACATCAATGCAAAGCTTATTTATTTAGCTTTCATATGTATAAATCTCAATAAAAAAAAAAAATACCCTAATGACTGGTTTTGTGGTCCAGGGTCACATATAATTTAGAAATAATTATATCACTAATAATTATTTTATCACTATTATCATTATTAAAATATTAATAATGCATGTTGTTTTCATTGTTGTAGTCAACTGATTATTAATTTTGTGTTAAAAAGCTGTATTAACATACAATACACATAGTAGTTACATATTAGTTATTTGACAAGTATAAACCATTCTAAAACACAACAGAGGTCGATTTCCATACCATAATACGGGTAAAGGCAAAGATTAAGTACTTGCTCGCACTTTGTTTCATGTAAGAAAAAAAAATATGCATTGCCTTGAAAATTTACAACGAATCTCGAATCTTAAAAAGCTCTCAAGTGGTCTACAGTAAGCACGCTGGGTAATATTGAGACTAAGTTTTGCTCAATGCCATAAAAATTGTAAGTACAGGCCATAGAACGCACTATGAAGAAACAAAAGTAAAGCGTCAAGTCTGAGTCAAAACCTGAGAGGCTGTAACAAGTTGAAACTGCTAGATTTCACGACACACAAGCATTCGAGCACGTTCTAGTACGGAGCAGTCTGGATTCCTGTCCCGTATCGTACAGTCATGACTGTGGTCAACTTTTGCCTGAACTTACCCGCTCGCTTCCTCTCGGCCCCTCGATTCCGGTCCTGCTCTCCTAAGCACTTCTCAGACCAACTGCTGAAAATATTACATTTGAGTAACAAAAGACGGTCCAGATACGAAATAAAGCACTGGTCTCGCCAGGCTCGTTTACACGTCGAGTGCGAGTAATGTCATGAAACTTTTCTTTTCGGCTCTGCCTTCCTTTCCTCCCCCAGTCAACCCCCCTTTTTCCACGGTCCAAAAAAAGTCGCACTTCCGCGATCGGATGGCTGCTTGTATCATGTGGTTTGGCGTCCACGAGAGCGCCCGCACCTGGTTCTCTCAGCGCGCGCCCTTGACCTGTTTTTTTCTTTCTTTCTTTCTTTTTTTTTTTTTTAATTACATTCAGCGACGGCGACTCACCGTTGAACAAAAAGCGAATTCTCCCAAAACAGGAATATGAACTCATTCATGGACTTTCCCGGCCGTTTGTCCTGATAAGGAAACTACATGTAATTAGGCTACCTTAAACAAATACTTGTAGCCCATAATAGGTTACTGTTTTAGTCACAGTTAACAGTAACATGAAGTGAGTATACGAACAGTTTAAGCATATTTTTAAATGTTTTATTTATTTTATTATTATTTTTTTAATAATAAAAAGTCTTAGAATTTGTGTTGCGCGAACTCAATTCATTAGGTAATTTATCCAAAATTAGCGTTCCCTCCTGATTTGCCTTATGTCTTTCCTTCCCAGTGATATGACTGGGAGATGGTATTTCTTCCGTGGAACAAAAAGGAACATTTTGAGCCTGAGGAATGTACATTTTGGTTTCTTGCAATGACAAGAAATTGTGACTAGCCTCAAAATAGTCATCACAAATAAAAAATAAAAAGTGGTCCATAGACCTCACACAATATCCGGCTTTTTCTTAATGTAAGAGTGGGCGCAGCCATTTGTAAATTTTATGGGTTTGGTTTCCGGTCCCATCCGCATCCAGCTTTTAGCTGTACAAACCTGTGAATTGCTATGTCTTACCATGTTTTTTTTTTTTTATGTATTGTCTTAATTATAGACTACTCTTCTACTGTAGGGGTCTACAGTATATTGCGGAATGAATAAATTCAAAATTAAGAAAATTATAAATCTGCTTATTTTGCTTTACTAGGAACTATGAAACTAGGGTTTGTAAAAATGCATGACGCTCAACATTACAAGTAATGCGAGTTATGTAATCAGATTACTTTTTTCAAGTAACTAGTAAAGTAACGCATTACTTTTCAATTTACAAGAAAATATCTGTTACTTTTTCAAACAAGCAACACAAATTAAGAAAATGAAAAATATGTTGATTTAGCTATAGGAACTAGTTACTAGTTACTAGAAAACACATATGATGCTCAACAGTGTTGGGGGGTAATGCATTACAAGTAATGTGAGCTTACTTTTCAATTTACAAGAAAATATCTTCTGTCCCTGTGTTGAGAGAAATTGGAATAAGTCAAAGTCAAAGTCAACTTTATTGTCAATTCTGCCACATGTACAGGACATACAGAGAATTGAAATTGCGTTACTCTCAGACCCATGGTGCATACAAGTAACATTAAATACAAACAGAAACATTAAATGCAAACAGTAACATTAGATACAAAGAATAAATACAAATAAACATTAAATACAAACAGTAACATTAGATACAAAGAATAAATACAAATAAACATAATATATAAAATGAAAAACACAATATACAAGTAAGGGCACATGGTAGAGAGTGCAAACCATGTAAACATGTAAGGTGCATAAGTATTCATACTCTTTTCTGGGACACTCGAAATTTAGCTCAGGAGCATTCATATTGCTTCTAGATGTTACTACACTTCGAGTGGAGTTAAACTGTGGCAAATTCATTTGAATGAGTCTGATTTAGAAAGGTACACACCTCTCAGAAAAGGTCTAACAGCTAAAAATGCATATCAGAGCAAAAACCAAATCCCGAGGTCAAGATAACTGCCTGTAGAACTCAGTGACAGACTTGCATTAAGGCAATGATCTACGGAAGAGTTCAGAAAAAAATCTGCTGCATTGAAGGTCCACAAAAGCATTATCCATAATGGAAGACGACTGGAACAACTAGGACTCTAGAAAATGTCTGCCAGCCCCCATCCAAGCTGACAGAGCTTGAGGTGAAAAGGTGAGGCAAAGAATGGCAGATAATTGCCAAATGCAGATGTGCAAAGCTTGTCACATCATAACCAAAAAGACTTGAGGCTGTAAAGGTGCTTCAACTATGTACTAAGGTAAGGGTATGAATACTTATGCAATGTACTTATTTCAGTGTTTTATTTTTAATACATTTGTAAAATTTGCAAATCTGCTTTTTGCTTTGTCATTGTTATGGTGTATGGAGTGTAAATTGATGCGGGGAAAAACTAATTTAAAGCAGTTTAACATAATGCTGCAACAAAACAAAATGTGACAAAAATGAAGGGGTATGAATACTTTTGCAAGGCACTGTATATAACTTTTAGGTTTTTTGTTATTAAAAATAAATAAGCAAGCCCAGCCAGGTGGCAAAAAGTAACACAAAAGTAATGCAATGCAATGCAATGCATTACTTTTCACAAAAAGTAACTAACACAATTAGTTACTTTTTTATGGAGTAACGCAATATTGTAATGCATTACATTACTGATGCTCAAATGCTCTTTTTGGAATCAGCTTGATTTAACAAATAATAATAAGCCCTGAAATCGTTGACATGAATGATTCAAAGACTCGTTCATAACATCAAATAAGACACCCTCAAGTCGCCACCTACTGATGTAACCTGCAAAAAGGGCCAGTAAACCAGTCAGTGATTAAATGTGTTCAACAATTTCAAAAGATTCGAATCACTAAAATGAATCATAAGTCCAATTGAAGCACTTGAAACGCCACACGCTGGTGACACCTGCTGGTCAAAATGTGTAAATGGTAAAAACTGGTAAAAACTCAACCCAAACATGCATAAAATACAAATGTTTTATTAAATGTTTACTCTATTAATGCAGTTAATAATAGCATTAAATTAAAAGTGTTTGAATGTGTAATTATTAAATTGGGCTTGTTTTGTTTGTTTTATGGAGAGCTTGGTTAATCAGGTCAACACAAGATTGTTAACTACAACGCTTTCTTTTTATTATACAATGTGTCTGTACAGATTTATGAAACATGGCAAAACATTGACATTTCAAACCGTTTTTAAACAGTTATGACGTAGGGAAGCCTCATTTATTGACATCACGTGACTTCGACAGTTTGATACACGCTCCAAATCACTGGTTCGAAACAAATAACTCTCAAAGGTTCTGAAGCTGTGTTTTGAATGCGCCCCTCATAAACGTTCGAACCTGCTAGTTCTCTTCCGGGATTGAGGACTACAAACTGAACAGCTCCCATTCACAACAGAGAAGAAAGTGCACGCAAACTTTATTGGTTTCGCGTGGCGGTGGATTTTTCAAAATGGTGCGCGTGTGTGCTTATCCTCGATGCTTCAACCAAGAGAAATCCGTGAGACTCCGTCAGTGGGCATCAGTGCAAGAGGAAAGTTTGACTTTTCACACATTGCCCCTGCACGATCCAGAAAGATTGAACCTGTGGCTGGTCGCCCTTCATCGAGATGCAGGATCACCAATTCAGTCTATCCGAGGATTGAGGGTGTGCAGCCAACATTTTTCACCATCCGATTTCAGTGTAGACAAAGGACATAAAAGACGTTTGAATTCAAAAGCTGTACCTAAGCTGTTTGCACAACAGCGAACTGAGGTAGGTGTGCAAATACAAATTTAGCCTAATCACATAAATTCACGTGGACACGACAAGGATGATTTCAGGGGGGCTCGACCTACGTTAATGCTCAAAAAAGTTATAGAGCTGTCACTAACTTGGGTGCTGTATCATGGATTTCCAGCAGCACTGCAGTGCACTAAACAGTGTGCGATGTCTGTAGACCTCCGAAGTAAACATGCTACACTTATCGTAGTAAAACAACGTCAGATGCTTTTTAGTGTGTCAATTTTTTTTTTTAATTGTCACATGACTAACTACAAAAAAAGCAGATTTTACAGTACGTTTAGCAGTTGTTTAACGGGACAATAAATATAACATTAACAATTTGCACTGAATAAACCTGTACATTTTAAAAAGGATTGCTGCGTCCCAATTCGCCTACTTATACTACGCCCTAAAAGTATGTACTCTTTTTGTGAAGAAAAAGTACATACTTTTGAGTATGTAGCAGAATAGTAGGCGAGCTTTGGGACATACTACTTCGTCATAACTGCTTTTTTAACGGACGCTCTGTTGCTTAGTTACCTGAATCCTGTCACTGTTTAAACTGCCCTGTCAATCATCACAGTTAACATTATCTACATTTCGTTTAATTTAATTTCCTATCGTAATAGAGAGAAATGAAGAGGCACGTTCTTTCATGAGTCTTTCATGCCGAGAACTCTGCTCATGTTTGCATAATTATGCATTTAAACGTTAATGACCAAACCTATCTTTATAAAAGTTCATAATGTTGCTGCACATGAAATATAACGAGGATAACATTTAAAATATATATTTTTTATCAGGTTACACACTGATTATTTATCACTCAAATCCCTTTCTCTACCTGTCCGTTGGTCGCGCCTATCCTCCATGTTTGTAGTTTTTTAAAAAAAAACACTTTTTATGCGTGTTTGCAGTTCTAATCGAATCCTCGTTCACCGCGCAATGTGTTGTGGGCAATATTAGCCGTTAGAGTGTGCATTGATCCGCACTTCGAATTCTGAGGTTAAGTAGTAGACCATCCGGGAATCTTTGGAATACTTTTTTGAACATACTACGATTTGGGACATACTAATTCTATTTTCGAATACTATTTAGGACGGATAGTATGCGAATTGGGACGCAGCAAAAATCTGCAAAGTCTGCTTTCACTTCCCGAGGAAGTTCCCGCCCTCTTTACGATGATTGGTTATATTTTTAAGGAAGTAATGCAACGCCTCGCTTCAATTGGACAAGAGACGTCACGTGACAGGAGGAGTGCAACCAAGTGTTCTTGATATGTAACTGGCGTCGTTAGTGTGAGTTCTCGTCCGGTAGTAAATATTTACAAGTCAAATGCAGTTTTTAAAAAGTAGTATTTCGATTATATAAGCGCTTTGCGTTAGGTAGTATCAATGTTTACGGCTGGCTTGCTTATAGTTTACACGCTGCACGCGTGCGGAATACTTGGCACTTTGTTCATGTGACCGTGACAGTACCTTGAGAACCTGGCGACTGTAACTTTGACCAACTGTAATGTCTCAATTGATTTGTCTGACTCGGTCTTGAATGAAATGAGTGGTTCCTTGAATAGCATTTAGTTGGCCGAGAAATCCGGACTAAAGCCAGGGTTCAGTTACGTGCCTTCCAGGTAAGGGAAGCAAACTATTCTGTCAACTAATTGTGTGCTTTTACGTAGGATGAATTAGACATTTCTATATCCAGTTTTTTTTCAGAACAGTTACCACTTATTCAGTGACTCAGAGCAGATAATTAGACTTGGATAATTATGCAGCTGCAATAAGGCTATTCAAGTTTCTTCTGGTGCCTACGTTTAGCTTCTAGTTAATTAATTAAGCATACATTTAATTAATTTTGCAATAAGTTGTTTTTATTGTCTCAACTATTCTGTAATAGTTTATTTAGTCATGTGGATACTTTATAGGCCTATGTGACTGCGTAGGCCCCTTTCAACATTTCACATAATTAAATTTTTGTCCTAATTTCTTCATTTTCAAACACTAAACCATCATCTTATATTTTACAGAAATCCGCAGAGACTACTCTTTTGTTGAAAACTGCTAGTTTATACACTACCAGTTAAAAAAATTTTAAACCGGAAGATTTTTAATGTTTTTTTTTAAAGAATTCTCTTCTGCTCACAGAGCCTGCATTTATTTAATCCAAAAAAGAGGGAAATCAGTAATATTGTGAAATAGTTTTACTATTTAAAATAACTGCTTTATTTATTAATTTATTCTTGTGATCAAAGATACATTTTCAGCGTCATTACTCCAGTCTTCAGTGTCACATGATCCTTCAGAAAGTATTCTAATATGCTGATTTGCTGTTCAAGAAACATTTATTATTATTATTATGATCAATATTTAAAACAGCTGATTTTTTTTTCAGGATTCTTTGATGAATGGAAAGATCCAAAGATCAGCATTTATTTGAAATGAAAAACTTATGCATCGTTAAATTATACCATTCAAAAGCATTTTTGGGGTGGAAATAAATGAAAGAAAATAATACTTTTTTTTCTATTTAGCAAGGATGCTTTAAATTGATAAAAAAAAGTGATAATAAAGACATTTATAATGTTACAAAAGAATTCTATTTAAGATCAGTGCTGTTCTTCTGAACTTTCTATTCATCAAAGAAACCTGAAAAAAAATCTACTCAGCTGTTTTCAACGTAATAATAATAATAAAAGTATTTTTGAGCAGCAAATCAGAATATTAGTATGATTTCTGAAGGAAATCATTACAAGTTTGGGAAGATGGTTGTTGCATTTTTAAATGCATGTTAGAAATTATCCAAAAACATTCAGAGATTAGATTTTGTGGAGTGGTATTTACCTCAAATCAAGCTCCTAAAACCCCGAAAACACAGAATCATGAGCTGCTCACCTGTAAATGAACACAGTACAATGCGACTCACCAAATTTAGAGTATATATTAACTTAAACTGCAGCCTTTGCAATTTGGGAGTTGCACTAAGCCATGTCACTATTTTTGTTTGATTTCAATGAATCATGCAGCCCTAATTTCTTTTTTAAATGAAAGTTAATTTAAGTCTCTTGGTTATATGTTAAAACCATCAATAGAAGACTATACATCTAGAGAAATTGATTTGGTCCATGTTTTTGATATGTTTGATATTCAGTCTTGAAATTAAGCAATGTAATTTATAGATTTAAAAGTCGAATCAAGACTAGTTTTTATTGCTCAGACTTTTGTGCTTATTCCCAACAGACCCTCTCCATCTGTCTCTTCCCTTTTCTTTCTTTGCCTTTCTCCTGTGTCATCATTTCCGGCTGAATGCAGCAGGCATTGCCTCGGATTAGTAAAGTAGTTAAGAGGGTTCAGCGAATTGGAGCCCAAATCATCCCAATGGCTCAGAACTGCAATGCAGCCTCCACACAGAAAGATGACGCTGTGACAGCAGCTATACTCATCATAGGAGATGAGATCCTCAAGGTAATTATCAGTAGCTATTAATTTAAATTTTATGACTCTTTAAATTTGGTATACCTGTTTTCTGACCATTGAATGATGGTTTACATTATATGATGTGCTTACATTGCAGGGTCACACTGTTGACACTAACAGTGCCTTCTTGTGCCGGGGACTTCGCAAGCTTGGCGTCACCGTAGAACGAATCACTGTGGTACCTGACGTCCAGGAAGTCATTGCTAAAGAAGTGGCACAGCTTTCTTCTTCTGTTACTCACCTCATCACATCTGGCGGTATAGGTCCCACTCATGACGATGTAACTTTTGAGAGCGTTGCTAAGGCATTTGGCGAAGGTCTGCATGCTCACCCTGAACTGACAAAGCTAGTGGAGGGGTTCTTTGGCCCGATCACTCCCAGCAGTTCCCAAATGAAGCTTGCCATGGTTCCTGTTTCTGCCAAACTCAATTTTGGCATAGACCCTCAGACAGGCCAGCGAAATCGCTTCCCTCTCATCAGTGTTCGCAATGTATACATATTTCCCGGTATCCCCTCTTTGCTGGAAAAGTCTTTCAATGGACTTACCCATCTGTTTTCAGGTTCTGGTACCACCTTTCACACCCGTGAGATATTTGTGGATGCAGATGAGACTGATATCGCGCAGTGTCTAACAAAACTGCAGGGAGGTTGGGGTAAACGTGTCTCTCTGGGCTCTTACCCAGACTGGCTTAGTAATTATCATCGTGTCCGATTGGTTTTGGACTCTGAAAGTGTGGAAGAGGTGGAACGAGCAAGAACTCAAGTGATAGAAGAGCTACCTGAAGGATCTGTAGTTCCTCTCATCACTGACCCGGTATCAATTGCAGCTGAAGAGGTGTATGCACTCTCGAAAAGTGGTGAGCTTCTTTTTAACCATATTTAATTATTTTAGAGTTAGTTCACCAAAAATTGAAAATTCTTATGTCGTTCTAAATCTCTAAGACTTTCGTTTATCTTAGGAACACAAATTAAGATATTTTTGATGAAATCCGAGACCTTCCTGACCCTGCATAGACGGCTAGCAACTACCCTGTTCGTGGTTCAACCTTATTTTTATGAAGCTATGAGAATATTTTTTATGTGTTACGTATGCGTTGTGGTACTGTTGTAAATGTGCGTCAAAGACTGACACAGAGGAGAAGAAATTGAGTAAATTTGTTATTTTTGTTTTCTTTGCGCACAAAAATGATTTTCGTAGCTTCATAAAATTAAAGTTGAACCACTGATGTCACATTGACTATTCTAACAATGCCTTACCTGTCTGGGCCTTGAACGTGTCTATGCAAAGCTCAGAAAGCTCTCAGATTTGTTAAAAATATCTTAATTTGTTTTCCGAAGATTAACAATGGTCATTTTTGGGGTGAATTATTAAGCTAACTTTTAAGCACTGTTGTAACTTGCAGTCAGTTACATGTGTTTGATTTGACCTGTTTAAATCTAAATTAAAATCAGTTGAGAGTAACCTTGTTATACACATATACCAAATATCACACAGAGACAGTGCTTGGGAAGAAAGTAGCTGCAGCTTTGGGGACCATTGAGATGGCACTGGATAAATACCCGACTAATGAAATCTGTGTTGGCTTCAACGGGGGCAAGGACTGCACAGCTCTACTGCATTTATATTATGCTGCTCTGAAACGGTAAGAAAGATTAAATTAAAGGTAAGGTCTTGACAGCAAAAGGAGCATATTGACCAAATTAAATTACAGTTAGCAAAATATAATTTTTCCATAGTGTCGCTTTTTTCATTTTTAGACATTAGATGTCCCTCCAATATTCAGTGACCTCAAACGTATTTGGACTCTTAATAAAGCACACTTTACAGAAACGTTCTGCAAATACTCACAACTTAACCAAATACAGAAATGTGCTGTAAATGCATCACAACCAAATGCAGAAACGCACTTCAAATGCTTACAGTGTGATTAAATACAGAAACATGCTGAAAATATTCACAACAAGACCAAATACAAAAACACGCTTCAAGTACTCACAACACAACCAAATTCAGAAATGTACCACAAATAATCACAACACGACCAAATACAGAAACATGCTGAGAATACTCACAACAAAACCAAATACGTGTTGCAAATACTCACAATGGGACAAAAATAGAAACACGTTGAAAATACTCATTACACAACCAAATACAGAAATGCACCGCAAATACTTGCAACGTGACCAAATACAAAAATACGACTAAATACAGAAACACGTTGAAAATACTCCTAACACAACCAAATACAGAAAATCACTGCAAATACTTACAACACAACCAAATACAGAAATGTGCTGCAAATACAAAAACGTGATGCAAATAATCACAACACGACTGATGTGTCAACTTTATGAAATTAACAAGAATTTACATATTCATATGTAGGATTATGCATTATTAACTGTATTATGAATATGTCTTATGAATTATTATATTTATATCATTATTAATCTTTTTAGAATATGTATTCAATGCTCTAACAGTTTTGCCCTGACTGACCTTTTGAGACATGACATGAGACTGTATGCCCTATGTTATTTTCGTACATTTTATCATATCTATCATGACCTCAGACCAAGACCGATTCTTGGAACAAGAAGTACTTCTTATTAAATGTGCCTTTTTAAAGTTTGGGTTGGTGGACAAATATGCAAATTAATAACACTCTAGATCACGAGCTGAGACATGAGTATTGCGTTCTTAATCAAAATATAGAAATATTAACACATATTAATAATCATCTTGAAATATTAGAAGTTTGGTTATGTCTTATTGATTAAGCTACTCAATATAGTGCTGAAAGCTTTATTCATCCTTCGAAGTATATGTTTCATCTGTATTTTTCATCATCTATGTATGTGTGTGATGTCCGAAGCACAGTTCCGCAAAACGGTTATTCTTGGTACTTAATGAAGACAGTCTAGATGAACAATTAGATTAACATTAACACGTCTCAATGTCTCAAGATATAAATTAAACTAAAAAGGAGAAATGAAACTGCACGTCCACTCAACCAAGTTTATAATTACTAATCACGAGTTTATTCACGAGTTGATGTATTGATGTATTTTCAACTGACTTTGACCTTCAGACTTCCTGAGTTGTCTGGTTTTAGGGTATAAAAAGTCTTGCAATTTTATTCTGGACAGATCGGAGACTTCAGACTTCTCAACCTCCTTTACTCCGATCTCAACTTTCTTCTGGGTGCACCTGAAACGGTCTAATTTTCTATTAGACTTATTTTTCTCAGATTTGATAATATTAATAGACTATTTAACTAAATTTGACTTTATTAATTGCAATTTGGCTTTTATGGAATTCTCAACTTTTGAGTAAATATTATTATTATTGCAGTATTTCTTATAATTTCTGCATTTGTATATCTTCTTAAAGAAGTATACTATTATTGAACAGATTTGAATTGGCTTATTAATATAACATTGAAACTAATGTTTACTCCTGATTAATGGATTTATGGACTCTTAATTGTGTTAATCTTTCATTTATGACTATTGTTTGGATTGTGTTCTACATTGCCCTTCTGAAATATATGAATTTTATCTGAAGAATATTGAATAAATTGTATAATCATTTTTAACCCCACCCGTCTGACTTCGAATCAATCATTTTCCGCATCAACGACCAAATACAGAAACATGCTGCAAATACTCGCAACACAACCAAATACAGAAACGCGCTAAAAAGACTCACAAAATGACCAAATACAGAAACACACTTTAATTATTCACAGCCTGACTAAATACAAAGCATACTGCAAATACTCACAACCGAATCAAATAAAAAACACGCTGCAAATACTCAGTGTGACCAAATTCAGAAATGCACTTGAAATGCTCAGTGCGACCAAATACGGAAACTCACTTTATATACTCACAGCGCGACCAAATACAGAAACGTATTGTAAATACTCACAACACAACCACATACAGAAACACGCTGCAAATACTCACAATGTGACCAAATACAGAAACACGCTGCAAATAATCACAACACGACCAAATACAGAAACATACTGCAAATAATCACAACACGACCAAATACAGAAACATACTGCAAATACTCGCAACACAACCAAATACAGAAACGTGCTGCAAATACTCGCAATGTGACAAAATATAGAAACACATTGAAAATACTCGTTACACAACCAAATACAGAAATGCACCGCAAATACTTGTAATGTGACCAAATACAGAAATGTGCTGCAAATTCTTGCAACACGTTAAAATACAGAAACTTGTTGCAAATACTCGCAACATAATCAAATACAGAAACACACTAAAAATACTTGCAACACGACCAAATACAGAAGCCTTAGGAAAATTAACCATGGTTTTACTACAAATAAAACCAAAAAATCATGGTTACTTATAGGTAAACCATGGTAACTACGAATTAACCATGGTTTTGCTACACTAACCATAATATTTGTTGTAAAACTCTATAGATGGCAGTCAATACACACAAAAAATGTGGTTATTACACTTTTACTATAATAAAACCATGGTTAATTAATTTGTGGTTACCATTGTTTAACTTCAACTATATTTGTTTCTGTATTTGGTTGCATTGCAAGTATTTGCAGCTTAATTTGTCAAACAGACAAAGATGTTTTCTACATTTACTGGTGTTTTTCTATTTGCATGTGTTTCTTTTTTTCATCAACTCTCTCGGCCACCGTACAAATGTCTTTAAAGAACTGGCAGAGACTTGTTAAGTTTCATATACTGTACATCCAAATCTCTTTCTATCTCTGTCTCTCTCAGGAGGTATCCAGATAGTAAAGACAGACTGAAAGCTCTGTACATTCGAATTGTCTCTCCTTTTCCAGAAATGGAGAGGTTTTTGCAGGATACAATCAAAAGGTAAGACAAGTTGCCTTAAAGTAACTACAGCAGTGATTTGAAGTAGGAGATATAAAAAATTTGAAAAAACAAAAACGGTTTGCTTTCCTCCTGAGTAGGTGAATCACAGACTGGTGCCTCTGGCATTTCTCCCAGAACATTTTGCTTGCATCAGAAAACAGCATATGTAAACATATGATTTAGTCATGTATGATTAAAACAATTATTTTGACATTTCTAAATTGTGAAGTTTTCCAGTCAGGCTTTGAGTAGTTTTAAAACTGTTACACTAATGTTAGAATCACCAGTCATGCTTGTTTACCCACATACGATATGGGATCTGCCACCAGTTACTAAGTGAAACATCTTAACCAAATCACTTGAGTGAGACTTTCAAGGGAGATGTGCCATCTGTAAGCCATAAGAGCCTCTGACAAACCAGCTGCAGTCTGATCCAGCCCATCCCAGCCTCATTAATTCATCAACGTCCATCAAAGCTCCATAGGTGTAATTATTTGGCACATCTCTTCTTCTCTCTTCTATAGATATGACCTGGAGCTGTTCTCGGTGGAGGGCAGTATTCGGCAGGCTCTGCATGAGGTTCAGGAAAGGAGGCCGGATTTACATGCGGTTTTGATGGGAACAAGACGGACCGACCCTTACTCGCACACACTGACGCCCCTCTGTCCCACTGACCCAGGCTGGCCTGAATACATGAGGGTCAACCCACTGCTGGTGAGGGGAATAGAATATATATTTGTGCTGTTTAATATTTTGTTACTAACTTCAAACTTTTGAACTGTGATAGATAGACAAAGACTGGTGGGACAGTATTACTGTCCTGCACCACTTCACAGATGATGAGTAGGAAAAAAAATTTAGACTGACACTTATGATTAATTTATGACCCTTATGATTGAACAACAACAATTTGTTCTATGTGAAACGATGAGCTTGCAAATCAAAATTGAATCGATTCATGAAATCTGTTTCAATACCCAGCCCTATTTTTTTTAATTGACTTGGTTGTAAATTATATTGTATGTTTAATACTATAATTCTGTATTATGTAACCATATATGTGTACATCGCAGAGACATAAAAAAACAAAAGGTTTTCACCCATCTTCCCACCTTTCCTGTAGTGTCTAAACTAACTCCACAGTCAGTAAATCACTGTCATGTCTCCCACTCACTCTCATGTAAGCTGGCAGCAGAAACAGCCAAGAGATGGTGAATGATGATGAATGAGGCTCTCCAAGATCATTACACAGCAACTCCATCATCCCAATCAGTGGTGCTTATGTAAAAGGCACAGCAGTACAGCATGTTCTCAGAACGTGACCCTGGATCCTTGTTCCTTCTAAATGCTTGCTTCATATCTACCATATATTTCTCTTTCTGTAGGAGTGGACATATCATGATATCTGGTCGTTCCTCAGAACTCTGTATGTGCCCTACTGTATTCTGTATGACAAAGGGTGAGGTGTTTCTCTTTGCAATTAATCTCATTTTTATAATTGAAGACTATCTTTATGGTTTGCTTATCCTTATCTCAATTCCTCATAGATACACATCTTTAGGCAGTATGGATAACACATGCAGGAATCCATCTCTTAAAGTGGTGGACGAGAGAGGTGTGACTCGCTACAAACCTGCCTACAAGCTGGAAAATGAAGAGGAGGAACGCAACTCAAGGGCATGACTGACTTAACATTTTTTTTAAAGATGCAGTAGATGACAGAAGAAACTGAATCTGAAATATTAGAAACAGTTTTTGAGAAAACCTGTAGTTTGTGTACTATAGTGTCTGTCTATGAATGTGGCTGTGCGGAAAAGCAAGAAATGTCACTGTAAGCTGTATTTAAGATTTTTACATTAAAACAGTATGAAAGTGTCTTGTTCTTTTTCATATCAATTTTGGTCATATTATTGTAAACCATTAGTATTTGTATTTTGTAGCTTTAAGTGTGAGTAACCGTGTGCGCGCGAATCTTGTGTTTTCACATCCTTGGTGGCAACTTCCAGGTTTTTATAGTAGATTAAAGGACAAACTAATTAAATCAATTATGAGTTATTTAAATTACGTATTGCTAAAGTTAATGAAAACCTCTAAAAAGATTATACTTGTCTTGACGTCTGAAGAGCAGTCTAGATCTAGAGTAAGTGCACATCGTCGTCATCTTCATTCACCTACACGCAGCGTGCCAGTTCATGAAATGCAATGGCGGTTTCCGGCCTCACGGGTGCGATGTAGTCACGTTGTAGATTTAAAATGGTGATTAAAATAAATTACTCTATGGCCCGGTTTCGCAGACAAGGCTTAAGCCTAGTCCTAGACTAAAATGTAAGTCTGAGTTGTTTCAACTGAAATAAAATTGCACTGATTGATTTTAAAATATATCAGTGCCTTTGTTTTGTCTCAAGATGCACACCAGTAATGTTTTTTTCTAAGCATGTTTATAAAAATTACTTAAATGTCCTAATTGAACTATGGTCTAATCCTGGTTTAGTCTAAGCCCTGTCTGGGAAACCGGGCCTATATCCAAGATAGACTTAATCCGAGACTATCGATCTCCCTCATCTGGAAATTTGTCAGCGGTCTGGAAGCGGGAATCGATGCGGTGCAATCTAATAAAGTGAGTCGCTTACGGACGCGCGGCCTACACCTCCGATTACGAGCATCATCTTTATGTTTCAGTCAGTTGCCTTTATTTAATTTTTGGACTCTTTGCTTACTAAAAAGAACATTATTTAGTATTATAAACATGTTATACCAATTCAGCCTAACATATTTTTCATATATCCATTGAATTTATAAAACACTAACATTAAGATGTCATGAAAACCTTTCAAATAATATTGAAACAATTTACGGAATAAATCATATGTGTATTACATGAACACAACAGAAATTCACACCCATTTTATCACAACTATTATAAGTTAAACCTACGCCATAATTACAACATTAAAACGTTAAAATTACATCATAAATTGGGGTGGTCTTTAGCATGACAGGACATACTCTTCAGAGTAATTGTCTCATAGCGTTTACAATTAATTTAATGAACATGTATCCTTAATATTGTAATATACTTTTAATATATAATACACATCATAGCCACACCTATTGTTTAGAAGTGGAAGTCCACATAGTTAAGGGTGCATAGTCAAATACTGGTGCAAATAACCTTGACAGCGCCACACCTGTTCCTTTGTTCCTTTATTTGCTATTGTAACTCGTGCTCATGTAGGACTGGCAACTCACTAGTCTATTTAAAATACTCTTTCTAATGGTTAAATGACAGTGAATCATCTGAGTGACAACGTACAATACTATCTTTTATTAAAAAAAAAAAAAAAACAATCAAGTAATCTTTGGATACTCCCAACTCCCCCGCTTCAAAAAGGTGAGTTTGATATTTTTATAGAATGTTAGTTTACAGTAGGAGAACAACAAAAAGTAGTTTTTTTTTATTAATGTTGTTGCAAAGCACTCTATATAATGTGAACTCAGCACACTCTTTTGCTTGTCTATTTTATAGGGTAGGTGGATGTTGTCCACATAATATGTTCTTTTTTATTCTTAAACGTGAAATTCTTTAAATTATTTGATCATTTCTACACAAGTCAAACATAATTTTATTTATTATTATGCCAGTATGAAATATATGAAAGTGTAACATAGAATAATATTATTAATATGCTTTTCATTAATTCTTCAGTAAGACATTGTTTAGTAGTAAACAAATGTTGTTTTGGTTTTGTTTAAGGATCTTTTAGGTCATTTTCAAAATGAGCAAATATAGGTTTTCCACTTATAGGTTGTCCATCTAGTAAACAATAGATTGAGTGTTCTATACATTATTTACAGTAGTGTACATCTTAACATGATATTTCATTCATTTAAACTTGATATGAAAGTGTCAGAATATTATTATTATTTTTTTCCTTTTATAAAGCATCATAAATAATGAAACCACAGAAACATAAGCAACTTCGTTTTGTCTCTTGGAACACTACGGGAATCAGGTTCACAAAAGAAAAAAGCTCCAAGCTCCAGCTTGTGTTGGATGAACTTGTCAAACTGAAGGCTGATGTTGTCTTTTTACAAGAAACACACATTGGACCACAGTCTTATGAAGCACTAGAGGGAATACAAGGCTGGAGGACTTTCTTCACTGTCCACCATCCCCGCAGCAAAGGAGTTGCTATCTTAATAAACAATGAAACTATATTTCGCCCTATATGTCATGATGAGGATTATAGTGGAGGCTATATTGTCCTCTTCTGTCGTCTCTATTGTCAGTTGTTTACTCTTGTTAATGTGTATAATCACAGGGCAGAAAGACAAATGCTGTACAGATTGAGAGACTATTTGACAGCTATCAACACAAAAGGCGTGCTTGTGGTTGGTGGGGACTTCAACACAGTTCTGGACCCAACTTTTGATAGGAGATCAGCAGCAGATCACACTTACCAATCCTCACTTAGAAGTATTCTAGAAAATTTTACCGATTCTTTGAGCCTCAAAGATACATTTGCATTAAAGCATCCAATGGAAGGAGGCTTCACACGATCTCAGAATCAAAGTTACTCAAGGTTAGATATGTTTTTCATGCCAACGAACACAGAACATTCAGTCATAAAATGTATGAATCAAGAAGTAAAAATGAGAAAGTCCACAACTGGAAAGAAAAAAAAAAAATCTCTGATCACGGTCCTCTAGTTTTAGATATCAAATTTCCATTGCTGCTGGAATATAAATTGCCAGAAGTTGCCTCAATGTTAATAAAATTTAAACGTGGAGCTCCAGACAGACGAGCAGGGAAAATAAATGGTGCAGAAATACTGAGTGCAATCAGATCTTTACCTGATTCACAACAACAAACTCCTGATAAACTCAGTATGTATGACTACAAAAAGAATGACCTTCCATTGACAGAAATCTTAAAGATAAACTACAACATGATGTTGAAGTCTAAATATGTTCCAGAATGTTTTGTAAAATCATTGCCTGTCTCAGACAGTAAGCATTGTTTCAACATTGACTATTTCATTTTTGCTCGCATTTTATCCAAACGCCTTGAGCTGTTTCTAAAGTCATCTTTTAGGGGGAAAAAAAAGGTAATATACGGTAAATGCATTTGTGTATTTTTAAAAAAATGCCCCCAAAAAATCAAGCTGTCTTTCCTGAAGCAAAGTCTGTCGTCTCTTAAACATATTACCCCTACACCTCCAAAGGACTTCAGCATTCTGGAGAATCTCCTCCCTAGGGCCAGACACTCCCTTAATGACTACAGAAAACTGCATCAAGGCTGTCCTCTGACCACAGCCATTCTCACAATGGCATTGAAACAACTGGAAATGGACATTATGGCAACAAGAAAAAGTTCTGGCAACATTAGTTTCTGCAAATTCAGACAGTCTCTACTAATTCATACAGACCATCAGGAAACTGACAGGATTCTTGAATTGTTGAAAGAATTTCAGAAATGTTCTGGGATTAGAATAGATATATGCTGTAGTGAACAACAGTCGAGATGGCATTCCAAGGATCAGTTTATGGCAGGCCCCCTTCTCTAACTGCCAGGTGTGGAGGGAGATGTGCCACACTGTGATTGGATCTTGGTGGAAGAACATAAGCAAATGTTGAAAAACATCAGATAAGATGTGAAGACAACTGCCAGACACCTCTAACTGAACAGGAAGAGAGACCTTCCGCAACCACGACCACCTATAAGAGGAGTTCTCATTGAACTACGGGTTGACCCTCTCCAATCCTAAAGTTTAGGAATGACTGCCATAAAAATTCCTTCAGAACTCTGGATGCAACAGCAGTGATTCCAATCTCCTCCTCATCAGAAAGCGATAAAGGTACCCTCTGAAAAGACACTCCTCGTACTGAGTCTGAGCCCCGCAAAGTTAAGACATTAGCAGATCAACCTCCGTTCTGAGTCTCTGGCACGTCCAAAGGACGTTAACAGATACACAAGTTCTGAGTCCTGTTACTGAGAAGACAACAACAGAAACAATATTTTGTCCAGAGAGACTGTAACAGACTACCTGTGTTCTGAACCCCTGGCCTGCGAGGTAGGAGATAGAAACAGATACAACGTCCTGAGTTTCTGGCCTGACAAGGAAAGAGACTTCAAGACACCTAAGGTTCCGCTCAGCTCTTGAGTAAGCCTTCTATATTGAATTCGGCTGCCCTTCAGTTACAAAGGACCCAGCAGCGACGGACCCTGTCTGACTCCTGCCACTCCGAAAGCACTGCAGCCCAGTCCGCAAAGGACCTCCGCATTGGCAGATACTGCATTAAACACACAGATCCTCAACGACGCAGACCCTGTGAAGACCCATTTGACCCAGCTGCCCGGTTTATGCTCTAAGGACCCCCTTTGCACAAAAGAAGTTCAGCATCCTCCAGGTCAGCGCATTGACGGCTACCGGAACGCAACTCTGTGCCCTCCCCACTGTACGCAACCTGCATCACCAATGGAAGACGTCTCTGTTGCCGGACTGATCACCCGACCACGTGGAACGTAACGATAAACTTACCAAACCTTTTTCCTAAAGACCTTGGCTTAGTTTATACCTGCAGCCTGTTTTTCTAACTTGTTTAGATAACATTTACTTGGGGTCAGAATTACAAATGATAGCTATATTGTTTGTTCAAAGATAAATATGCAGTTATTTATCATTAAACCTACCAGAGCCATTAGGTGGGTTTCTTATAGACAGCTTTACCATAGAAATCTCTTCCATTGCAACATTCAGCTCAACAGCATTGCATTCTGCCATTCTGTGTTCATTCCATTTTATTTGTTTCTACACTTTATTTGGTATCTTCTTTCACATTTAGTTGCCTATTATCAATTAGCAATGTGTATTCATTTATTGGTTTATCACTAGTTGTCGTATTTACTCTTGCATATCTATTGTTAATAAATTTCATTAATTTTATTACAACTGTGTCTTCATTGTGTTGATGATTCAAGGCTCTACTAGCTAGCTAAACCACCAAACTTTCAGATAAATCAGTTGACCAACTCCCTCCATGGGCCAAATCTCAAATTATTGAACCTATTGCCAAATTAGCAGTCTTTGACTGATACACTGAACCCAGTGAGGTGGGAAATTGTCATCTGATATCCTCACAACTGCACCTTGAGTGACGTGTGACCCAAAAATCACAGCATCATTGGTGACATGAGCCCCATTTACAATGCATTAATTAACACGGTAACTTACCTATTGCACCAAGGGATGCCACTATGGTTTCTGGGCCCCCTGAAAAGCATACTGACTTGGGCCCCCTTGGTAAATTCACATGTAGTTTGGGGTGGAGGGGGTTTTGCATCTGGCCCCCACTCTGATCAGGGCCTTTGTTTTGTTTTTGTCCTAACCTTGCACCATTATTGTTAATCCATATTCCACAATGGTATGTTTGCAAATAATGTGTTGAATTGAATTGGAAAAATTTTCTACGAAGACATTCCAGTCTGGTCTCATTGTTTATACGTAGGTATAACGGTTAAAGGCACAAAACATACCTTTTTTATGTATTTGCTGATGCTAAAACTTACAATTTGGATGTATTTTAACATTTAAAACATAAAAATGGCTACGTATGTTTAGCTAAAAAATGTAATATACATATTTACAAATCTTTTATATCATAAGATATTTGTATCAATGCATTTTTATCATTTTATTGATAAGCGATTTCGATTTTTAGAGCCCTTAACCTACCCCCATAACTAAACCTACCCATTCTATAGTGAATATAAAAAGATATACAACATAATTGACAGTAATATGCAGGGAAATTACCATTTTAGTCAACAATATAGCATTAAAAAGCCAGTGAGTGTTCGATTAGTAAGTGTCAGCGCAAGTATTACTGCTCACGGTCGTTGTTCAGGATAGAGATGAACATCACTAAATAAAGGCTGGAGTTTAGTTCTGTTCCTCGCTGTCGTATGGATTCTGAAGGTTTGGATTAAAGCGTGCACATAAAATGGATCATTTTTTAATTATGTTGTGTTTTTTAGTGTACTTTATGGTTTTGTTGTCAGTCACAGCATGTTGGAGAAAAAAACTCCTTTTGTGTCCCACAGCAAACAAAGTAAATATTACATGATAAATAATGGTTAAATGATTGCAGAAATTTTATTCTTTTTAAAGAGCAGGTCATGTGGTATTTTAAAGTGTCCTAATATTGTGTTGGTGTCCCCTACAACAAGTTTAAATGCATCTAAGGTTAGAAAACATTGTCATTTTCTCAGAATATACATTTCATATTAGAGTCATTTCTCAATTATTTCCTACTCTGCTCTGATTGGTCAGCTGGCTAAGTCTGTTGTGATTGATCTTTCTGTATACAATGCAAGCGAATCGTGCCCACAGCTAAAGCTTAGATGCTAAACTGTAAACAACTTAAAAACAATAAACAATAATGGTTTATACATTAGCCAAGTGTTAACGTGACTAACTGATGAAACAATACAGTTTATATCACAGGTGCACCAGCCTAACTAACTTCGTCTCTCTCGTCCGGGTGTTTTACACCCCGCATTAACCCTATAACTGTCGGTGCAGCAAAATAAACAGCAATTTCTCAAAGATTATAAAGTCTATGAGCTACACTATATTCTTTATTATTAAACGAAGAAATTAGAACAACAACAGTCTACATTGATCGACACATTCCTAGGAAATAGTGGGTTCACAGCGAATTATCAGAACTATTTCAGTAAGACAGTAATATCATGGTTTACTTAAGTGCACTCTACATCACGTTCAATGCCGCACAAAAAAACCTTTGATATTTTGAGCACTCAGTTGAGAATGTACACATAACATATCAAACGTACTTACAAGTTGTGGTTCAGAGATGCTTGTTGGTCCAAATAAAGAAGGTATGGACTTATCTTTCATGGACAAGCATTTAGCGAATCCGCTGTTAGAGTTATATTTGACTAGAAACAATGCAGACCGGAAATACTTACTTCCGTGTTCAGGAAAAACGTCTATAACAGACACAAATTGGACTGGAACATGACAACATACACCGATCAGGCATAACATTATGACCACATTTCTACTATTGTGTTGTGTTTTCCTGCCAAAACAGCCCTGACCTGTCAATGCATGGACTCCACTAGACCCCTAAAGGTGTTCTGTGGTATCTAGCACAACAATGTTAGCAGCAGATCCAAGTCTTAGTTGTGAGGTGGGGCCTCCATGGATCAGACTTGTTTGTTCAGCACATCCCACAGATGCTCGATTGCACTGAGATGAGGAATTTGGAGGTCAAGTCAACACCTCCATCTCACTGTGCTCCTCAAACCATTCCTGAACCAATTTTGCTTTGTTGCAGGGTGCATTATCGGTTCGGTGTGTTCCGCACGTCGGCTCGCGTTGGCCAAAGTTTGCCCGATTCAACATGTTGAATCGGCGTCGGGCTTGTCGGGGCCGTCTGGGAAACAGAGCGCTCTGATTGGCTGTTCAGACATCGAATCAGAGCGCCTGGAGGACTTGAACGTGAAGTGACGTAACAAGCAAAGGAAGGAGTCAAGAGGGAACCGGCTCGCTGTCATAATTTCGCAATTCGCACAATTCGAAACCAACTATGGCTGTGTGGAACGAAGCTATTAAAGACGAGCTGATCAATGACGAAATCAGTTTTTATTAAATCATATTCTGTATATAAAATGAATGAATACGCGAAATACATCTGACATAAATAGCCCAATTAACAGATTTTCAAAACGAAAGGAAAAGACTGACATATGCTGCTGAGTTTGGTTCATTTTTGTGTGAGCGGCGCTCTACGAAAGTTCACGGAAAGGAAACCGAGATGACAGAAATAAAAGTAAACACACTGCAGTTTTGAATGATCTGTATGACCAAAAATGACGGAGTTGTTCCGCTATTCGATCGCGCCGGCGCTTCACGCACACACAGCATTGCAAACGTTGCAGTCTGTTCATTATAAGAATAAAATACAGTCCAAATATAGAAACACTGGTCAAATTAAATAGTGCGTATACTGCGTAGTACAATCCGTGCCGTTCAGCCTGAGCTCGGGCCAAACACATATTTGCTCATGTGAGGATGGAGGATGTTTTATAAGTGCGTTAAGTACAAATCCTGGTTTAATAGTTTGGCATTCAAATACATCACGAATATGGACACATTTAATTGGATTCATGCCGAATGAGAGAGGTAGGCTGCGTCAGAACAATGTCGTTTGCTTAGTTTCGCTTTTACCCTAATTCGTTTTGGCTTGTTTAGCAACTTATATTCTTCATTCTTGTTTTGTTCTGAAAACCATTTAAAATAGCCTATAGGCTATTTATTGTGTTTAATGATTGTGCATTATAACACTTTGCTTTATATTTACCGGTGTTATTTATGAATGTATTAATGTGGTTTGTGCTTATCCGTGTTTAACCTAAACTACAACGTAACATTAATAGACATACCGGTCTGTGGATATTTTGATGAAAGTAACTCAAAAGTAACTTAAAAGTAGTGTAACGCATTACAATTTAGAGACAGTAATATTGTAATGTAACTAATTACTTTTAAAAGACAGTAACTAGTAATATTTAATGTATTACATTTTGGAAGTAACTTGCACAACACTGAACATAACGGACTACTGCCATCTGCAGGTACGCAACGGTATATCTCCTCACGCATGCGCAGAAAGCACTTTCTAGTTTGTAGTCGGGTGTCGTCAGTTCGGTGTGTTCGCGCTCAGTTTAATAGTCCAGACGCCCGCAGACGCAGCCAACTAGAGGCGACAAGACGGTCGGCTTTCGTCGGCGCTAGTTGGTTGGCGTCGGGTTGGTGTGTCCCGGGCTTAAAAGACACCTGGGAGCCAGAAATCTATCAATCAATCAGATTTCAAACTCTCCAACATGGCCAAGACCAAAGAGCTGTCCAAGGATGTCAGGGACAAGATTGTAGACCTACACAAGGCTGGAATGGGCTATAAGACCATATCCAAGAAGCTTGGTGAGAAGGTGACAACAGTTGTTGTGTGTTTATTCGCAAAAAGAAACACAAAATAACCGTCAATCTGCCTTAGTCTGGGGCTCCATGCAAGTTCTCACCTCAAATGAGGATTCAATGATCATGAGAACATTGTGGAATCAGCCCAGAACTACACGGGAGGATCTCGTCAATGATCTCAAGGCAGCTGGGACCAGATAGTCACCAAGAAAACAACTGGTAACACACTACGCTGTAAAAGACTGAAATCCTGCAGCGCCCGAAAGATCCCCCTGCTCAAGAAAGCACATGTACATGCCCGTCTGAAGTTTTGAGGAGAACTGGGTGAAAGTGTTGTGGTCAGATGAGACCAAAATCGAGCTCTTTGGCATCAACTCAACTTGCCATGTTTGGAGGAGGAGTAATGCCTATGACCCCCCAAGAACACCATCCCCACCTTCAAACATGGAGTTGGAAACATCATGCTTTGAGGGTGTTTTTCTGCTAAGGGGAATGGACAACTGCACCGCATCAAAGGGACGATAGACGGGGCCATGTACCGTCAAATGTTGGGTGAGAACCTCCTTTCCTCATCCAAGGCATTGAAAATGGGTCATGGATGAGTATTCCAGCATGACAATGACCCAAAACACATGGCCAAGGCAACAAAGGAGTGGCTCAAGAAGAAGCACATTAAGGTCCTGGAGTGGCCTAGCCAGTCTCCAGACCTTAATCACATAGAAAATCTGTGGAGGGAGCTGGTTTGAGTTGCCAAATGTCAGCATCGAAACCTTAATGACTTGGAGAGAATCTGCAAAGAGGAGTGGGACAAAATCCCCCTTGAGATGTGTGCAAACCTGGTGGCCAACCACAAGAAACATCTGACCTCTGTGACTGCCAACAAGGGTTTTGCCACCAAATACTAAGTCATGTTTTGCGAAGGGGTCAAATACTTATTTCACTCATCAAAATGCAAATCAATTTATAACCTTTTTGAAATCCATTTTTCAGTCATTTCTTTGTCAGTGGGCAAACGTACAAAATCAGCAGGGCATCAAAAAAAATTTTTTCCTCACTTTAGGTGGTATGTGTTACAGTAACATCCACATGGATGGCAGGACCCAAGGTTTTCCAGCAGAACATTGCCCAAAGCATCACACTGCCTCTGCTGGCTTTCCTTCCTCCCATAGTGCATCCTGGTGCCATGCGTTCCTCAGGTAAGCGACTCACACGGCCATCCACATGATGTAAAAGAAAACGTGATTCATCAGACCAGGCCACCTTCTTCCATTGCTCCATTGTTCTAATCCTCACGTGCCCACTGTTGGCGCTTTACTTGAATAGCCATACCTATTGTTTAGGGTGAATATTTAAATACTAGTCCAAATGTGCACAGTACCACACCTGTTCCTTTATTATGTTCCTTAATTTGCTGTTGTGACTCATGTATGAATGGAAACTATTTAAAATACTAATAGCAAAAAAGTGAATCATCTTTGAATCATCTGGATGACAATCTACAACACCATCTTAAAAAAAGAAAAATGTAATAATCTTTTTAAAGAATTCTTATATGCTCATCAAGGCTGCATTTACTTGATAAAAATACAGAAAAAAATTAATATTGTTAAATATTATTACAGTATAAAGTAATGGTGTTCTATATTAATATATTTTAAATTTATTCCTGTGATGCAAAGCTGAATTTTTATCAGCCATTACTTTAGTTTTCAGTGTCACATGATTCTTCAAAAATTATTCTAATATGCTGATTAATTACTGTTATTATCAATGTTGGAAACAGTTGTGCTGAACCTGTGATTCTTTTTTCAGGATTCTTAATGAATAAAAGGTTAAAAAGAACAGCATTTATTCAAAGTATAAATCTTTTTTAACAATATTGCTATCAGTTTTTTCACCATCTTGGTAAATAAAAGTATTAATTTCTTTCAAAAAAAGTAAGAATAAAATTTACTGACCCTTTTAGATGGTATTTTAAATAAACACTGTTCTTTTCAACTTTTTTTTTGTTGACCACAGGTTCTAGGCTGGTTTTATCAGTTTTTTTTTTCAACAGGGCATAGAAAACAGTTATTTTAAATGGAAATAATATTTCACAATATTACAGTTTTTTCTGTATTTTTGATAAAAAAAAAATGCAGCCTTGATGAGCATAAGAAACGTCTTTAAAAACGATTAAAAATCTTACTGATCCCAAACTTTTGAGCTGCAAATGTGTGTGTATATGTAAGGGATAATCAACTGTTTGCTGCGCTTTTAGGATTTTAAATGCACGGTGTGGAGGCTAATAACCACCTGACGCAAAGATTTTTTAATAGTTTTTAAAGACGTTTACGTTACGTTTATTCCATGGTCATTTGCAAATTTATAGATAAGTTAAAATTAGTATTGCTCTTTGTAGCGCAGCATTTGACCGAATGGGTAAAACAGCGGTTTGCAGTGCAGTATTTGACTGAATGGGTAAAAATGACAGTTATTTTCGTCAGTTAGGCACATTATCTCTAGCATTCTGCAAGCATCAAATCAGATACAGAGATGAAACAGTGCAGTAAGATCACAATAATTTAAATGAATTATAATAAATAGAATTATTTATTTCAATAAATTATCGATCTATTAAGAGAGACAGAGAGAGAGAGAGAGAGAGAGAGAGAGAGAGAGAGAGAGATGACAATTGTGCGTGTTATTACCTGCATAATGCATGCTGCGCGTCTCTCTCTACAAACAACTAATTAATTAAAAAACAGCGGTTTTACCACCTCGTTGCTGAGGAATATACCCAGTTCCATTCGGAAGATCTCATCCCTATGCCCTAATGCCTTCAAAGGGTTTACTCTCCGGAGTGAGAACTTCGAAGGGTTGAAGGGTGTAGGGGACCAAACAACTGTTTCTTGAAGTGCCCTTCTGCGTCATCATCCCTTGCCCATACGAAGGCGCCATCATCGTGCATTAATATAGGTTGTTTGCAATCACGTGATTCTGATGATGCGCAAAATGCAGCTGGAGGGCAGGAAGTGATTTTTCTCTATAGGAATCACTAGCAGAAACTCAAAATGCCTATGTTTTAAGTTGTTTATGGAAATCTGTCAAAGCAAGAAATTTCATTTCTCTCTTCCCAGTTATCTCGGAGACAGAAGAAACGGTGCACCCGCGATCAGACTCTACGCAACTTTTGATCTGCCAATGTTTATTTATTTATTTATTTATTTATTTGTTTATTTAACAGGGACATTGACAAATGTGTTGCACAGACCAGAGATAGCTACAAGCTAATTTTCATCTGTAGTCCCTGGGCAGAGGCAAAGTGACAGCAGGTTAATACAGTGGACAATGAGCATTCCCACTGATGAGTCCATTCACAATACAAAATACAGATAAAACACCTGCAAAAGGATCATCTCAACAAACATGCAATTGCAATAACTTTACAACTATTTACAGTTCACTTTTAAATTTACCTTCTTACATTTTTAACAATACCCCAATTAACCAGTTTTGTGCTAATGATCACAAATCTGACCGTCTTTCAATGTGTTTTCACGTGAGGATCGGTGCCTCTCGTTTTATCGAGCAGCTCAATCCTTCTGGGCAGATCAGAGCAGAACACTGTCATCTATGATTCTATATCGCTGACAGCTTCATATTTGAATGTGCCTCTCGCCTGGGCCACGTACACGCTGAGCCTCAATGAAGACGGCCACACTCCTTCCCTCGTCCGCTACGAGTGGATTTGAGAGGATGCGCGCAGAACTTTGATCTGCCGGTGTGTTTACACAAAGATCATCAGGATTCCTCTTTTATGAGAGGTTTGATCTTTTTAGGTTGATTAAAGGAGAATGTTGTCACTATGATTATTATCACTGACAGCTTCAGATTGGACGTGTCTGGGACATGCCCACGCGGAGGCTGCGCTTGCTGAGACAGACACACTCTCACGAGTGTTTAAGTCTGTCTTACGGATGCGGCTCTTTTCACTTTGAGACAGATGGGAATCCGCATTCTGAATTACCTTGACAACTGGCCCATTCTGGCCCAGTCGGTGGAGCTACTATCCCACAGATCCTTCTTCCTCAGCCTCTTAGACTGCCTGGGACTCAGGGTCAATCTTGCCAGCCAACGGACATCGTTTCTAGTAAAATTCAGCAGCTTGCAGCCTCATTCAAAGTCAGAGCCAACACGTTCAACCTGTCTTGCCCCGTCACCGCCCCTTCATAGGATCTGCCCATAGTGTTGAGGGCTCTGAAGAGCCCTCCCTTTGAGCTGCTACAGTTCATTGTACTCCGCCCCGCTGACGTTGAAAACCGCTCTGCTACTGCCTTAGCATTGGTAAAATGTATGGGAGACATACAGGTGCTGTCTGCGAGCCCCACCTGCCTCGAATTCGGGCCTAATGGTCCTGAAACCAAGGCTTGCCTATGTACCTAAGGTGCTCTCGACTCCATGCAGAGCTCAGGTGACAACTCTTTTGGCGCTTACTTCTTCGGAGCAAAACTAAGAGTCTAACTTTCTCTGCCCTGTCAGGACGTTGAGGATTTTTATTGAACGTTCCGCTCTGTTCGAACAGTCGGAACAGCTGTTTGTATACTTCGGTGGCCGCACCAAGAGGCTTCCGGTTATGAAGCAGAGTCTGTCCAAATGGATAATTGACGCTATTATGCTGGGATAATCCTCCTTGGGCCTACAATGCCCCATGAGAGTAAGAGCCCACTTGACTAGAGGCGTTGCCTTGTCCTAGGCTTGGTCTAGCGGTGTGTGTATAGAAGAGATTTGTGCAATCTGGATGTCCCGGTCTTACAGGCCCAGGTCCTTTTTGCTTAGATGGGCTCACTCTTCACAAAGCCAGTGCTCTGGAGTTGCCTCTTTCCTGTACGTTCTTGGCCCTCAATCATGTTCCGAGGCTGTACAAATTCTTTGGAATGATTACTTAGGCCAGGGCGACCTCTGCGAGTTTGGCCCTATTGCTACCTGCAGGGCTTCCCTACAAAATACTCGGTCCCTCTGAGCCCCTCTGGTGCTATGGGCGGGTTAAAGGGATAGTTCACCCAAAAATGAAAATTTGATGTTTGTCTGCTTACCCCCAGGGCATCCAAGATGTAGGTGACTTTGTTTCTTCAGGAGAACACAAACAAAGATTTTTAATTCAAACCGGTGCAGTCTGTCAGCCAAATAATGGCAGTGGATGGGCACCAAACCTTTAAAAGTAAAAAAAAAAACATGCACAGACAAATCCAAATTACACCTTGCGGCTCGTGACGATACATTGATGTCCTAAGACACGAAACGATCGGTTTTTGTGAGAAACTGAACAGTATTTATATAATTTTTACCTTTGATACACAGCAATGTCAATCTGTCCTGAGCACGAGCTCATCATCCAGCACAAATGCCGGAAGCGATCTGTCGCATGTAAACGACTCTCATTGTTAACACAGAGCACAGAGATTGTGAGTATAGCGGCTATTCACTTGTGCTTGTGCTTATCCTGACTGTTCAAAGTGATTTAATGCTAAAAGATTACGTTTGCTTGCGCGAACTCATCCAGGACTTTTCACCAATTTCCCATTACGGCATTTGCCTATACTACGCCAGAGCGCGTACACATGTATCGAGCCGGATGATGAGCTTGTACTCGGCACAGTTGGACATGGCTGTGTATCAAAGGTAAAAAATTATATAAATACTGTTCAGTTTCTCACAAAACCGATCGTTTCGTGTCTTAGGACATCAATGTATCGTCACGAACCGCAGGGGGTTATTTGGATTTGTCTGTGCATGGTTTTTTTTAACTTTTAAAGGTTTGGTGCCCATCCACCGCTATTATTTGACTGACAGACTGCACTGGTTTGAGTTAAAAAATTTTCGTTTGTGTTCTCCTGAAGAAACAAAGTCACCTACATCTTGGATACCCTGGGGGTAAGCAGATAAACATAAAAATTTCATTTTTGGGTGAACTATCCCTTTAAGCATTAGTCATTCCTCTAGCATAGTATGGCGGGATTGTACTGGTTCCCCATAGCGTCTTAAGCAGATGCTTAAGTGCGAGTGAAGTATCAATAGGGAACGTACTTGGTTACTAACGTAACCTCGGTTCCCTGAGATATGGGAATGAGTACTGCGTTGCTGGCCGTGCTATGTCGTTTCAGTCGAAATAACCTGTATGGATGCCCGCTTATATAGCCAGATGGCCCCACCCATTCTGGCAGGCTATATCGCCATAGGTGCGTGCAGCTCCGCTGACAAGCCATTGGTTCCTTTTTAATTCACTGCATGAACCAATGGCTGTGCAGTTACACTGCGTTATTGAAAAAGCTTCAGTCATCAGAGAAAAGGAACTTTTCCCCATTGCGTCTTATGCAGACGTAGTACTCGTTCCTGTATCTCAGGGAACCGAGGTTACGTTAGAAACCGAGTATGTTTTTCAATAAATTTGTTCAATAGCACTATGTACAGCCCTCTTATCACTCTCATTTGCTTTTGTCTATTTACTAGGATAGGTGGATGTTGTCGTATACTAAAGGTGCTTTTACGCCTTATTGGAATTCCCGTAATTATGAGATTCCAACTTGTAAATAGCGTTCACGTCCTCGTAGAACTTGTAATTACAACTTGTGATTTGGGAGTCTTCTGTGAGCTACGACTAGTACCACATGACCGCTGTACCACCTGACCAACGTAGGCTCTGTTTAGGTGTTGATAGCGCTGCCATAGAAAAAGCATAATTCCCAGTCCGAGGGCGAGAACAGCTCCAAGTAGAACATCACGTGTTGTCATCTCGAAATTACGGTAATAACGATATGGCGTGAATGCAGCATATCATCATATGTTCTTTTTATATTCAGCTGTCACAGGTGCGGTCCTTGTCCGTTCCCCTTTGGCGGGGAAGAGACCGGTCTCCCGAGGAGAGGCACGCTCGGCATTTAAGCAGCGGCGGTGATGAGGCTTCATTCACGTCAGGTGATCCTCATCACACGCCGCCAAACCGGGATGTTTTGTGCCCCTCCTCTCTCCCACACACACCCACTCCCGTCGGGAGCCTGGTGAAGGGCGGCGAATAAGGGACTGGGG
The DNA here is from genome assembly GCF_049309525.1 of Garra rufa. Lineage (NCBI taxonomy): Eukaryota > Metazoa > Chordata > Actinopteri > Cypriniformes > Cyprinidae > Garra > Garra rufa. The sequence goes on from NC_133369.1 coordinate 27,895,701, forward strand.
GGTGATGATAATTAGGGGGGAGGCAGCCGATTCGTCACAATATATATATATATATATATAGCATATATATATATATATATATATATATATATATATATATATTAGGGCTGTCAAAATTAACGCGTTAATAGCGCGTTAACGCAAATTCATTTTAACGGCACTAATTTTATTAACGCGCGATTAATGCAGCGCGCATTTTCTGTTTGACCCACTACCTAGCCCATAGTTAAAGAAATGGATGCACAGTTCTGCCAACCTAGCGAAAAGTGTCTAGCAACAATACATAAACACATAATTGGACAAACCTAATATAGACCATTTCAAGGATGTAAACAATAACAAGCGCGTTGGAACGTTACTGCGCATGTCCGGTCCTGAAACATTTCCGGTAGCGCTATTTCTCCGATCTGTCAATACGAACACATTATTTTAAAATCTAGCGAAAAAGCTAGTTAAGGTAAAAAAGCTGCTCATTAACTAATCGATGCTGCCTGCGTGTACACGGGAGATTGCTAAAAGCATATCACATGAACGGAAATATTGTGAACATTTATTCGTACAATGGATGTCATCAGTCTGAAGCAAGCAGTGCAACTTACTTCATGTTTTGTTCCCAAGATATCCGGAGGTTGTTGTGATTAATTTACTTGCATTGCGTGGTCAGTCTGTATTTCTGTTTAAATATTTGTTTTCATTAGTACATTACTTTTCACAATACATATCGTTCCAAACAACGCTAAATGTATGCTATTAAACTAAGCGCTCGATGCTATTATTACGTGTTGAATTCATTTCAACATGTGTTTCAACGTTAGTTTGGTCAAGTTTGTTGCTGTGGAACAGTGCAAGTGGAGGGTATGAATGCTCCGAGTCATCATGTGATCACAAATAAACAAGATCGTCGCAATTCAATGCTGGCTAACGTGTTTTTCATAAACCTGTAGATCTGCAGATTAATAAATGCACACACAAACACACATAAAGCATTCATATATGTTTTTATGCACGTATTTACTGTTCACACCCACACAAATTTTATATATATATATATATATTCATGTGAAAATGAATACTGGTGTAATGTAAAGGCTGATGCTAATTCAGCTTTGCACAACATATTTTTTATAATAGAAATCATTTAAATAATTAATCATGTTAATAAACATAAAATACTTATTTCAAAAACATAAAAAACTACTTTGTCCAAACTTTTGACCAGTACTGTATATAAACAAAAAGCATTCTCTCACTTTCAACTGTTTTTATTTCCAGCACATGTATTGATATGTAAATATTTGTATGAACATAAAATGCTTCAACAAATGAAACAACAACTTAAACAACATTTGAACTGAAATGGAGTACAAAGGGGGAACAAATATCAAAAGCAGCAGTCTGTATCCGGCCTGGTCATCAGTCGCTTTAAGTACTACACTAAATTAGTGAATACTACACTCAAGTTCTCAAACACATCTGGGTGTTGATATGGTCAGATGTGGTTTGTCACTGCAGGATGATCAGCTGTCCTTGGGTGTCCACAGATGATGGCTCTCCTTACACTGCCTTCTCAGATTTGGTGACCCTTCTGTATTTCTGCAACTGTTTACATCAGTTTAGAATACTTTCTAGAAAACAAAACAAAGGATATTAGCCATCATTATGAAAATGTATATAACATTTAACCAATTCTACGGGAATTACAGGGAGCTAACAAATTTCAGTATTACACTGTATTGTCAGATTTAGTGACCCTGCTGCATATTTACAACTGCTTACATCAAAATGCTTCCTAGACTAAGAAACAAATGATATTAGAAATCACCTGTATAAATTGTGTACATTATATAAGGATAAAAGTAGAAAAACAATCATTTAATATAATGCACAATATATAAAAAATAATAATGCTATTATTGCTTAATACGTCAGTACAGCTTGGAATTAACATTACTAAAGCTTATGTGATGGAAAATAATATTTACCATAAACATTACGTTTTGTAAACTACTGCCGTTAACTGTTACACAATACGACATTTACGTACTTTCATGTTACTCACTGCATTTGTCAACTGACAAAATAACTAGACGACTAATATGAATTTAACCCAAATAACACTTAGCAATAAAACAGAAATAAAACAGAAAAAAACTTGCCTTTTTTCATTAAGGTTACACATGAAAGCTAGATGCATATGTTAACAATGACAAAATGCTACTTTAAATTATGCAGCATCATACTTGAAGAGTTAACGTAAAGATATACAAATAAACCGATTAATTAAAAACGATATTTACTTGCCTGAATCGAAATGTGCGCTGTATATCCTGAGTTGCTTGTTGTTATCCAGCCTTCTCCTTCACTGCCGCAACACGGGTACGTTTCTCGGAAATCTACCGTTAAACACGTCTCAGAATGTTAGTACCGCCCCAGAGGGAGCACACAACCACCGAACGACAAGGATCTAATTTTAATTTAGACATTTAAGCAGGATGTTTGTATATATATGACCGCAATCCCACTGTTCATAAAGCGCTTCTCGCCATTGTTTTGAATGCGCTGGATCACTAACCGGAAACGTCCTGGGACCAACGGCGTCACTTCCTTAAGCCGCCGAATAGCGCTTGAAATGGTCTATAGTTTCTGAGGCTCTTCGGTTTTGCTGAACGTGCGTGAGGTCTCCCAATGCGCGCGCACCTCCCTCTCTTTATATCTGCGTCTGCTCTGTTCAGTGAGCGGCAGTGGAGCAGCGCTTTCAGTTAAAACTGATGTTATGTTCATTCCAGTGCTTGAAGTGGGCCGGTACGCAGGTACTTCTGTATTTTATCCTTTTGCGTACACCGGCACTTCTGGCATATTTAAATGAATGCAAGCGGAGTCGGGCTACGTTAGGATTGGTGCTGTGGGGTTGATGCGTAAAGCCACATACGAGTATGCACGCGAAAACGGCGTATTAAATGCACGTCAAACACATGCATAATTGCATATCATATGCACGCCAAAGTTAATTTCAGCTTGTTAATAGCACGCCAAATAGAAACAGAAAGTCGTGCTAGTGCGCATTTGCATGAGACCAGGCTCTCCAATCAGTACATTATAACCAAAACAATACATTAAAACATAAAAGAAGCAGGTTTTTGGGATCACATAACTTTAAATGGCTAAACTCCTAAAAAGTCAAAGGATCCTGAAGGCATTCAAACAGGAAGTTAAAAACAACGATAATAATGCAGGGAATAGTGACTTATGTCCAGATGCCGGTAAATGATTCTTTTCAGTGATTGAATCATGATCATAATTCAGAATTTTTTTCAGTTATTATTTCATATTACTTTGGTTGTCTGATAACAGACATATTAAATCAAAACAATGGAAACAGTTTTGTTGAGAACTTGGCTGCATCAAATGACAGTATGTGGGCACCTAGAGGCAAACAAATGTAATAATAAATGTAGATTTTGCATGTTCAGAAGAAGTGAGCTGCCCTGTCCTGCAAATAATGTAAACAGGCTTGTGTAAGTAAATTGCTCAGTGCAAAGAAAGAGCAGTAATGGGAACCTGGTATGTCTATGTTCTTTTTTTTCATGTGTCTAATAGACATGAACAAGTTATTTGAAAAACATCTATGACATTTGAAACAAGTTAGTCTAGTCAAGTATGGTTTCACTGATAATAAACACATATTTGCTTAAAGCAACCATATTTGTCCATGCCAATGTTGATTAGAGTATTAAAAACGGTAAAAGGTGTTAATTTAAGGCACATTTAGAACAGATAAAAATGTGCGATTAATCGCGAGTTAACTCAAGACAACCATGCGATTAATCGCGATTAAAAAATTTTAATCGATTGACAGCCCTAATATATATATATATATATATATATATATATATATACAAACAGGTGCATCTCAATAAATTAGAATGTTGTGAAAAAGTTAATTTATTTCAGTAATTCAACTCAAATTGTGAAACTTGTGTATTAAATAAATTCACACACAGACTGAAGTAATTTAAGTCTTTGGTTATTTTAATTGTGATGATTTGGCTGACATTTAACAAAAACCCACCAATTCACTATCTCAACAAATTAGAATACTTCATAAGACCACAAAAAAAATATTTTTAGTAAATTGTTGGCCTTCTGGAAAGTATGTTAATTTACTGTATATGTACTCAATACTTGGTAGGGGCTCCTTTTTCTTTTATTACTGCCTTAATTCAGCATGGCATGGAGGTGATCAGTGTGTGGCGCTGCTGAAGCGGTATGGAAGCCCAGGTTTCTTTGACAGTGGCCTTCAGCTCATCTGCATTGTTTGGTCTCTTGTTTCTTATTTTTCTCTTGACAATACCCCATAGATTATCTATGGTGTTCAGGTTCATAGATTATCTATGGTGAGTTTGCTGGCCAGTCAAGCATACCAACACCATGGTCAATTAACCAACTTTTGGTGCTTTTGGCAGTGTGGGCAGGTGCCAAATCCTGCTGGAAAATGAAATCAGCATCTTTAAAAAGCTGGTCAGCAGAAGGAAGCATAAAGTGCTCTAAAATGTCTTGATAAACGGGTTCAGTTACTTTGGTTTTCAAAAAACATAGTGGACCAACACCAGCAGATGACATTGCACCCCAAATCATCAGACTGTGGAAACTTAACAATGGACTTGGGCAACGTGGGCTATGAGCTTCTCCACCCTTCCTCCAGACTCTAGGACTTTGGTTTCCAAATGAAATACAAAACTTCTGAAAAGAGG
>NC_133369.1:27900951-27920064 GCF_049309525.1 Garra rufa
CCACCCCTTTAAATTTCACCAAGCTGATTATCCACTATTTTGAGGAGACACTGGCTCCCTTGCTTCCTCGAAGGAAACGCTCCAGGACAGAACATATTAGCGTTCATCAGAGTGATAAAATTGTCACCCGTAAATTTAATTTTATATGCTTTCACACTGGCAGCTGAACCGTGGCTGGTGACGTGGACGTGACGTGACGTGGTCAAGATGGCGCCTGTGTGTTTGTCGGCATTCCGTTTCCATTCCGTCTCCTCAGTTTTTAAATATCCGTTCCGCACTTTGTTTATCTATGCTTTCTCTGCTGCTGCTAATGCGTTGCATTGACGCTATCATCTCCTATGACCGACAAGCATTGTTAAGCATCAAGAGTTTGTTGGAGAATCAGCCTAGAGACTGTCCTCTTACACAGGAGTATTGCTACTCCTCATTCTCTCTCCCTTCGGCCGCGTACGTTCGCCGGCTTCCTTGCTGTGCAATCCATCAGCGTAAACGTTGCAGAAGGAGGGGAAATCGCGGAGGTGTCCGGGTGAGGATTAGGAGGGAAATTTCTATCTCTTCGACTAACTCTCTACATCCCTTCACATCTTCTTACGGTCGCCCTGGCTTATACCTGGCTCGACGTTCGTGCGATGTGAGCAGGCACGTGCACAGGTAGGGCTCAACCTGTGCAGAGCACATGCCCATTTTGTAATTACACTCGGAAGTGCCCTATTTTTTGGGGAGTTTTTTTTTTATAAATCAATGCTATTGGCAACTCTTTACGTCTGTTTGTATTTTTAAAAAATATTTAACCAATCATTAAAGGCATTAAAAAGCGCATCTCTTAGAACCGCTCAAACTGTCAGTCAAACTTCACAACTCTGCCCCCTGAGTGCCGCGAATTTACGTACGTTTAAGCAGCACATCAGTCAGAGTCATAGAGCAGAAGCAGATGAATGTCTTCATCTTGTAACGGTAAAATATCTTGTTGTTTGAATAAGTGCAACGTTGTCTTTATGAAATAAACACTAGTATGTCTATAAAGGTTCATATATTGCATCACCACACCGGTGTGATGTTGACGTAATGTGATGTCGTCGTTTTAAAGGAGAACTCCGGTGTGATATTGACCTAAAGTGTATTGAATAATGATACCGAGTGTGAACGTACCTTGCATATCTCATCTCGGTTTGTGTCCTGCTGTCCGAAATCTGGGGTCAGTTAGCCGATGCTCACAACAAGTTGTCAATGAGAGCCAATAGGGCATCGAAGAAGCCATGTAAATGAATCACTGTTTTACGCCATTTACGAGGCACAAAGTAGCTCCACACTTCATTGGTAGACTTCCAAGGGCCCTGACATTTAAAACGAGACATTGAGAACTCAGAAAAAGCACCGGTAGTTTATTTACAAGTAGATTTATACAGACATTTTTCCACCAGGAACAGACCGGTCGCCGCCATCTTAAATGTAGTCACGATAAGTCGAGTGTCGAGCACGAAGGAAACTACAACCTGATACGTTGATAACCTGATAAATTCCTTGGTGCTCGACACTCGACTTATCGTGACTAAGTTCAGGATGGCGGCGACCGGATTTTCTTTTCCAGGTACTGTCTGTATAAATCTTCTTGTAAATAAACTACCGGTGCTTTTTCTGAGTTCTCAATGTCTCGTTTTAAATGTCAGGGCCCTTGGAAGTCTACCAATGAAGTGTGGAGCTACTTTGTGCCTCGTAAATGGCGTAAAACAGTGATTTATTTACATGGCTATTCCGATGCCCTGTTTACTTTCATTGACAACCTCTTGTGAGCATCGGCTAACTGACCCCAGATTTCGGACAGCTGGACACAAACCGAGATGAGATATGCAAGGTACGTTCACACTCGGTATCATGATTCAATACACTTTAGGTCAAAATCACACCGGAGTTCTCCTTTAATAATGGACAAATTGCACACATTCGCTGGTCAAAAACCCGCGGTGTAACTGCATTTGAGTTTGACACAAAGCGACCGAGTGATCCTTGTCAGCTAGGTAAAATATATTATACGAAATTTCTAGTTTGATTTTATGGCTATCTGCTGAAAAGTTATTAATACTAATTAAATATAATATAAAAAAAATATTGTGTTATTTTTTTGATGGTGGAGGGGTTCGTGGCAAGGTTAATTTAGGTTTGCTTTTTTAAATTCGTTTTATTTAGATAGTTTTCAAATTCGCAATAAAATTTAGTTTAGTTTTTATTTGTTTCATTAACAATTTTGTTTTGTTTCTATTTTGTTTTTTGTTCAATTTTGTTTAGTTTCTATTTTGTGAACACATTTCTATTTAGTTTTTATATAGTTTAGTTTCAGTTTTAGTTTTAGTTTTTTCAAACAGAGATCACGATTTCCTCCCAATCCTAAACTAAGCAAACTAATGTGAGACAAAATGTCAATTGCTGCAGTATAAAAGTGTTTTTTAACAGTTACTTGTTTCCACCTAGTGGCGAAACAATGCAATCGACACAAACGTTACTTGAAGCGCCAATTACTTTCAAAAGACGTGCTCTATTTTGATCTCTACCATAGACGTCAATATTTATATCCAAACTATGATCTTTAATCAGACTATTACTGTGATAATATTTGAAAAGACTGTTTGTGAAGCAGTTTTTTTTTTACATAAACATGATGACTGCTCTCTCTGTTAGTGGCAATGCAAATACAGATTTGAATGTTCCGGTAAGGCTTTTTCAAAGGTTTAATAGACATGGGGAATCGTTGTCATTTACAAATGAGATCGCTTGGGGGTTTGAATCTCTATCTGTCACGTTAGAGATGCTGAGAGATGATGTCTGGGTCCTACGGAGCCCCTTACGTCACCTGTAGAAGAAAAATAATTAATCCGTGGGGACGGTTTTGCAATTCGTTCCCTCAGTTTATAAACCGTACTCACGAATTCTTAAACTGTTCCCTCAGTTTAACAATTCGTGCCCACGGATTAACAAACCGTGCCCACGAATTTCCAATCCGTGCGCTCAGATTTTGTAAACCGTACCCTCGGATTTTGAATCCGTACCCACAAATTCATAATCCGTGCGCACACTTTCGCAATCCGTTCCCACAGTTTGTAAACTGCTCTCACGGATTTGTGGCCCCGCCCCCAAATTCAACCAGGACACCTGTTTAGGTGCCGGATGCATTGTATTGTTTTATTAAACTTTATTTTCTCATATTAGGCTATATGAGACTATGCAACACTGGCAAAACAGAGTTTTTAGCTTTATTATATATTAATCACCAATAGATTAGCTGCTAAAACACCACACCTGTGTTTTATCCCATTGGTTATTCATGTAAAACGCTAAAAAGAAGAACGTTTTGTAAGGGCTGATCATGGTAAATTAACGAAATAAATAATGTACAGGTTATGTTGTCATTACTTTGCTCTTAAACTAAATGCAGTGTAATATATTGCATATTTAATAATTACATTAACAGTGAACAAGCATCTAACTGTGGGTGAAAAGCTTATCATAAAATCGCCAAAATTCTACATGTTAAGAATTGAATAGTACACAAACACATTAAGGCACTTATTTAGCCTATAAATTAAAATAATAATAATAATTACTATTTTAAGTATTATGACGTAAAAAGCTTATAAGCCTACTACTGTTTCTCAGCTATTAAAAAAGTTCAGTTTTGCATGAAATGACAAAGTGACTATTTCGTTTCGTTTTTTTAATAAGTTAATTTAGAAAAATGTTTGGAGCATTTTTTTGTTCGTTCAATATAAGTTTTTGTTTTTTAAAGTAATGACAAGGCGGCCAGCGGCAGAGAATGAGTTCATTATAGCCTGTGTTTGATCAGTTTTGCCTTCTCAAATCATCACGACTTGCTGACAATAAAATTTATAGACCAAGCATGAAACAATGTTAATTTCAACAATAAACTAATATAAATGTGTATATATATACCGCCTGCATTTTATCCTATTGCTAATTAATTAATTAATTGTTTTATTATTTCATTAAGTAATAATTTAAAGCATTCTAGATATAGGCCTACATGTAATTGTCTGTGAGGTATTTATTTGCTCCTGTTGAGATAGAAAGGGTATTATGATTGTTTTCTGTTCTGATGTTATTGTGATGCACATAAATAAAAGTATAGACCTATTACAGTTCCAAATGATGTATAACTTTAACAGCTTACTTTCCACTCTCTGCACCAACAATTGCATATGTGCCTATATGTTATGTCCACATTTATATTATTTTAACGATGAAATTACATTGTTTTATACTTTAACTTTTTTGAGACTATATCTATAGGCCTATTTATTTTAGCCAAGTCGTGATTATCTGAGAAGGCAAAATTGATCAAACACGATCAACTCACTGTCTGCCGCTGGCCGCCTGATCGTTACTTAAAAAAAAAAAAAAAAAACTTATTTTTAAAAAACAAAAAATGCTCCAAATCTTTTTTCTAAATGAACTTAAAAAAAAAATGAAACGAAATATAGTCACTTTGCCATGACATACAAAACAGAACTATTTTAATAGCTGAAACAGTATGCGCTGTTTTTGGGAGAAGGTGCTCTGTGACAATGCTCACCGTAAATAATACTGATAATAGTAATAATTATATTTATTATTTTAATTTGTAGACTAAATAAATGAGTGCACTTAAGACAGTAAACTGTTTACCTTTTACAGTTTTGGAAATGTCATTCTTAACATAACTCATTTTGGTGATTTGTGCTAAACTTTTCACCCAGAGTTAGATACATGCTGCACTATTAATGTTATTATTAAATAAGGCCTATTGTTACATTGCATTTAGTTTGAGAGCAAAGGAATGACAAAATAACCTGTACATTATTTGTTTTGTATTGCTTTTACCTTCTCCTCTCCAATACTTTTTTTTTATTATTATTCAGGCAATTTTATATTTTGAAAAATATTATTAAATAAAACAAAGCCGTTTGAACAGCGCTCTTCACTTATTATTTTATTTTGGTACCATGACCGCACTTACAAAACAGGCTTCTTTTTAGCGTTTATTTTACATTAATAACCAATAGGATAGAACACACGGTGTTTTGGCAGCTAATCTGTTGGTGATTAATATAAAATAAAGCTAAAAACTCTGTTTTGTCAGTGTTGCATAGTCTCATATAGCCTACTGAGAAATAAAGTTTATTAAATGCAAAACAATGCATCAAGCATATATTGTCCTGGTTGAATTTGGGGGCGGGGCCACAAATCCGTGAGGAACGGACAAACTGTGGGAACGGATTGCGAAAGCGTGCGCACGGATTATGAATTTGTGGGTACGGATTCAAAATCCGAGGGTACGGTTTACAAAATCTGAGCGCACGGATTGGAAATTCGTGGGCACGAATTGTTAAACTGAGGGAACAGTTTAAGAAATCGTGAGAACGGTTTATAAACTGAGGGAACGAATTGCAAAACCGTCCCCACGGATTAATTATTTTTCTTCTACAGGTGACGTAAGGGGCTCCGTAGGGTCCAAATGCAGGTAAGTATTCTTTAATAACAAAATAGAAAAATAAACAGAACAAACAAAAGGCCAACACAGCACACCAAAACACAAACAAGGCAAGATCAGGAACATAAACTTCAGGAACAAGAATCACGAAAAACAAACCACACAGAAGACAATGCAGCCAGAATGAGGAGTGAGAGATGAGCAGCTTTAAAGTCTGTATAATTGTGAACAGGTGTGGGCTTGATGAGTGTAACGATCACAAGACAGGTGTATACAATCAGGGAAGTGCAGTGCAAGGGAAGGGGGAAACAGCGACCTCAGGTGGCTGAGGGAAACCCCACAGCCCAGATCATGACACTATCCTTAAAAGATTAATCAGCTCTAGTATATTGGTTGATCGCTTGTGTTAAATAAAAACTGCCTAAAACTGATGCAGTAGCCTAGATTTAAAGCAGGTGCTGTTCAGGTCGCTGTCTTTATTTTTCTGCCATGCGGTGAGAACGTAATTATTACGAAAACGATTATTTATTTTTGATAATTATTATTTTATTTCAGTTCGTTTTTCAATAAAAGTTGTTAGTTTCATTTCGTTCTAGTTTTTCATTTATTTTTACTGTGGCGGGAGTCCCGAGGCACAATCAGCGTCGCCCTGGCAACTCACGCCAAACACCTGGACCTCATCACCACGGACCAATCGTTCACGGACGCCGCCCCTACAAAAGCCGGTTGCTCACCACAGATCACTGAGAAACTATCTCCGATGAGGTTGAAGCTTACCTGCTCTCTGCTCTCATTTCCCCCTACAGATTCGCCGTGAACGATTGGCCACCGTCACTTCTGGACACCGCCACCACGGCGAACTCACCTTCAAGCACCTACCCGTTTGCTTGCACCTTCCTGGGGAATTCTGCACGACAAGGACTTCACCTCTCACGGAGCACCGACGCACATTCACCTGCCACTTCACCGTTTCACTTAAGTCTGTTCAATAAACTCACCCTCCGGGGCTCAACTAAAAGTCTTGTCTTGTCGTGCTGTTCCCCGCCCGGCCACAAGGTGGTGGAGAATGCGGGCAAGTTTCCGGGCCTGAGAACACCGACGAGCAAGACTCACTGTTTGTTTACACCGCCATCTTGCCCCCATTCACTTCCGGTTCTGTTTTTTTCAGGGCGCGCCGCTCCCCGAGATCATGGAAGAACTGGTCAAACAACTCACCGAGGTTAGCGTCCGCCAGCAGCAATGCTTTGAACTGTTGACGGAGCAACATGGACAGATTCAAGGATATTTGGCAGAACTACGTGCCCCGGCTGCTCACACCGTCCCGCTGCCGGACCCCCGCGCCGCCGCCGCTCGACTACTACCTAAACTGACCGCAGATGATGATATTGAGGCTTACCTCAAAATGTTTGAGTCTGTCGCTCGCACAGAGGGTTGGGCGAGAGGAATTTGGGCGGAGATATTGGCACCGCTGCTTTCTGGTGAGGCCCAACGGGCGTATTTTTCATTGCCAGCAGCAGCACAAAATAACTATAGTGAATTAAAGAGAGAAATTTTAGGGCGTTTGGGGCTTTCAGCCGTTGCGGCTGCACAGCGTTTTCATGACTGGGAGTTTAAAGCACGGTTGCCAATTCGCGCTCAAATAGCCGATCTGATGCGGTTAGCAGAGCATTGGTTACTAGAGAACTCGCCATCTCCGGCCCAGGTAGTCGAGAAAGTAGTAGTCGACCGGGTGCTGAGAGCGCTACCGCGTTCAATGAAGCAGGCGGCCGGGATGAAGGGTCCAAGAACTCTAGCCGAGCTGGTTGACGCCGTGGAGCTGGCGGACGCAGCCTTCCACCGGGAGGCCGGGGAGCGAGCGCCGCCTTTCCCCCGGAGGGTGAACCAGGAGCGACGCACGCCAGAGGCGCACCCCCGCGCAGTATACAGACCGCCCAGTCCCCGCGACGAGCCAATGCCCACCGATCCACCATCACCGACCCCCAAAGCCTGGATGACCGGCTGCGTGGTGCACCGGGAAACGCCACCAGGAGCCCCCACGACCTTCGTCATGATTCGAGGACGACGGTATCGGGCCCTCCTCGACTCCGGAAGTTCAGTCTCCCTCGCCAGGCCCGGACCCCTAGAACCCCGGCCAGCCCCCAAGTCAACGATGCCTATCACGTGTGTCCACGGTGACACCCGTCAGGTACCTACAAGTCTACTTACCTTTCGTAGGGATGGAAAAGCCTGGACCCTGGAAGTCGGAGTCGTAAGCGACCTGCCGGTCCCATTGCTGTTGGGGCGCGACTGGCCGGGGTTGGAGGCTGCCCTCGCCGAAGCTGCCCGGTCCCCTCGTCCTCGGCACCACCAGCATCGGCCGCCGTCGCGGGGATCTCGAGGCCATACCAACCTGTTGACAACCGACAGTGGGAGAGATGGTGAGTCCCCCTCCCGTAATACTAACCTCTTCCATGATGTCTTCCGGCAGGTTACGGGCGGGGGAGACTTTGGCCGCGCCCAGAAGGAGGACGACCGGCTGAAACACTGTTGGCGACAGGTCCGCATCCTGGAGGGAAAGGAAGTCCTCCCGGCACCTCACCCTCTCCCATATTTCGTCGTCCAGAACGGTCTGCTATACTGCGTCGCGGAGCGACGGGGGGAGGTCAAACACCTGCTGGTCGTCCCAAAGACCAAGACGGAGCTGGTCCTAGAGTTGGCACATTCGCACCCCATGGCTGGTCACCTGGGAGCCCAAAACACGACGCAACGGATTCGGGATCGATTCCACTGGCCCGGCCTGGAGGCCGAGGTCAGGAGGTTTTGCCAGGCCTGCCCTACGTGCCAGCGCACGTCACCCAGAAAACCTCCCCCCAGCCCGCTGATTCCATTACCCATCATCGGGGTGCCCTTTGAGCGAATCGGGATGGACATCGTGGGGCCGTTGCCGAGGTCTGGCCGGGGACACGAGCACATCCTCGTTATCGTGGACTACGCCACCCGGTACCCAGAAGCAGTCCCCCTCCGCCAAGCCACCGCCAAAGCCATCGCTCGCGAGCTGTTCCTGCTCTCCAGCCGGGTGGGTCTACCGTCGGAGATACTGACCGACCAGGGAACCCCCTTTATGTCCCGGCTAATGGCTGACCTCTGCCGACTGCTGAAGGTAAAGCAAGTGAGGACCTCGGTCTACCACCCCCAGACCGACGGGCTCGTCGAGAGGTTCAACCAGACCTTAAAACAGATGTTGCGACGGGTGGCCGCCGAAGACAAAAAGGACTGGGATCTGCTCTTGCCTTATGTGCTGTTCGGCATCCGGGAGGTACCACAGGCCTCCACAGGGTTCACTCCCTTCGAACTCCTCTTCGGCCGGCAACCCCGTGGCCTCCTCGACGTAGCCCGAGAAGCCTGGGAGCAGCAGCCGGCAGTCTACCGGACCGTCGTCGAGCACGTCCGAGACATGCGGGAGAAGATCGACCGGGTCATGCCGTTAGTCCGGGAACACCTGGTGAAATCCCAACAGGCCCAGCAACGTCTCTACAACCGGGCGGCCCAACCGCGGGAGTTCCAACCTGGAGATAGGGTGATGGTCCTGGTCCCCAACGCAGCCTGCAAGTTCTTGGCCCAGTGGCAGGGGCCCTACACGGTTGAGGAGCGAGTGGGCCCAGTTAACTACCGGGTAAGACAACCCGGCCGAAGAAGAGTAAACCAATTATATCACGTTAACCTGTTGAAGAAGTGGATCGGGGACCGGGACCAGCTCGCCGCCCTCGCCTCCCAAGATCCCGCGGTTGTAGATGTCAATCCCAACCTGTCAGCCACACAGAAGACGGAGCTGCGGCACCTGGTCGGTCAGTTCCTGGACGTCTTCTCCGACAGCCCCGGCCAGACTAATGTCCTAAGCCACGACATCTGCACCCCTCCGGGCGTCCTCGTCCGGCAACGGCCCTACCGAGTCCCAGAGGCCCGCCGGCAGGCTATAGAGGCGGAAGTCCAAAAGATGCTCAAGCTGGGGGTAATAGAACCATCACGGAGCCCGTGGTCCAGCCCGATTGTCCTGGTCCCGAAGCCCGACGGCACCCTGAGGTTCTGTAATGACTACCGACGCCTAAACGACATCTCCGACTTTGACAGCTACCCCATGCCCCGAGTGGATGAGCTCCTGGAACGGTTGGGGAGGGCTCGGTACATCACAACACTCGACCTCACCAAAGGCTACTGGCAAGTCCCCCTCTCGGCCGACGCCAAGCCCAAAACGGCCTTCTCGACGCCCTCGGGGCACTGGCAGTACCGGGTTCTCCCCTTTGGCCTGCATGGGGCCCCCGCCACCTTTCAACGACTAATGGATGTAATCCTCCGTCCCCATCAGGCCTATGCCGCAGCGTACCTCGACGACGTGGTCATCCACTCGGAGGCGTGGGAAGACCACCTGGAGCGGCTGCGCAGGGTGCTGTTGGAGCTTCGCCGGGCTGGACTAACCGCCAACCCCCGCAAATGCCACCTAGCCATGAACGAAGGCAGGTACCTCGGCTTCAAAGTGGGAAGAGGACTCATCCGGCCTCAGGAGGACAAGGTCAAAGCCATTATGGATGCCCCTAAGCCATCCACCAAGTCGCAGGTACGTGCCTTCTTGGGGTTGGCGGGTTATTATCGGTGCTTTATCCCCGGCTTTTCCTCTATAGCCGCCCCTCTGACAGACCTGACCAGGAAGGGACAGCCAGAGCGGATCCGTTGGTCTGGGGAAACCGAGGAGGCCTTCCGGCGCATCAAGGAGGCCCTGACCACCGAGCCCGTCCTGCGTGCCCCAGACTTCAACTGTCCCTTCCTGCTCCAAACGGATGCCTCCGACACGGGATTGGGGGCCGTGCTCTCCCAGGTCCAGGAGGGAGAGGAGCATCCGATTGTGTACATCAGCCGGAAGCTGTCCAAGGCCGAGCGCAACTACGCCGCGGTAGAGAAAGAAGCTCTCGCCATCAAGTGGGCAGTCCTGGAGCTGAGGTACTATTTATTAGGTCGACATTTTACACTGTTTACAGATCATGCACCGCTACAGTGGATGGCCCGGGCCAAAGACACTAACGCCCGGGTCACGAGGTGGTTCCTCTCGCTCCAGGACTTCCACTTCGATGTGCGCCACCGGGCCGGATCCAGCAACTCCAACGCTGACGGACTCTCTCGGTCTTGGGCAGCGTATGCAGGTCTGTCAGGGGTCATTCCCCTCCCACCCCCTGTCTCCCCTTTTGTTTCTGCCACCAGGACCAGGACGTCGCTTGGGGGGGGGAGTGTGGCGGGAGTCCCGAGGCACAATCAGCGTCGCCCTGGCAACTCACGCCAAACACCTGGACCTCATCACCACGGACCAATCGTTCACGGACGCCGCCCCTACAAAAGCCGGTTGCTCACCACAGATCACTGAGAAACTATCTCCGATGAGGTTGAAGCTTACCTGCTCTCTGCTCTCATTTCCCCCTACAGATTCGCCGTGAACGATTGGCCACCGTCACTTCTGGACACCGCCACCACGGCGAACTCACCTTCAAGCACCTACCCGTTTGCTTGCACCTTCCTGGGGAATTCTGCACGACAAGGACTTCACCTCTCACGGAGCACCGACGCACATTCACCTGCCACTTCACCGTTTCACTTAAGTCTGTTCAATAAACTCACCCTCCGGGGCTCAACTAAAAGTCTTGTCTTGTCGTGCTGTTCCCCGCCCGGCCACATTACGTTTTTATTTTATTTCAGTTTACGAAAATGTTTTCTGATCAATAGTTTTAGTTTTGTTTTTGTTAATCTTGGTTTGTGGAGGGGTTGGGGGGGGTGCCCTTTTTTCAGTTTCAGCACATGCTCCTCAAAAGGTCTGTGCACGGCCTGGATGTGAGATATGCTTGTCATCTGCCCATCGTCCCGGATCAGCGACATTCGGCTGAAATCTGCGCTCCAGCACGAGTCCGTGTTCGAAGCAGGGGTGTGAATCTTCAAAATATTAAATCACTGGAATATGCCCGTCAATCACAATCACAAATTGTTGTTTCTCATGTTAAAATGGCACTGGTTAATGCCAGATCTGTGTCTAATAAGATGTTTATTTTGAACGACTTTTTTACCAGCCACAAATTGGATTTCTTGTTCTTAACTGAGACCTGGACAAGAGCGGGTGAGTCATCCGTCTTTGGCGAACTTTTTCCTTTAGACTGTCGTTTTATCAGTACACCAAGATGTGTTAGAAAAGGAGGTGGAGTGGCTATGGTGTTCAGGAACTGGTTTAAATCTTGGACTGTTTCTGCTGGGAATTTTACTACTTTTGAATCTCAATGTGTTTTGATAGAATCTGATACCACTCCGTTATTATATATTCTGGTTTACAGGCCCCCAAAGCCAGACAAAGATTTTATTAAGGAGTTTTCTGAATTTGTTTCTCATAGTATCACATCATATGATCGTCTGTAAATTTTAGGGGATTTTAATATTCACATATGCTGTCCTGGAAAGCCCATGGTTGCTGAGTTTATGCATGTCTTAGATTCTTTTGGTTTTACTTAGCATATAGAACATTCTACGCATGTACTTGGTCACACTCTGGACCTTGTCATGTCTTATGGGTTCCCTTCCGGGAACTCTACACTGCGTCCTGAAACGCTATGGGGGAACGCCATTGGCGGGCCGCACTCTGAGTCATAGTCCAACGTCCAATGAGAAACGGGAGTGACGTCACAGGCGCGGTGACGTCATCGACCAGGAAGTATAAAAGCACGTGCGTTTGAAGCCGGCGTCAGCTTTTGTCATTCAGCGAGAGCGCTCTATGTCTATTGTCTGTCTGTCCCATACTGCTGTTTTTCAGTGCCAGTTTGCACTACTTTTATTTTGAGCAGTATGCCTGGGGGAAAACGTTCTTTTAAGAACGAAAGAAGAAAGGCGGTTCAGCAGCCACATAGAAAGTGTGTCCCTCCCTGCCAACGTTTCATTGTTGGTGGGGATACACACGATCTATGTGTGGTCTGCTGGGAGCGGAGCACGCTAGGTCAGCCCTTGAGGGGGCTGGCTGCCCGCAGTGCGAGCGAATGCCGCTGCGGTTGCTCCGTTCCCGGAAAGCCCTCGAGGAGGGGGCTTTCGTTAGCGTTCCCTGCGGGTCTGGCCCCGCTTCCGTCGAGGCGGAGCGGCAGCTGCACTCGTGGGGATCGCAGCTAGATCTACTAGAGGTAGTGAGACGGGTGATCCCCTATCTCCTTCACTATCTGGTGGATCGGTAAATCTCCTACTGGATAAGGAAGCCCGCATGCGGTTACTTCCATCCAGAAAGAGTTTTCAACACTTCCCCTATCTTCCTCCGAGGAGGTTGATGTGGAGAACGTTGTCAAAAGTATTCAACCGCCCCCCCTGATCGCCTCGGTATGAGGAGCTGTTGGACGTGCTGACTAATGCAGTAGCTAAGTTAGCACTTCCAAAGCGGAACTTTCTGTTCTTCCCCGATCTGCACACTGAGCTGTCTAGATCAGGGGAAAAACTAGAAAGAAAAGATGATGCCGCGGGTTGAACAGACGCTAGTCAGCTATCTGTCACCCAGCCTGGCATCATCCTTAAAAGTTCCGTCTTTGCTTTCCAGGCCGCCTAAAATAACTTCAGGCTTGATGGGCAAATTGCACACGTGTCGGGGTTGCTGGACGGGAGCATAAAAACCCCAGCCGTGTACCAGCTCCTCACATAAGAGGCTCATATTAGGAGCATTGCAGCCCGTTTCCCGGGCGGGATTGGCAACACTCCTGACTGGGGGCTTCAAAGACTAAGCCCGATCTAAGGGTCGTGCTTTAGTCTAAGAGGTCCTCGGCTAAATGGCCCTGATGGCGGTACCACAGGGCCAAAGAGGGCAGCCTCTCTCGAAGAGCTAGGTGCTTCACCGCCTCTGAGGAGTACGGTGACCACCTCTCTTCGGGGCCCTCAGGAGATTCGTCAGCTAACCCTGCCGGTGTTACAGGGCGCGGCAGTCTCCCGCGAACATCATTCTCTGGTCTCTCCGCCCGGAAACGTAGTGGAACCAGAGAGTTCGCCACCCCCACGGGGGTTTCCAGAGCGCTTACTTCAGGTGCATCCTGCCAGTTCGCTGTTACAGATCACCGAGGTAGCTCTTCAAATAAATCCAGAAACCAGCCTCGAGAGATTGGTTCCCTTAGTAGAATTTCTGGCAGCGTGGAAACTACTGCCAAATATTTCTATGTGGGTCCTGCGTACTGTAGAGAAAGGCTATTGCATTCAATTCGGCGCCAAGCCGCCACCTTTCAGCGGGGTATTTCCTACTCTGGTAGGCCCCGAGCAGGCTCTGGTATTGGAACAGGAAGTAAATACTCTCCTGAGGAAGGAGGCCATCGAGGTGGTCCCTCCTCAACACAGAGAATCCGGGTTCTACAGCCGGTACTTCATTGTTCCCAAGAAGGATGGGGGCCTGCGGCCCATTTTAGATCTCAGACAGCTAAACCTCTCAGTCAGAAAACTGAAGTTCAAAATGTTGACTGTCACACAGGTCGTGTCTTTGGTACTCTCTAGTTCCTCCAGCTCCTCTCGGACTGGATACCATGGTACAGACGTGGCCGAGGCTTCGTCTGTACGCTTTTCCCCCGATCGCTCTGCTCCCGGGAGTTCTGGAAAGAGTACGCCAGTACGGAGTACGGCTGCTGCTAGTAGCCCCGTACTGGCCGGCCCGAGTATGGTTCTCGGATATAATCGCCCTCCTCGACGGCTCTCCATGGGAGATTCCTGTCAGGAGGGACCTTCTTTCTCAGGCTGGGGGCGCAATCTGCCACCCCCACCCAGAAAAGTGGAAGTTATGGGCGTGGCCCCTGAGGGGGCACAACTCATAGAAGCTGGTCTCTCAGCTGAGGTTGTTGAGACCATCCTTCAATCCAGAGCTCCCTCTACGAGGAAACTTTATGGCCTAAAGTGGAACCTGTTTGCGTCATGGTGTCATGAACGCCGTCTAGACCCAGTCCACTGCCCGGTTGGTACAGTGCTGGAGTTCCTGCAAACTCGTTTGTCCACTGGGTTAGCTCACTCCACCTTGAAGGTGTACGTGGCGGCTATATCGGCTTACCACGCCCTTCAGGGCGGCCTTTCAGTGGGCAAAAACCCCCTGGTCTCACGTTTCCTCCGCGGTGCACTCAGGCTGAGGCCTCGTGCAAGACCGAGAGTCCCTACATGGGACTTAGCTGTGGTGTTGGAGGCGCTGTGTAAACCTCCCTTCGAGCCTCTGGAGGAGGCCTCCGATCGGATGCTTACCCTAAAAACAGCACTGCTGTTGGCGCTAACATCTCTTAAGAGAGTCGGGGACCTGCAGGCCCTTTCAGTGGCCCCTTCTTATATTGACTTTGCCCCAGGGTTGGCCAAAGCATTCCTCTACCCAAGAGCTGGGTACACACCCAAGGTCCCCTCAGTAACACCACAGCCAATAACGCTGCTAGCGTTTTATCCTCCTCCATTCGTGGAGCACGACCAGAGGAAGTATAACTTGATGTGTCCAGTAAGAGCACTAGACACTTATGTCCACAGAGCTGCCCTGTGGCGTAAATCAGAGCAATTGTTTGTCTGTTACGGCCCCCCTAAGAGGGGGTGCCCGGCTTCCAAGCCTACTTCAGTAAGTGGATCGTTGATGCCATCTCTACTGCATACGAGTCCTCTGGTCTCCCATCCCCGATGGGAGTCAAGGCTCACTCAACTCGAGGCGTTGCAGCCTCCAAAGCTCTGATGGCAGGTGTCCCGATCCAGGACATCTGCAGTGCGGCGGGTTGGTCCTCACCTCTAACGTTCGTCAGATTCTACGAACTAGACCTCAGAGCCACTCCGGGCTCAGTCATCTTTCAGCCCTAGCAAAAAGGCTAGGCTCAAGAGGTCAAAAGGCGCTTTCCTTCTAACAAGGAAAAGAGATTCTACCCCTTTCGTTCTGGCAATTTCCCCAGACAAAGGCGTATGATTCTCCTCAATAATTGTTCCTCCTGGTCTGGCAGGTCCCCAGACAGGAGATGTATCCCCACCATCTTGGCCTGGCACCTCCCAGGCAAGTGGTGTGTTATCCTGCCTCGTGTGCCCAAGGGCCGAGGCCTGTATTCCTCATGTCTGATGGTTGATCACAGACAGAGATGAATTCCAGTGCCCTGGCAAGATCACCAGGCACTCCTTATGTCCCTCTTGTACTGGCTGTAACGCAGACAATGGACTACCACTTCTCCTCGTGTGCCTGAGGGCCGAGGAGCACTTCTCCCCCTGCGCTGGTCATATGACAGGCAGCGGTTGAGACCCCTATCCTCGTGTACCTGAGGGCCGAGGTCTACTTATCCCTCTTGTCTGGTGGTTGATCACAGACAGAGATGAATTCCAGTGCCCTGGCAAGATCACCAGGCACTCCTTATGTCCCTCTTGTACTGGCTGTAACGCAGACAATGGACTACCACTTCTCCTCGTGTGCCTGAGGGCCGAGGAGCACTTCTCCCCCTGCGCTGGTCATATGACAGGCAGCGGTTGAGACCCCTATCCTCGTGTACCTGAGGGCCGAGGTCTACTTATCCCTCTTGTCTGGTGGCTGATCACAGACAGAGATGAATTCCAGTGTCCTGGCAAGATCACCAGGCACTTCTTGTGTCCCTCTTGTACTGGCTGTAATGCAGACAAAGGACCACTATCTCTCCTCGCGTGCCTGAGAGCCGAGGAGCATTTCTCCCCCTGCACTGGTCTCATGACAGGCAGCGGTCGAGAACTCTATCCTCGTGTGCCCGAGGGCCGAGGCTCAGGTATCCCTCTTGTCTGGTGGTGGATCACAGACAGAGATGAATTCCAGTGCCCTGGCAAGATCACCAGGCACTTCTTGCGTCCCTCTTGTACTGGCTGTAATGCAGACAAAGGACCACTATCTCTCCTCGTGTGCCTAAGGGTCAAGGTTATTTATCCCTCTTGTCTGGTGGCTGATCACAGACAGAGATGAATTCCAGTGTCCTGGCAAAATCACCAGGCATTTCTTGTGTCCCTCTTGTACTGGCTGTAATGCAGACAAAGGACCACTATCTCTCCTCGCGTGCCTGAGAGCCGAGGAGCATTTCTCCCCCTGCACTGGTCTCATGACAGGCAGCGGTCGAGAACTCTATCCTCGTGTGCCCGAGGGCCGAGGCTCAGGTATCCCTCTTGTCTGGTGGTGGATCACAGACAGAGATGAATTCCAGTGCCCTGGCAAGATCACCAGGCACTTCTTGCGTCCCTCTTGTACTGGCTGTAATGCAGACAAAGGACCACTATCTCTCCTCGTGTGCCTGAGGGCCGAGGTTTATTTATCCCTCTTGTCTGGTGACTGATCACAGACAGAGATGAAATCCAGTGTCCTGGCAAGCTTTACCAGACACTTCTCGAGTTCCTCTTGTACTGGCTGTAATGCAGACAAAGGACCACCATTTCTCCTCGAGTGCCTGAGGGCCGAGGCTCATTATCCCTCTTGTCTGGTGATGCGTCACAGACAGAGATGTATTACCACTCGCGTCCTGGCAAGATCACCAGGCGGAGTTACCACAGTGTCTCATCAGGTGAGTATTCTAGACACTTTCCCTTCTCGGTCTTGCGAGACCAGACGAAGGACGACATGACCTCGTGGGCTCGAGGGCCGAGGTACTCTCTTCCCTCTGATCTGGTGGGCTCCACAGTCAGAGATGTATTACCACCCATGTCCTGGCAGGTTCCCCAGGCTGAGGTTTGTATTGTATTGTAACGCTGTCTTTTCCCCCCTTGTTCTAGCAGACACTAGGCAGGGTGCGGAAATTATGGGGGCGTTGATACCTCGTTCCCCATAGCGTTTCAGGATGCAGTGTAGAGTTCCCGGAAGGGAACGTCTCAGGTTACGTATGTAACCCTGGTTCCCTGAGGGAACGAGACACTGCGTCTCGGACCATAATTCCCGCATCCCTGCTGCGCTCACTTCATTCCTTTGAAGCTGACGCCGGCTTCAAACGCACGTGCTTTTATACTTCCTGGTCGATGACGTCACCGCGCCTGTGACGTCACTCCCGTTTCTCATTGGACGTTGGACTATGACTCAGAGTGCGGCCCGCCAATGGCGTTCCCCCATAGCGTTTCAGGACGCAGTGTCTCGTTCCCTCAGGGAACCAGGGTTACATACGTAACCTGAGACGTTTTCCATTGATAACATAATCATTGAAGATCCTTGTTTCTCAGATCATAAACCTATTGTGTTTAATGTTACCCTTTCTAGTCTATTGGATACTATGAAAACTACAGGTTTTTATTCTCGTATCAACTCTCTCACTGTAAATCAGTTTTCTGGTATGTTCCTTAGTAATGAAGTGTCCTCAGCAATTTCAGTTGCTGCTGAACATTCTTCTAGTCCTGATGAGTTAATTTCTCTATTTAACTCTTCCTGCTCAGATATCTTGGATTTTGTAGCCCCTTTGAAATATAAGTGTCCCAAATTTCAATCACAACCATGGCTGGATGACTCCACTCGTTCGCTTAGACAGATTTGTCGGAAAGCGGAGCGGCGTTGGAAAAAAGATAGTCTTAGTGTCTCTCTTGAATTGTTTAGAGAATCCATGGTGAACTTTCAGAAGGCAGCAAAAATAGCCAGAGCTAAATATTTCTCTGATATTATTAATAAACATTCTCATACCCCTAAAATTTTATTTAGCACTATAAATTCAATAATTAATCCTCGCATCTCCTGTGCAGTAGAACAAACACCTCATAATTGTGAGAGATTTTTGAGATTTTTAATTGAAAAGGTTGCTGGTATTCGATCCTCAATTTTTCCACTCTGTTCAAGTTTTTTGGGTGACTGTTCAGTTTCTACAGCCACCTTTTGCAGTTTTCAGCCTGTGTCGCTCTCTGAATTAAGGGACCTAGTAATGCAGACAAAATCTTCAACCTCACCTTATGATCCCGTTCCCTCTAACTTTTTTAAAGATGCTTTCGATACAATTGATCCTAGCATTCAAGTAATTATTAATTCCTGCTTAGTTTCGGGCACAGTCCCTGCATTTTTAAAGCATGCAGTTGTCCAGCCATTGCTTAAAAAATCCAATGCTGATATTAATTGCTTGAACAACTTTCGGCCTATTTCAAAACTCCCTTTTCTGTCAAAAGTTCTGGAAAGAGTTGTCCTGTCACAGTTACATCCTTTTTTAAATTCAACTCATATACTTGAACCTTTTCAATCCGGCTTTACTGCCCTCCACAGTACTGAAACAGCCTTGATAAAAGTGTTAAATGACTTGTTACTGTCGGTTGATTCTGGTAATAATGCAGTTTTGGTTTTATTGGATCTGAGCGCTGCTTTTGATACAGTAGATCATAGCATCCTTCTGTCTCGCCTTGAACATTGGGTGGGCTTAAAGGGTACAGCACTATGCTGGTTTGAGTCCTATCTGAAATTCAGGTCATTTTCAGTGTCTCTTGGCCGGTTCATGTCTTCATCTGCCACTTATTTCTGCGGAGTTCCGCAGGGGTCCATTTTGGGGCCATTGCTGTTTAACTTATATATGCTTCCACTTGGTAACATCATAAGGAAATATAACATTTCGTTTCATTTCTACGCTGATGATTCTCAACTGTATCTTCCTTTAAAATCTCCAGATTCTATGTAGCCTCTCATTGGTTGTCTTGAGGATATTAGATGCTGGATG
>NC_133369.1:27920564-27936876 GCF_049309525.1 Garra rufa
CGAATAATACAAATATTATGGAAAAAAAGAAGGTCAGTTAATGGACAAGACTCTGGGATGCATAAAATGTTTCTTGTGAGGCTATTAAATTTTAAGTACTTTATGTAATGTTTATTCATGATAAACTTGTGAATGCTGTCTACATTGCGCACAGACATCATTAGCATATACAGCATCGCCTATATAATTATTTAATATTGTATTAATTTCTACAGAGATGATAATCATATCTATAGGAAGCTTTAAATTATTACTTAACGAAATAAAACAAATTGAAAACAAAAACTCGTTTATGTAATCCGTAAAGATAAATTTCTCTCTCAAGGCGTCCAAAAAGGTATTGTACTCGAGGAGCGGATATAATATTCTTGATACTTCAAACTTCCATGTTCTGTTCTATAAATTTTGAGAATTAAAAAAATCAGGCTCTCATGAAATCTTTGAAATCAATCTTTGTATGGCTAGTTTATTCAGTTATTCAGTATTGTTGTGTTTCCCCTGTTTTATTCGTTTAATATTCAGAAACAAGTGCCTTTTTTTTTTCAAAACATTTTTTAAAAGAAAGAATTCAACCCTCCAAAATTTTGTTTGCCTATGTCACAATATGAGATAAATCCAGCCCTGTAAATGATGCTGATTTTTGTTGCCAAATTGGTTTGGAAGCGTTGTTGAATAAACAAGTAACGTTAAACTGAACTTTTATGCCTGTATGACTGACAATTTTATTGACCACTGAGAAAGCATTGATTTGGTAAGATGATGGTTCATACCATGTAGAAAAATTACATTTTGAAAAATAGCTTAGATGTAGTAAACTACTTTTGCCGTGTTGCTGCTGTAGCTTAGCTTAGCTAAGGAATGGGAAACCACTACAACACTGTTATACGTCATCATACGTTGTCGCTAGTTCTTAATGTTACATCAGAGGACATGCGCCGATGTTTATCACACATTTCAAGATGTTGAAAAAAATGTTGTAGCGTTGCAAAAAGTACAAATGTACGGTGTACGCACCGTTCATTCACATGTACACATATGGCCGTAAGCAAAACAAACAATGCGTTATCACATGCACGGCAAATTGCAAATCTGTGGTGTAGTGGTGCCTTGAGAAGTGGGTAAATGCTTCATTTGTGTACAGCAAATTGCTGGAGTTCGAAAATCAGGAGTTAGGCAAAAAAGTGTGAAAGAGTTAAATTTTTGGAGTTTATTCTTTAACTTTCACAACAGTTTGTGTTACGGGATACTCCCTGGCTGTGTTGTATTTCGGAGTTCATTCATTGGTGTTCAGGGGCACGTTTTAACAATAACGTTACATCAGGAGCGCGCCATGACACGAGCCTGGTTCTGCCACACGATCGACTGATGAAGTTGTCTACTTCGTCATGAGGTAGGTAAAAAACTAACTCCAAAATGTTCTTTATCTTCTGACAGACAGCTGATTATAGCTGTTACGTTAGTGTACTGACGCCAATAACCGCGGCGAACTTTGTGTTGAATGAATCTCCGATGCAAAACATGGCTGTTTTGAGCGGACTTTTTTTCGATGTGAACAAGCTAATATTAGCTTACGTCTTTCTGTTCACCTTATTTTTTTGTAAACGAGTGTTTTGCTGTCAAATTTAAGTTGCGACTCGCTCAAGAAACATTCTGTTAAGCTTCCATAATGTCATGCCGACGAGACGAGGTAATATCTAGCAATGTCAGTAAACTGAAGTGTCTAAGTCTAACTTTACCCTGGCTAAAAACGATCATAGTTTAGCCATGAACGTGTAAAGTAATGCCTGCAATGTTTTGAGTCGTAACGGCTAACGTTACAAATGTTTTAGTAGTGACTCGTGACCTATGAGAGTTCGTGGCTTTCATATTAAACATTTTGCATTTTCAATCACACTAACAGGTTGTTTTAAATTACATGTTTTCTCTTCATTGTCAGGATGTTGACAGAAGTGCTGGATGGAGGGAAGTAGTAGTAAAACTGGACGAAATTTGTTTCTCAGATTTTCTCAATTCAGGTGAGTTATGTGTTTAGTAATCAGTTAATAAAGAGTAAGTGACTGTAATTTTATGATTTATTTTGTAAATAACATGTTGTTGATGTTATTGTGTAGTCCAGCAGAAGTTTTTGAGATAAAACAACACTGAAAAAAGATGACCAGGGCTCAGCTGATGTACTACATGTTTTCTTGCTTTTTGGATGTCAAAGGACTGGTAAGTATTAAATAATACTTCAAAATGTTATTGAAAAAAATATATATTTTTACATTTGTCTGAACGATTATCTTTTCTTAAAAAAAAAAAACAATTTCTTTGTGACTGAAGAAAGAAAAGAAAGACATGAACCTCTTGGATGACAAGCGGGTGAGTAAATTATCTGTATTTTTTTGTTCTGGAAGTGGACTCTTCCTTTAATGCCTATTGTTTATAAAGGGATGTTTATCTTGTGTTTCGGTCATGCCAAAGTATTGATGACCATCATCTGGCCACTAAAGAAAACCCTCAGCCATATCATCTTTCCTCAGGGACATCAAAAGCACAGGTTTCCACCTTTTACATCGTCTTGGACTGAGAAGTTTCGCCTTGTCAGTCATGTGAAACCTTGGGTATTGTTGAAGAGCTGTTCAAGTAAAGTAAAGTATCATGATGCTCTGTCCAGCCTGTACATATTTTTTTTTAAAGACAAATGTATATAATAATGATATAGGTAGAACTGAAGTCAAAGAACTGAGAGCAAGGCAGTTGAACAAGCAGTATTCTTATTTAAGCAAAATGTTAAGTTCTGTCCTCTGTGCTCCATCCTTCAGCTTTCAGTTTTGTTTTTATTCAGGCGCCTCAAACTAATTCATGGAATGTATCCTGGTATCACTGTGGAGTTGTTTCTTGTTACTTCATCTGATGTATATCTACCTCTGGTTACACAATACTACTGCACTATTTTATAATTATTCAGGTTTGATTTTATATAATGCAATGATGTGTTTTTGACTATGCTGTATACAATTTTACTAAACATTTCTTGTTGGCACTGCAGACATGTATTAAATGTAAATGTTTTGCTGTTAGATTTTACAGTATTTTATGACAGCAGTTAATTTCAAAGTGTTTACATGCATGGAATTTCAAAATCCAATCTATGTATTTCCTGAAATAAAAGCAGCTAGTTGAGAGTATGGCTTTCAGTGTAGTCATTTCCACATAAAACATATTGTGTTTACCCTAAGAAGTGTTTTTAACACTGGTTAAAGAGTTTAAATTATAATTAACTAAATTTTAGAGTTAAAATTACTCTCCAAATGATTAATATTTTAACTCCAGAAAGTGTTAAAATCTAACTCTGAGAAAGTGTTAAATTCTACTCCATTGAATTTCCTTTTGAACTTTCAATTTGAGCGCATTGGTTTACTGGATCCTTGGACTGAAATGTTTACAGGGGTTCACTGGTTTAAGAAATTTCAGATGGTAAAAATCTGCTTCTTTTTAATTGTAAGGTATTTTTTTTTTTTTCATTATTATGTACTGATTTAAATGACTGGGGTGTGGGAAATTCCCTCGCCACATGGCCTTCCATGTTTCTAACTTGCAGTCAAGTGTATATGACATAAAAATATATTTTGTAATATCAATCAGTGCAAACAGTGCTATCTGCTAGCAAACTTTAGCGATTTTTTGCAAACGTTTATTTACAGAACAACACCATAAACACAAACACAAGATTAAAGGTAATATACATATAATGAAAAATTGTCATAAATATCCTTATTAATGGCAAAAATTACCTATATTTATAAGTCTGCTTGCTCGAGTGAGCAGGCATGTTGGAAAATGGAAATTTCTCTTAGCCCTTCGTTTGAAATGAGGTCCCGAAAATTCTTTGTTTGGAGGCCTATCTGGCCCTTCCCCTTCCCCCTACCCTTCCAACCTAACGAGAAATGAGACACCCCTAGCACTTCACCCCCCCCCCGGAGCCAAGCCAGCTCTTCTCACCTTTATTCATAGGTTGGGGGGAAGGTGAAAGGTGAAATGGCAAGTTTAAAAGTGACACGAACGACCCTCATTAACAATTGTGAGGTTAGATGTTTGAAAGGTTGTGAAAAAAATGGAGGCACCAGTGCAATCACTTTTTTTGTGTGAAAATAAATAAATAATTTCTTCATTTTTGCTTATAAAGGTATAGGAGTAATACATCATTCTGACCTGTAACGGGTCCATTTTTATTTTAGTGCACTCACAATAGCCTATAAACAACTCATGCGTTTATAAAATAAAGGAAAACAGAAGATGCGCTTTCTGCCGTCTGTTCTTGAACATCGCTTCACAATGAACAAAACCTTTAAATTACCACTTTAAAACGAAATAATTCAAATCGAAAATAGAAACGTTCATTATGTAATCTGTAGGCCTAAAGATTTAAAGATATTTCTATATAAAGGCACGTCCAATTTAGAAATGGCGAGAAATTTTTCTATTTATCTCCATTATTGATGAATGTCTAAAATATAAAAGTAAGGAAAAGCCTAAAACAGGGCTGATTATATTTATTTTATAATTCTATTAAAATTATAATGTTATAGAATATACTATAAAATAATTATAATTACAAATTATACTGGCATAGAGTATATGTAAAACTTTAATAATTGTAGCTGCTTATATTTTCAGATTTTATGTTTCTCTGTTCTATATATCTTAAAATTTAGAGGATTTGCTGCAACGCAATTTTGTCCGATATGCAAATTATTTATTAGCCTATTAGTATTTTAATCCATAAAGCAAATGCTTTAAAAACACCTTTAAAAAATACTATTTTTGCATCCAGATGCTTTTAAAGAACTTTTCAATATACATGTTATCTTATATCTTAAATGAACTTGTATCTTAAATGTAAACCATGATTTCGTTGTATTCCCTGTGTAACGAATCTCTTACTTATAGCTACATTTTAGGTGCGTCTGAGCTTTGTTGTTTATGATTTTTTTAAAAATCAAGAGTTGCGCGCACTCAACAAAACTGACAAGACTCATTTGAACGCTTCTGATAGACATTGCATTCCTAACCCAACAGAATCGTGTGTGGTTCGTTATAACACTGTAAAAACGCCTAAAAAGAATTACGGTGCAGATTATCTGATCTTAATGTAATGCCGCAATTTACATTTTCTATTCATTTTCATTTTATTGTCAACAGACGTAATATATTGATTTTGTTTGGGCAGGGGAATATGTCCAATTTAGTGGCATTTTTTGGCCCCAGGTCAAGCCTTCCCCAGCCTTACACACGCTCCGCCTATGATACTAACTATATATATACCCTTAGAATATATAGCCTATATATACCCACTTAGAATAATTTTCTTCCCGACCCGACACGCTAAATTTAATTCTCATTTCCAGAATCTCACATTTAACCATTTGGAAACAATGTCGAGTATAAAACTTTTTTCGCAGTACATCCATTATATTTCCATGTTCCACTTTTAAGACGTATTACAGCCCTGCATTTTAGTCCGTCAAAGATCAAATGCGGGCTAAAATTATATTTTAGACATTCAGTGGTGATTTAAAAAAAAATTGCAGCGCTGGAGGAACCACGAGACCAGGCTACCATGACGGTCCTGTTAGCAGCATTGAGCGCACGTTCAGCACAGCTTGGAAGGGTTCCTTGTTTAAAGCTTACCACAAAACACTGGCAAAAGTAAATACCATGACTGTCTAATAGTAAGGAGATATTTTAATTATTTATTTAGAAACTACTGTTTTCTGAGTCAGTGATGATGCAGTTAACAGTCCTCATATCCTCGTTGGACGCGCGCCTTTAGAGAGAAATGCATCTCTATGGACTAGCTACATAATAAAAACAGTTTTTGTTTTCTATTTGTTTTTTTCGTTAAGTAGTAATTTAAGTCTTTCTACATATTTATTTATCATGTCTGACAAAAAAATAACGGTTAAATATTTTCCACTGAAAAAAAAATGTAACTGATCGAGCTTGAGCCTTCATGTCCTAAAAATGTGTTTTGCTCTCTCCGCACAAACGATTGGATATGCACCTAATAGCGCATATTTATATCTATTATTATTTATTTCTTTTATTTTACATCTATGGATTTTAGTTTAGCCAATTCGTGATTTGAGAAGGCAAATTGAAAGAGTAGGTCAACTCACTGTCTGCCGCTTGGTCTTTAAGAAACAAAAAGCTTACGTTTAACGAACAAAAATGCTCCAATTTTTTTTTCTAAATTAACTTAATAAAAAGGAAACGAAATTATAAATACTTTGCCGTTACATACAGAATGAATTACCGATTATGGCGCCAGATATTGAAACAACAGACATAAATACTGTCCAAATAGCCCTCTTTGTGCAGGGCTTGGCCACAGAATGTTGTTCCTTGCGCCACCTGGTGGATATTATATGAAGCGCAACAACGTTTTAAAAAAACCTAAAAAAGCCCCTGCAGGCCGCCGCGTGGCGACGCGTGCTGAATTGCAGGCTGCCGCGTGAAAAAAGACGCATTTTTAATGGCCAGATCTGTATACTGGCTCCTGAAGCATCTAAGTTGTGGTTGTTTGGATGTTTTTTCTGAAGAAATATAGAGACTGGACATTGATTCTCTTTGTTTAAACAGTTTAATCTGTAATTTTACAATCTGAGATTTACAAATTACAAATTCAACATTTTTTTTTAAATACAATAGGTTAAGAGCAGAGTTGGGAAGGTTCCTCTGGAAAAATGTAATAGGTTACAAAGTGTAATAAGTAGTGTAACTATTTCAATTACTTTATTAAAGTAATGTAACTGATCGCTTTTGATTATTTTTCTAAATTTCTAATGAATGTTTTTAACTGTTAATCATTTTGAAACAGTACATATTTCTCATAAATAGACACATCAATCAAAAAAGTAGCATTATATGATTTTAATAAATTATAAATTACACTGTAAAAAAAACACAATTTGTTGAGTAAACTTAAAATAGTTTGTTACCCTGCTGCCTTAACATTTTAAGTTGAATCAATTCAAATATCTAAGTTGTCACTTAGTACAACTTAACATTTTAAGTTGACTAAACTTTTTTTGATTTGACTGAACTTTAAATTATAAGGCAGCCAGATAACAAATTACTTTAAGTTGATTCAACAAATAGTTTTTTACAGTTTAGATAAATTCTGTGAAGAGCCATCACTTCTCTATTTGTTGGGTGTTATTGCGTCTGGTTTGTGCATTTTAATTTGCAGAAATCCTATAAAGTATATAGTCTCTCAAAAACATAGAAAACATAGAAAACTTTTGCATACACTGTCCTTTACGTTGCTTCACGATGCCATAGAAGAACCTTTTTTGTCTAAATGGTTCCATAAAGAACCTTTAACATCTGAAGAATCTTCAGATTATCAAAAGGTGAGAAAGAGATGGTTCTTTACAGAACCTTTGACTGAATGGTTCGTTGTGGAACCAACTTTGAGATCATACTAAGGTTAAATACTGATTTAAAATCATAACAAGAAATAGTTTAATAGCTATAATACTGTTTTTGAAATCAAATCCATGTATAGATATGACAGGATACACTGTTTTAAAGTTACTCTAAAAAAATAAAGCATATACATAAACCCAAATAAAACAGTTATTGAATAAGCATGTGTCCTATTCTGTGTCCTCAACTCCTTAAACATTGGTGTCTCGTATTTTAGAGCAGTCGATGCAATTTGTGAAAAAAAAAATCAATCAAATCTGTATGTTTGTGAAAATATTCAGATGTTACTCCCTTTGTAATTGTCAATATTTTCATAACTGTAATTTAAAAACTGTAACAGATTACATTTATTTTGTAATTAAATTATGTAATTACATTACATGTAACTAGTTACTCCCAAACAATGGTTAAGAATCAACCTCATGAGTCACGAGACTTAATGTGTTTATGTGACTGTCACTAGAGAAAGACAACATAGGGCGACAAAAAAGCAAACTAATTGCATAGTAAGAACAGAATGAGGAAAGATCGAAACTTGACAGATGCCACCTAATGAAAGGAGGAAAAAAACAACAGAGATCAGATATGGATGATAATTATTGGTGGTGATGGTGTGTTTGTGCGTGTGTGTGTGTGTGTGTGTGTGTGTGTGTGTGTGTGTGTGTGTGTGTGTGTGTGTGTGTGTGGTATGTGTGTGTGTGTGTGTGTGTGTGTGTGTGAGTGTGTGTGTGTGTGTGTGTGTGTGTGTGTGTGTGTGTGTGTGTGTGTGTGTGTGTGTGTGTGTGTGTGTGTGTGTGTGTGTGTCTGTGTGTGTCTGTGTGTGTGTGTGTACCTGGTATTCATCACGTTGTGGGGACCAAATGTCCCCACAAGGATAGGAATACCAGTAAATTTTGACCTTGTGGGGACATTTCTCAGGTCCCCATGAGGAAACAGGCTTATAAATCATGCACAATGAGTTTTTTTGAGGAAGTAAAAGTTTGCACAATCTCCTGTGAGGGCTAGGTTTAGGTGTAGGGTAGGTGTAGGGCGATAGAAAATACGGTTTGTACAGTATAAAAACCATTACGCCTATGGAATGTCCCCATAAAACATGTAAACCAGTGTGTGTGTGTGTGTGTGTGTGTGTGTGTGTGTGTGTGTGTGTGTGTGTATTGGAGGAGGTGCTGAAGAAGAAAGGGAGAGAAATAAAGAGAATCTGTGGCAGCCGTCTGGCACATAGACCAATCTTTCATCTGCTGCTTTTAATCCTGACATGGTCCACATTCATGATAAAGCTTGTGCTTGCATAACCAAAACAAGAAAATTCATAATCATAACACTAAGCCTTCTGACCATCTCTAAATTTAGAGAGGCTTTAAGCAAACTGAGAGAGAGCAAGATGAACACGCTTAAATTGACACAAATGTGCCAGGAAAATAGATATGCAGTGTTGAAACACCAAAGAAGTCACAGCTTTGAACTAGAAAAAAAAATTATGTGTCATTTACCATTGGCACCCTCTCGAAAAATGACACTACACATCATTTTCTAAAAAAAAAAAAAAAAATTGAGTTAAGTTTGGTTTTGAATGAATGATTTTTGCTGGCTTTCTAAAAACACATTTACCTACCTGAAATAAAATGAGATGGGTAAATTTAGGCAATCTTTTGATCTTTTAGATCAAAAGCAAATCTTTTTTTATTAATTAGAAGAGATGTTCAAGCATAGGTAGACAGAGGAAATGATACGTGGTTGAAATAAACAGGAAAATGAAGCACAAGGAGCTTAAACAAGCTACTTCAATGGATCATGAAAGGAATGAGATCATAAACATTCAAACAGTGCTTCAAGAGCCCAAAAAAGGACACATGGAGACACGACGGAGAGAAATGATTAGGGAGAGGCAAAGAAATTGGCTGACCGTCTGTGCAGAGAATAGTTCAGTTAATAATTGGCCTGTGTTTAAGAGTTAAAACAGGAGTGTGCAAGTGTGTGTGAACATCAGCTTTTGAACACATTCCTGGTCCTTCATTTGCCCCCCGTGGAGTAACAGGAGCTCCTTTGTAAGGGAGTGTGTCTTCAAGCAGAATCTGGCCCTCAATGCAGACCACCTGTATGCTAATGAGAGATCATCCTATTGTGTTCGCAAAAAGAGAACAGCTTGTCGGAGTGTGCCGCAATGAGACTGAGTGTGACCAACCAGGGAGTTAAATAGGGCGACAGAAGTGTGTATGTGTGCCATGGGGTCAGATCGCTGTGTTTTTAATTGATGACCTCAAATGGAGGTCATACAGAAAACAGGATTTGATTTCAATACAACTGTCTGGATTTATTTTAAAACAGTTTCTACCCACGTGTCCATGTGCATGAATGGAGAGACATTCTCATACACTCAGTGAAGACCAAACATCTGAGACAACATTGAAAATCTGGGATATAGTCATTCTCATTTAAAAAAAAATGGATTTCACAAATTCTGTCGTTAATTACTCACCCTCATGTCATTCCAAACCCGTAAGACCTTTTTTCATCTTCAGAACACAAATTAAGATATTTTTGATGAAATCCGAGAGCTTTCTGACCCATAAACGACAACACAGCTACCACATTTAAGACACAGAAAGGTAGTAAGGGCATTGTTAAAATAGTCCATGTGACATCAGTGGTTCAACACTCCTAAAAATAAAGGTGCTTTAAAAAGTTCTTCACAGCAATGCCATAGAAGAACCATTTTTGCTTCCACAAAGAACCGTTCAGTCAAAGTTTCTTTAAAGAACCATCTCTTTCTTACCTTTTTATAACCTGAAGAATCTTTTGTGAACCAGAAAGGTTCTTCAGATGTTAAAGGTTCTTTATGGCATCATGAAACACCTTTATTTTTAAGAGTGAACACTAATTTTGCAATGAAGTTGCAGGAATATTTTTTGTCACAATGGACTATTTTAACAATGTCTTTACTACTTTTCTGGGCCTTGAATGTATCAGTTGCGTTGCTGTCTATGCAGAGTCAGAAAGCTTTTGAATTTTATCAAAAATATCTTAATTTGTGTTCCAAGGATGAACAAAGGTTTTACATGTTTGGAACAACATGAGGGTGAGTAATTAATCACAGAATTTTCATTTTAAGGTAAACTATAACTTTAAAGTGCCAAATTGGTTAGATTTTTTTAATGCTATATATATATATATATATATATATATATATATATATATATATATGTGTGTGTGTGTGTGTGTGTGTGACCCTGGACCACAAAACCAGTCTTAAGTCGCTGGGGTATATTTGTAGCAATAGCCAAAAATACATTGCATGGGCCAAAATTATTGATTTTTCTTTTATGCCAAAAATCATTAGGAAATTATGTAAAAATCATGTTCCATGAAGATTTTTTGTAAAATACCTACTGTAAATATATCAAAATGTAATTTTTGATTAGTTATATGCATTAAAAACTTCATTTGGACAACTTTAAAGGTGATTTTCTCAGTATTTAGATTTTTTTGCACCCTCAGATTCCAGATTTTCAAATAGATGTATCTCGGCCAAATATTGTCCTATCCAAACAAACCATACATCAATAGAAAGCTTAATTATTGAACTTTTATATGATGTATACATCTCAGTTTTGTAAAATTTTACCTTATGACTGGTTTTGTGGTCCAGGGTCACATATATATATATATATATATATATATATATATATACACATACAAAAATTTGAGTTGTCATTTTTCTTAAAGACCCAGAAAGACTGCATTTAGTTGATTAAAAGTGACAGTACAAACATTTGTAATGTTTTAAATGATCTATTCATCAAAAAATCCTTTAAACATTTAATAGCACAAACATGTGACACTGAAGGATAGTGTGACACTAAAGACTGGAGTAATGGCTGTTGAAAATTCAGCTTTGCCCTCACAAGAATATATTACATTTTAAAATAAATTCAAATTGAAAACATTAATTGTTCATTTGTAATAATACACCCTAATATTACTGTTTTTATTGTGTTTTTGATCAAATAAATGCAGCCTTGGTGAGCTTAAAAGATTAGTTCACTTCCAGAATTAAAATTTCCTGATAATTTACTCACCCCCTTGTCATCCAAGATGTTCAAGTCTTTCTTACTCCACTTCAATTCGAAAAAAGAAATTAAGGTTCTTGAGGAAAACATTCCAGGATTTTTCTCAATATAGTGGACTTCAATGGGGATCAGCAGGTTGAAGGTCTAAATTGCATTTCAACACAGCTTCAAAGGGCTCTACATGATCCCAGCCAAAGAATTAGGGTCTTATCTATCAAAGCAATCACTGTCAATCACAAAAACTATCATTTTCTAAAAAAAAAAATAAAAAAAAATTTCTATACTTTTAACAACAAATACTCATCTTGAACTAGCTCTGGGTCCTCAATTTCACACACTACGTAATCACAAAAAGAAAAACGCGTGGTTCGTTTTTTGTCTGTGTACTTAGGTTCAAAAAGGTAGGGCGAAAAACTCCATCTCATTTTCTCCTCCAACAAAATCCATCATTGTTGTTTAACCTTTTTTTGCCTTCTACTTTCTTCGCACATTTGCTTTATAATCACTGGGTCAGTACTTCCAGCTACGTGATAGGTGACCCTTCCAACGCGACTATGTAATGTGTGAAGTCGAGCTAGTGTAAAATGAGCATTTGTGGTTAAAAATTATATAAATGTTCATCTTTTACAGAAAATTAACAATCGTTTCACTATGTAAGACCCTTATTCCTCGACTGGGATCATGTAGAGACCTTTAAAGGAACACTCCACTTTTTTTGGAAATAGGCTCATTCTCCAACTCCCCCCGAGTTAATAAGTTGAGTTTTACCGTTTTGAAATCCATTCAGCCGTTCTCCTGTTCTGGCGATATCACTTTTAGCATAGCTTAGCATCATTGAATCCTATTAGACCAATAGCATCACATTCAAAAATGACCAACGAGTTTCGATATTTGTCCTATTTAAAACTTGACTCTTCTGTAGTTATATCGTGTACTAAGACCGGTGGAAATGCAAAGCTTCAATTTTCTAGGCTGATAAGATTAGGAACTACACTCCCATTCCGGCGTAATAGTCAAGGAAGTTTGCTGCCGTAATAAGGCTGAAGCAGGAGCAGTGACACCACGCAGCACATGTGCAAATGCTAAACTAGCTGGGAACTCATTTCTGATAATACTCCGCCTGCTTCGGCCATATTACGGCAGCAAACTTCCTTGACTATTACGCCGGAATGGAAGTATAGTTCCTAATCTTATCAGCCTAGAAACTCACAGCTTTGCATTTCCACCGGTCTTAGTACACGATATAACTACAGAAGAGTCAAGTTTTAAATAGAACAAATATGGAAACTCGTTGGTCATTTTTGAACACGATGCTATTGGTCTAATAGGATTCAATGATCTATGCTGAGCTATGCTAAAGTGATATCGCCAGAACAGGAGAACGGCTGAATGGATTTCAAAACGGTAAAAATCAACTTATTAACTTGGGGGGAGTTGGAGAATGAGCCTATTTCCAAAAAAAAGTAGAGTGTTCCTTTAAAGCTGCATTAAAACTGCAATTTGGACCTTCAACGCACTGATCCGCATTGAAGTCCATTATATGGAGAAAAACCCTGAAATGTTTTCCTCAGAAACCTTAATTTCTCTAAGAAAGACATGAACATCTTGACATGAGGGTGAGTAAATTACCAGGAAATTTTTATTCTGAAAGTGACCTAATCCTTTCAGAGACTCAAAAGCATCAGAAAGTCCTACCGACCCCAAACTTTTGAACACTAGCGTACATATATTACTTTCTAACATCAGATCATTATGAAAAGTTTCTTTGCAGCAGCAGTCAGCATAGGTAAAACTGCTTTTTGACCCTACATATAAAGTGACAGGCTTTTTCCCTTTCTCTGTTTTTGCGCTGTGAATACTGGATTTTCTCCTACATGAACACCTACTCCGTTCTCCAGGTCATCCATCACTTTGTTCATTTATATTATGCAGTTTTCAAAGTAAATCTATTTTGCTTTCCATTTCTCTCTCTCCGTTTCCTCTCACTTGACCCATTTATACATCTTTCCATCTCTCCCTCAGTGTTTTGCAAGAGCTGGTTCTCTATATGCCTCGGGGTGTATCTTGGCGCAACGAAACAGAGATCCACTCCCATTTTCAACCAAGCCTTCAACGGCTTACACCCTATGCCTAGGTCTTCACCTTTTATCATCTAACCACATAAACCAGTCTTTTCCATATTTGATTCATTATCCCACCCACTCCAGCACGCCATTAGCAAAAAAGTAATTATATCTCAGTAATAATTCACTCAGGTGAGGCCTAGAAACCAAAACACTGTGTATATAAATGGCTTTATACGCAGCTTGAAGCGTATAAAGGTTGACCAAAGTTTGTCAGTGTTATTACTGTTGCCATTTCTTTTGTTGCACAACTGTGGAGATAGTTTTGCATGTCAGGCAACTAACAAACAAAGTAAGCGTTCCACAGAGACGCGTTCAGCTTATGATAACAGCTATGGGCTTGAGGAGTAAATACATTTTTCATGAGATATTTCATCATTCCCATCTGAAGTTCGAAGCTAATCAAAGCTGTGAATAATTTTCTTTGTTGCGCAGATGAGATCTCCTGAGCCCACGAGGATATGCATTAGCAACTCGACAGCTTAAATGCTAAATTAACTCTAAACAGCACTTCATAATGTGTTGTTATTAAATTATCCTTCTTCGTCTCATTTTTCATCACAAGTGCTTTGTTGGGATATCCTGCGAGCGATTACCTGAAAGCCCCCCTCGCTAAATGACTCGTTGGATGAATGCTGCAATAACAATGAAGCAGCACTTGTACACACTAACATCAACGGGACATTAGAGAATTTGCGTTGTACTGGATGCAGAGGTTTCCAGGCTGAATGGCAAAGTCGTTTACACCTCGATCGGATTGTAAAGCCGTGGTCCATTATGCAAATGCGGCCTTTGTTCGGAACACTGGACAACTGCCATTCATATTCATACACGTATACACGCTCTCACACACAAGTGGACAGTATGGCCCAACAAATGCTAAACACTCCCACACAGATCTATCCACACTTTATAGACAGCAACGGCTACTGTGTAGGGGGATAGTGAGAGAACAAAAAAGACAGTGTGTACGCGAGCGAAGAAAAGAGAATAACTGAGAGGAATTTCAGCTTCTGTCATAGACTTCTGCATGATGCCAAGCCAGGCTGTAAAGGGAAGCCTGCTGTGGGCAGATCTGTTCCTGAACATTTGCTCTGAGCTCTACCTCCTACGCCGATGGAGCTCATAAGCATACTTTATTCTGCGACGTTCCGACTGAATAGTCAAAAAAAACGTCTAAAGCACATCTATAATGTCCCGGCTCACCTGGTGAAGGTGACGCATTGATCTCAAAGCAGACAGAAGAGCACCCTCACTCACATATATACACACTCAGCCTTGACTAATCGTCCCAAACTGAAGCCTTCAAAAACAAGAAACATGTACGAGCCTGCCCGGCCCTGCCTAGCCCAGCCTAAAAAAAGGTAGACACACTTTCCACTCGGCTCACCTTACTACCCTCAGGTCAAAAGACCTGGACTAAGTAAGGATGATTGCTCTCCACTGTCACCCTAGGATGAGCAGTCAGACCTGGATTAGAGACAACCAGGGAGCCCCTGTGCAGGCGGGACGAGGGGGGAAAAGCCCTGATGACTGGAGATGAGGTCACCATAGCGTTATCAGGTGTAAAAGGGGATTTTAGGGATTACAGGTTTATGATTGATAGCCAGGAAAAGCCTGCTTTGTTTGTCATTCAACACAATGTACAATTTACAAATGCAATATTTCATAACTGACTGGAAAACACTGCCCACGGTAAATTACTCAACTTGCTGTCATATTGATTAATGCTGAACGGGGTTTTAATATCCAGTAAACTGGTAAAATATAGAAATATACCTATAGAACCTGTAGAAATCTTACAGTTCAGTTTCTAAAACAATTAAAAAAAAATCATAAATTGAGTTTATAAGGACATATTTAATTATAATACAGTAATACACTTTATTATTAAAAAAAAAACACTGATTTATTTTAGATTTACACTACCAGTCAAGTTTTTGAATAGTAAGATTTTTTTAAATGTTTTTTAAAGAAGTCTCTTCTGCTCACCAAGCCTGCATATATTTGATCCAAAGTACAGCAAAAACAGTACAATTTTGAAATATTTTTACTATTTAAAATAACTGTTTTCTATTTTAATATATTTTAAGATGTCATTTATTTCTTATCAAAGGCATTCAGCATCATTACTCCAGTCTTCAGTGTCACATGATCCCTCAGAAATTATTCTAATAGGCTGATTTGCTGTTCAGGAAACATTTTTTATTATTATTATCAATATATAAAACAGTTGAGTACATTTTTCAGTATTCTTTGATGAATAGAAAGATCCAAAGATCAGCATTTATCTGAAATAAAAAGCTTATAAAGACATTTATAATGTTACTAAAGATTTCTATTTCAGATAAACGCTGTTATTCTGAACTTTCTATTCATCATAGAAACCTGAACAAATTCTACTCAGCTCTTTTCAATGTAATAATAATAAATGTTTTTGAGCAGCAAATCAGAATAGAATGATTTCCGAAGGATCATATGACTGGAGTAATGATGCTAAAATTCAGCTTT
The DNA here is from genome assembly GCF_049309525.1 of Garra rufa. NCBI lineage: Eukaryota > Metazoa > Chordata > Actinopteri > Cypriniformes > Cyprinidae > Garra > Garra rufa. The sequence continues at coordinate 27,936,739 of NC_133369.1, forward strand.
GAAATCACAGAAATAAATTACAAATAGAAAGAAGTTATTTTAAATAGTAAAAATATTTCACAATTTTGCTGTTTTGGATCAAATAAATACAGCCTTGGTCAGCAGAAGAGACTTAAAAAAAAACATTAAAATCTTACT
>NC_133369.1:27937376-28122590 GCF_049309525.1 Garra rufa
AAAACGAGTCACCCAGTAAACTAATAAAAAGACAAATGTGCAAAAAAAACGAATAAAATGTAACTAAAATGAAATTTGACAGTATTAATAAAAACCACAGTATGTTAATAAATCAAAACAACACTGATTTATTTGTCATAGTCTGTTCACTTCAATCACTGTAAGCCTGTGTGTAGAGGCGTGTCAAAAATAAAGCTTTCCTCTTTTCATTGGCTGCTTGTTCTTTGGGGCGTGGCCTATGTAGCTGATTGATAAAGCGGACTGAGCGCACACTTCTCCAGGCTTTTTACCGCGACAGTTTCAGATAGAGACTCACATAAACCTGTTATTCAAGTGAACTGTATCACGTAGTGTTTCAGCGATTCTCGCACTGCAGTAGTGCACATTCATATCTGCGTCTTCAACGTGCAAAACAAAACATTGCACTCGTATTAATTTCTTTGAAGAGCATTATATCCCGGACTCAATGGATTTTCTGTGGCTGCTGTGCGTTGCGGTGAGCGTCAGCGCCTGGTACGCGTCTGCGGAGCGACACAGTGTTTACTGGAACAGCACGAACGCAAAGTAAGACTTTTACTACATACTCCTTTAATATATAACCTTTTCGCTGTATTTATTCATTTATATATTGTAACTCGTGTTAGTATTCTTCAGTGATATCCGAAATCTCTGCGAAGTATACGAGTTGTCCAGCGCAGTAACGTATATTAGCCTAGTATATACATTTAGTATTATATGCACAGCATTAACCCTCTTTAGCTGCGTTTTTTATCTGGTTCATTCGATGTTTTGTTGCAGTTTCTAGTTATTTGCTCCTTTTCAGATTAATTCGGTGGGGAAGGAGTAAGGGTATAAGGAAACACATATCTCTAACACATACCCAGTCATTGACCCCCACTTGCAAGTTATGATGGTTCATGTTGTTTACGCTCTCGGTCTGGTTATCACACATTTCATTGGTTTGCTTATCTCTGTCTCTAGTCCTAACCTTTAAAATGCTAGTCTAGTGAATGACATGATAATTACTGTATAAGAGACGGCAGCTGGACTGAGAAGAACATGGAAAGAAACCAGACAGATGGACAGACAGATCAGCCTAAATATACACACACATGTTAGTTTTACTATATTTATGATGGAGGCTTGACAGGCTTTGCTAGCAAGATATGATATTTATCATACCTTAGTTCCCTCAGACAAACCTGTTGATATCTGTAGATGTACATCAAAATGGGAATTAATAAGCCCATATATATTCATAAATACCTTATTAACTTGAAAATAATAGCCAAACTTTTACACTAACATACAGACTGCAATACATACACAGACATGAGCACACTAGACAAAAATATCTATGACTAGTAGTAGCTTGAGGTTTTATGGGAAGTCTCTTGTTACTCTTAGTGTGATATTAAGTTGTTACCATTACAGTTTACATCAGGGAGTTGTATAAACCCTGAAGCTCTTTGAAAGGCATTTCATCAAATGATTGTGATTGCAATCTCACCTCGAAGTGAGAAAGGAAAGGTCACCAGGCACTTTAAAGGGATCAATACGAATGACAGCAATCAGAGCGATTTATTACGCTTTTAGCAGGAAACTCAAGAACAAGAAAATGGGTTTGTGTGAATATCAGTAGCTTGTTACTGTAAAATAGAGTCGTTGACCATGAGTTGATATCTTTTTATCCCTTCCCATAGCCATAGACTTGTTCCACCTGGATTTACACGTACGCAATGATGAAATTGTAGTCGTAAAAGTTGGTGATAACCGAATCCATGCAGAAAGTCATGACCCCAATGGAAGCTTTCGTGATGTCACAGGTGATTCACACCGTGTGTTGTGATTCAGTCTGCTTTCAGTGAGTAATTTATCAATGTCGCTGTTGCGCAACTTGAGTGTACCAGCCTTAACCAGACACGGTCTCAGAAGAGCCTGTCTCGCTATCAGCTCACAGCTGTGCCTGAAGGAAGGATAGCTTCAAGAAATCATGTAATAGAGACCTTTTTAGAAGCTCCTGTGAAAACAATGAGGCAGAAGAGAAAGTGATGGAGTAATAGGAGCTGCTTGGGTTTGGGTTAAAAAAAAAAGGAGTTGGAGAAAAAGAGGTGGAGGGGATTATACGGCAGCAGTCTGGTGCTTGGTCCGTTCTCTAATCCCGACACGGTCCACATCCACGGAAATGGTTGCGTAACCACAACAAGAAAATTTGTAATAACAAAACACTAAGCCCTCAGAAAATCTCAGCATTAGAAATCTGACTGGATCTCTTCTTTTAAAGCTCTCATTTTTGCACACACACAAAGGCCTTGACAATTATCTTAAAAAATGCCCACACATCAAGAATTGTAAATATAATCCCATTTTGAGCTGGTCTTAATCTGGCAGGTGTGGTGGGATCTGCGTCTTTTTTCCAAGATAAACCTCTGTCATTAATCTTGCATTCTAAGAAAAAAGAAACAGTTTGCATTAATGGGATTTTCAGGTTTCTTCTTTTACTTTTCTTTAACGACTTCCATCAAAGCCGGTGATTGTTCAATCAGCCCGTGAAACTCAATCAGCGAGTGTGTAAGTGGATTAGCCAGGCTTGACTAATCAATAGCAGAAAGGTGTTAAATATTAATTGGTGTGTTGCCTGATTTTGCATGTGGCGTAGAAGCATTCGCACGCAAACAAACAAAAACACACGCTTGACTGTTTTTAACCATGTGGGTGTGAGTGAACGGTAATGATTTAATCTCCTACGCGTGGCCCTTGGCGAGCTGACTCTCTGGTTAGACGAGTATGTGCGTGAGTGTTCGCCTTGAGGAGACTGGATTTTCAGGTCCGGATTGACATATGGACGTTGTTTTCGACAGTCTGTTTTTGAGCTCGTCACATGCCTACGCTTGCACGCTGAGTGTGTGCTGAAGGGGAAGTTTACAGTCCTGTCATGTTAGCATCACTGAATCATTGTTTTTGCCTTGAATAATGCGTTACGTGTTGTCATATACATGTGCGCTTTGCTCCCTCGTCTAACGGGGGGAATGTGCGATTCGGGTATATTTAGTAGACTGGGATTCCTTCCAGCAAACATGTTGCTATACTTGACCTTTCAGCTGTCCACTCATTGTCCACCCTGTTTCCTCGCAGTCCATCCCTTCCTTGGCAAACTCACTTTGTTTGATCTTTTACATGTATCTGAGCTTTATATTGCTGAGTTGCAGACAGCTTAGCATACATAACCAGACAGATTCCACAGACGGGCTGTAAATCCATCTTTTTTTCACCCCTCCTGACTTTGTCTAGGGCTCATAAACACGCAAACATGGCTACGTAGGAAGGTCTACAATCTGTGAAGCGAACAGATTATACGTAGATGTGTGTAATCTGGCTGAATGACCCATTCACACAGAAATCACAGTGTATATTTATAGACTCCAGTGCTGCATAATCCCGCTTTACACAGAAATGGATGTGTATGGAAAATATAATCCATAATTCCACAAAGCATTATACAATGTTTTCCCATCTAGGAGTTTTATTGATTATGAAATAGATTAGGGTTCCATTTTAAGGTTTCAACTGGTCAAGTAATGATACCCAACAGGAAGTAATCCGCTGTTCCAGTGTAGTTTTTAATGTCTTTTAACTTTCTTTTCACTAATTTTAAACCTTAAATCCCATTACTCTGAGCTCTTCCTCTGTTCCTCCTTATCTCCAGCCCAGACTTCCTCACTATTTCTCTTTATATGTCTTTACACCCTCCCTGCTCCATCTTTCCGTGCGCTTTTTTTCCCACACAACTCCCTTTGTCTATCTCGTCCAGTCCCTGATTACTGTTTTGATTCCCGCTGGCCTGTTGAGTTGAAGTTTTCCTGTTTTTCTGTCTGTAGCGTGCTAGATTGTGTAACTCTCGGTGTAGTAAAGTGTGTGACCTGTGAGAGCTCACAAAAGTAAACAAAAGAACCAGAAGCTTGTTGCCTGGTGTTACTTAATTACCTCAAGTGGAGTGTTTGCATTCAGTGTATTCAGCGGCTCACTGTTGCCATCTACAGTACCTGGGGATCATTTTCATTTCATTCAGTGCCTGTGGTTTTTTCAGTTTTTTAGTGACTAAAGTCACTGACTTTGAATAAAGCTCACAGTATGCTACCAAACAACAAGCTAGCATATCAGCAGGCAATTAGCATCCATTTAAAAGTGAAAGAGTGAGGGAGGAGGGGGAAATCAGGCATTTGTGAGGGAAGGACTGGGAGTGGGATAGGACCGGGGGATGGGTGATGGGTTAGAGGTCAGAAAGAAAGAAAGAAAGAAAGAAGTGTTTCTCTAAAAAATTAGCCTGAATGAAGAGGCCCAGGTTTATAATGTGATTTTAAACAGAGGGGAGAAAGAAAGAGGGTGGAGAAGATGGAGGAAGCGGGGGATGGAAGACATAAAGATAAATTTGAGATATATACAGATCAAGGCGGAGCAAAAGGACAGTGATGGATGAGATGAAATTCACAACATCTCACAAAAAAGCTCTCCTATATGTATAATCACACAGCCTCTGAAGAAAAGTGAGGTAAAATGTGAAACAATCATTTATTCTCTGCTATCCCTGTCGATTTATAACTTGTGTAGAATCTCCCCCCAATCTAACTTGACTTGAAACATCTAACCCTGCCCCCAACCCCCCACTTTAACCCCTGCAAACGGCCCATATTGGATAGGTCTGGTGCCGGTGAATAGCAGCGGTGTGATCCGTGTGCTCAGTGTGATAATCCCTGGTTTGGAAGAGCGGATTAGCTGGATGGCATTCCGACCCGTTCCGCTACAGCTAGGGTAATTACCAGGATGTAATAGTCAAGAAGGACAATACTAGAACATAGCGTTCGAGAAGAAAGTGAGAGAGCGGTGAGGTTAGAAGGACTTAGTGGTGACTTAACACCTTGAACCTGTCAGACTTTAATGGTACGGAGGCGTAAGACTGAGACGTCGCTGTATATTATACTTGTAATGGAGAAAGAAAGCCAGACAGACACAAATAGCGTAGAAGCTTCGTGCATACGCTTGAACAGACAGGTTTTATTACTTGATAGTGTGAGAACAAGCTGCTAAAATAGGATCATAATACTTGTCATGACAAGCAGCGGGTCTTAAAGGTTTTCAGTAACCAAACCCTCAACTCTGTGTGTGTGTGTGTGTGTGTGTGTGTGTGTGTGTGTGTGTGTGTGTGTGTGTGTTTGTGTCAACTGCTGACAGCGAGTGTAATGCAGTTGGCAGCGAGTACATCTGTTCTGGAGCGCACAGCGCTGACCGTCTCTTAGTGTGTGTGTGTGTGTGTGTGTGTGTGTGTGTGTGTGTGTGGACGCTGCTGACTCAGTCAGGGTGTGTCTGAAAAATCTGACCCTGAACTTTGACATTACTGACCCGCCTGACAGTTTAAAACATTTGGTAGAGAGTGAAAGGGGGGAGAGCAGGCAAAAATATTAAGGGGAAATGAGGCAAACACATATCTGACAGCTTGTTAGGCTACTTTGTATGTATTTATAAGTCCCTTGTGCTCAGCAAGGCTGCGTTATTTGATTAAAAATACAGTACAACAGTAAAATATCATTGCAATTCATACATGTTAAAGTGTAATTTATTCCTGTGATGCAAAGCTGAATTTTCAGCATCATTTTTTGTTTTGTTTTGTTTTTACACAGAGTTGGTTGCCTCATATGGGCGGCAATGTTGTGCTCACGTGACCAACCTAAGCAGTCAGCGTAAACAAATTACTCCAACTTTAAGTCTTTAAGCCCACACGCAAAGGTTTAAACCAGCTACTCTGTGTCTTGTGATAAACAGATGGTTGATGTGGCCCCCAGGGGCTGCAGGTACAGACACTCCTCTTGGATGTGTGATGTTTACATCCGTGCCTCTCCTACAATGGCATCACTCTCACGCTCGGCCCGTCACTGAGCAAACTGAACTGTCACACGGGAACAAGTTGGCACAGCGGCGTTTGAAGTGACCGATCACTGAGAGGAAAAACACAACAGAGCTTCTCTGTGATTGTTTGAGATATCAGCGGCTGGCCTTGGATCAGCCCAGAGAGATTAGACGCGCATGGGAATCGTAGTGTGAGGGCCCACCAGACCCCTTAGTATGAGGCTAAATGTGCAGATAAGGTGATAAATCTTTATTGGTGAATAGACAATTAATAATAAGGATAAAAAGAATACATTTATTCCAAAGTAAGTCTTAAATAGCACGGGTATATTTGTAGCATTAGCAAAAATAGTTCAAAATTATACATTTTTCCAAAAATCATTAGGATGTTAAGTAAAGATCATGTTCCATAAAGATATTTTGAACATTTCCTACCGTAAATATATCAAGACTTCACTTTTGATTAGTAATATGCATTGCTAAGAGTTTTATTTGGACTTCTAAGGTGATTTTCTCAATATTTAGATTTTTTTTTTTTTGTACCCCCAGATTACAGATTGTCAAATAGTTGTATCTCAATCAAGTATTGTCCTTTCCTAATAAACAGCTTGTTTATTCAGCTTTCGGATGATGTATAAATCTCACTTTTGAAAAGTTGACCCTTATGACTGGTTTTGTGGTCCAGGGTCACATATTTTATTTGTGAACTTATGTTCAGCTATTCTTTTTAATAGCATAACTATTTTAAAACTTTTCAGCTTATCAGTCATCAAAGCTTGCTAAATATTAGTCACAGACATGTTTTTTTATTTTAAATTTCACCAAGCTGATTACTCCCTAAATACCCCCACAGATCATGTTGTCATGCCATTTTATATCTTATTTTGACATAACAAAGTGGTTATATCTAAATGTGTGAGTTGTTTACTTACTTTTTTTAAATTAGTCTTCCCATTAACGTCATTATATTGCTCATTCAGACAGATTCGCGGACGCAGAATGCGCAAGAACACAACATGCGGGATTTATCGCATCACAATCACAGCCAAACATAACCAGACACATCTAATCATATCGTGATGGAGGCATTGCCTCCTCTCACATTATTTCCCCCATTCATTCTCAATTACCCCCCACTAAACTTGCCACACACTTTAGGAAATCTGTTAAAACTCAATGGGCTCAGGGGAGGCGAGAGAGACGCAGACTTCCACTGTAACTTAACCTTTATTTTTGTACTACTTTTTGTTTTTTTTTCCCCTCATCCAATATTTTGAGGAGACACTGGGTCTAGGGTCTAGGCGCTAGACTAGGCCTGACCCTGAGGCCGGTGTGTGTGTGTGAGACTGAGGGGGGAAGGAGTTAATGATACCCAATTTGTGTTGTTGTCTTGGTCTTGCAAACACGTTGTCATTAGGTTTCAAACAGCTCCAGATCAACTGCTTCAAAGAACATCAGAGGAAGTGAGACAGAGCAATCCACCACACAGTCTAGTTCTTAAGAAAAACAGAGCAAAACTGAAACCATTCACACTGCTTTCTGAGGTGAATCGCAGCACATTTAGCATCCCATCAACCTATACATGGTCTCATCAGCTGTGATTTGTTGATTGGCATATTGAATACACATAAAAAAACACAGCTTTCCCACACACAGAAAAGTCAGCGGGCTTAGCAAGGCGTACCCCCTGTCTTTTGAACACGGCGCTGATTAGAAGCCGTGCGAGACCGACTCTAATCTCCGCATTACCCGCCACTAATGAGCGCAGTGATGTGTATGTTTACCCCCCGTCTGAATAGGCCACGAGGCTGTTTAGACAGGTCGGCTAATGCTTACCGCAGAGACACAGTGGGAAAGAGAGAGATGAAGGGGGTTGGAGTGGACAACGGGGGGCCCGCCAGGAGCCTGTGTGTCTGTCCGTCATTTAACCACGGCTCTCGATGGCAACAACAACAAATACATGTGCCAAAAGGGAGAAAGTGATCGAGCAAAGGGCACGCTGGGGGGAAAGAGGCCGCCTTGTGTTTTGACGGTGGTTCACATGAGGGCCGTGTGAGTAAATGTTATGGTAATGTGATTGGGTTTGAAGATTTTGTGGATAGTGATGGCGTGTAGCGTTGTAACGCTCACCAAGCTAATCAGCCAATCAGATGACTTATGGGGTCTGAACAATGGCGTCTTGTGGTCACTGTGGGGGTGGCGGTATTAAGACAAACATTGGGATTTATTCAGAAATGTTGTGAAGTCAGTTTGAGGCACAGTTTTTATACAAATTTCACTATGATAAATCACTGACAACATGAAAGCGAAGACACCGAAAGAACAACATACCGAGAGGCCTGTGGATTTGTCATTTGTACATCTGGCAACAGCAGCAGGGAAGCTTAGATCAGACGAAAATGAGAAAAGCAAATGAGACGACAATAAAAGAAGAGGCAGACAGAGAGGAGGCTGTAAAAACGAGTCGATTCAAAGAGCCAGTCAGTCTAAGCGGCTCCTTCTCTGTTGCCAGGAGAACAAGGGAAAGGTTGTGATGGATCACATGAAGTCAAGGGGTTTCAAGATTTTTCACCTCCAAAAAAAGGAGGTGTATATATATATATATATATATATATATATATATATATATATATATATATATATATATATATATATATATATATACAGTCAAACCAAAATTTATTCAGACACCTTCAAAATTTCACAAATTATTACAGTTTATTTGTTATAGTTAAGAAATGGTAATAAAATATGAAACTTGAGTTAAACTGTGATAGTCCACTGTATAAAGAATTTGGAGTATAATATATCACGGTTTACTTTATTTGGCAATCCTTACTTACATAAATGAACTATGCAACACACTAGTAAAAATATATATAAAAAATTATATTTAGTGTCTGAATATTTTTTGGTTTGACTGTAAAAAGTAAACAGAAAACCATAAAACAGAAGGAAATCAAGTCAATGAAATGTATGAGAAGGAAACCTGCCTTTTTATGAAGGACATTCAGAAAAACACAGTTGCACAGTTTCCTATCTATACTCCTTCACCTAGTGTGACACCAAAGTACAGAGCAGGAAAGAAAGAAAAAGAAAAGAGGGATTTCACAGGGTGTTTTCCGCAAATAAAAGCACCAGGTGAAGGGTGAACACTAGTCACCCACACACGTGCATCAGGGTGCAGCTCTCGCTTCGGGTTTGTACTGATTCCGCTTGCCTGAGGCGGTTTCAGCGTCACCAGAACTTTTGTTTCTGTTTGTTTGTGCGTGTCAAGTTCTTTTTTTGAGCTGTTTTAATCCTAAGGTGTGTCTGTGTTCTGTTCAACAACCTCTGTGAATATTGACAGCCATTCATGGATGTTCTCTCTCTTCTTCCGCTTCCAGTTTCCTATGGGATGATTACGCCGTGGAGGTCCGCATTAATGACTACCTAGACATCATCTGCCCTCACTACGCACGTGGCGAGATCCCATCCCAGGAGGCAGAGCGGTACGTGCTCTACATGGTGGAGCTGGAGGACTATGAGAACTGCAAGCCGCAGTCCTTCGACCAGCTGCGCTGGGAGTGCTCCAGGCCGTTCGCTCCTCACGCTCCAGAGAAGTTCTCCGAGAAGTTCCAACGTTTTACTCCCTTCACTCTGGGGAAAGAGTTCCGCCAGGGAGAGAGTTATTACTATATTTGTGAGTATCCACATCTGTAACTTAGCGTAGATCTTTTGGTCTTTAGATTATTTATAGTGCTTCGGATTTGAGTTCTAAATTTTTACTTTTTACTTTGTTTTCCACAGCCAAGCCTCTTCACCATCATGGGCAGGAGTGTTTGAGACTGAAAGTGGATGTTGTTGGACCTCATGGTAAGTCAGATCAGTTTTTTGCATTTCCAGCTTGACTTATCTCTAGGGTTCCTACAAGGTGCTTGAATTTGACTTTTTGAAATTTAAGGCCTGTAAAACTCAAAATAAGTGTTTAATTTTGTCAATAAGCACATACAGTTTCATGCAAAATTCACACAGTTCAAAAGACATCATATCTGTTTTGCTTATTTCAGTTAATATAAGAAAACAATTGAGCTAAGCAAGTAGTAGTACTTGTTGTCGTGTAAACATGGCTAAAGACGCAAAAAAGGAACAGATGAACCAAATCAATTGAGTCGCTTCCGCTGGACCCACTCCGACTGATTCAAACTTGTGACTTCGATCATTTATTTCAAGCGATTCACTTGCAAAAACAGATCAAATTAAAAGAGCCATTCATTTTTGAATTTCAACATCGCTTGTAACAATTTTAAAAAGCATGTAGTGATGGGTGAAACAGAGATTTTCGAAACTCCAAATCATTTAAACCATTGCCTCACGAAATGTTTCACGTATCGCAATTTAGATTGGATTTAGATAACTAACTTTGCACATTGTGAATCATTTGATTCAGATCGGGACTTCTGAGTATCATGAATCATTTAATTAAGATCATAATGGGTTTGTGAACCATTTTGCGAATTGAATGATTCAAATCAAATGATTCGCGATAAACAGTTTGAAGTCCTGATCGAAATCAAATTATTTGCTATGCGTAAAGTTCCAATCTAAGTCAAATGATTCGCAATCCATGCTCCGAGTCCTGATCTGAAATGATGGTTCGCGAATCCCTATTTAGATCGGAACTTCAGAACGTGTCTCGTGAATCATTTAATTTAGATTGGAATGGGTTTGTGAATCATTTAATTTGCAAAGTGATTCACAAACCCATTCCAATCTAAATCTAATGATTCAAAGTCCTGATCCGAAATGATGGTTCATGATTTTACCATGTTCATGATTGGAACTTCAGAGTGTGTTTGGAGAATCATTTAATTTAGATCGAAACAGGTTTCTAAAATGATGGTTTGCGAATGATTTATTTAGATCGGAACTTCAGAGCATGGATTGTGAATCATTTGATTTAAATCGTGACTTCCTTGTGGTTTCGCGAATCGTTTGTTTCAGATCAGGAATTCTGAGCGATTTCGCAAATCTTTTTTGTTTTTTTTATGCAGTAGAAAACATCTAACCATTAAGGCAGTACAGTTATAAAACAAATCAAAGAAAAAAGAAAAAGAATACACAAATACAAATTAACCATGGTTTTACTATAGTAAACCTCGTATCACTTTGTAATACTTTAGTAGTAATACTTTGCATGTGCTTTATTTTTGCCATTTTTTCTATTTCTCTTTTTTTGTTTTAAATTTGAAATAGAAGACGTTCAATAAGTGAGATCTCTAAAGTCTTTGAAAATAAAAAAGCAGTGCTTGAAAATCCTTGAAAGTCCCGGAATTTAATTTTACAGTATCTGTACAAACCCTGTTAATGGATTACATAGACAATGAAGCCTTACTAAGAGTCTAACTATATCATTGAATTTTCCAGGTTCCAAGAACAAGAACAAGAAGAAGACCATGGACAAAGATGAGGAATTAGAAGGAAAGATGGCTGCTGGTGGAGTCCATAACCCATCAAACAGGCTTCCAGCAGGTGAGCACTTTTCATCCATCACTCTTTTCCTCACTTTGGTGTTAGAGTAATATACGCAAGTTACATAGTGGTGAAATGTACTCATCATCTTTCTCGTCTCCTTTCAGATGACCCTATTGCCATGATCCCAGTTGTGCAGAGGAGCGTGGGCAGTTCGGGAGTTCGCATTGCTCCCGTCTCAAGTTTCGTCACGTTGATCTCTATATTCCTCTTCTTGCTTCTCCACTGAGCCTAATATAAGAAGACTTTATGGACGCTGGTCTGTTAGGACACAACAGACTTTAACGCCGATGCTGGTTATCGGCTTTGAAAAGAGATTTTTATACGAAGAATTTTTTATACAAACTGAAGTTTTGGTGCTGGCGTGCAAGTTGCTGAGTGATGTGTTTGTATTTGTGTTTGTGACCAGAGAAAGCGGTTTTTTGAAGAAACTTTTCTCTTTTTTTTTTGAAGAGTATTTACCGTTATATGATTCTTTCCCCCATCAGCTCTTTTTATTTTACTTTTGTAGATTGTATGTGTTCATTCTTCCTGAAAAACCATCACAATTTATTTACCAGTGTGATCCTGAATAAACCCAGAAGACCGGAAAGCTTGTCTTGTAACAAGAATTGTGATCACAAGAGTGAACAATAGGCTACATATTGTGTTTAATAGAGACCTTCGCTTCACCGATTTGAGCCAAAGATCACAGGATTTATCGTAAAAACCAACCCTGATCTTGCACCTTATAAAGAATTGATGTTTGTGCATATAACAGTGTTTGTAAATCTAGAAGAGTTATCAAGCATTGGTGTTTCCTGTGTTTTGGATCTCGTGTTGCTGTAGTTTCAGTTGGTTTCTGTGATGTAATGTGAACACACCCTACAAAATGTTCTGGCACTAATGTATAGATCAGATCAGAGTTTTTTCTGTTTTTCATAAAACATTTGATTTTGAATAGGAATGTTTGGTTGTGCTGTTTTTGTTTGCGAGTGATAGAAAAAGAAGCTGGGCTTCTGACAGGGAGCACAACATGCACAAACAATTCAAACGGTTTACTAAATTCTCTCAAATAAGTTAAAAGAACAATTTCTTTTGTAAAAAGTCGTGTTTTGTACTGTATTGGTTTATAAACTTGTAAATAGTTATGTAAAAATGTACATATTGAGAGTTATATAAAATAAAGACATTTGTTAATTATGAAAATGTGTGGATTTAATTAAAAAAAAGTGTATTTCATTCTAAGCAAAAAAGGTTTTAGGACAACACAGACACATTTTTTGTTGAGGCCTCAGAGTAAAGTTTAACTCTGTCAAAACACTGTTAATTCTCACTTTCAAACTTTCTTCCTGTCCTCTTTCATTCCCTTTTCATCTCTTTTTCCTGGCCAGGACTTCACAGCTTTTAACCAAACATCCAAATAGGGGTGAGATGAATGAAAAAAGAGAGAAAGAGCAAGGGGGGATAGTAAAGTAGCACTTGGGTGCCAGGATGTAACTTGCGCATTTTCCTTGGCCTCTGCTTTTTCTTTCACATTTGAGAACATTCAACACAAGATACGTCTTTTGGATTTAACCACATATGTCAATGGAAAATACATCATTTTGTTTGGAAGTATGTGTAATGTTTGCAATCTATCGGAATCTAACTATGTTCACGTGGACTCACTATATGGCCTATGCCTATTTTTGGCACCTGGATTTTTAGAAAGCTTTTTATATAGCTATAAATACAGTTTAGGTCAAAAGTTTACATACACCTTGCAGAATCTGTAAAATGTTCATTAATTTACCAAAATAAGAAGGATTATACAAAATGCATGTTGTTTTTTTTATTTACGACAGACCTGAATAAGACATTTCACATAGTCCACAAGAGAAAATTCTAGTTGAATTAATAAAAACGACTCCGATCAAAAGTTTATATATGCTTGATTCTTAATTCTGTGTTGTTACCTGAATGATCCACAGCTGTTTTTTTTTTTATGATGATTTTTAGTGTGCTATACAGTTAAACTGCCTGCTATTCTTTGTAAAAATCCTTCAGGTCCCACAAATTCTTTGGTTTATCAGCAGTTTGTGTATTTGAACCCTTTCCAACAATGAATGTATGACTTTGAGATCCATCTTTTCACATTAAGGACAACTGAGGGACTCAAATGCAGCTATTACAGAAGGTTTGAACGCTCACTGATGCTTCAGAAGAAAACACAGTGCATAAAAGCGGTGGGGGTGAAAACTGAAAAAGATCAGGGTAAATTTAACTTATTTTGTCTTCTGGGAAACATGTAAGTAGTATCTTGTGTAGCTTCTAAGGGGCAGTACTAAATGAAAAACAAAAAAATGATGTTTGGAAAAATGTAGCCTACACATCTTCATTCTGTTCAAAAGTTTTCACCCCTGGCTTTTAATGCATCTTTTTTGCTTCTGGAGTATCAGTGAGCTTTTGAAACTCTCTCAGTGTGAAAAGATGGGTCTCAAAATCATACAGTCATTGTTGGAAAGGGTTCAAATACACAAAATTCTGAAAAACCATAGAATTTGGTCTGACCTAAATGATTTTTCTCAGTGGACAGTTCTGTTCAGTATCTGTTCAGGATAAACAAAAAGCTCTTGAACAACTATCACTAAACAAAAACCACAGCTGTGTATTATTCAGGTAACAACACAGTATTAAGAATCAAGCATGTAAACTTTTAAATGGGATCATTTTTATAAATTCAACTATTATTTTCTCTTGTGGAACATATGTAAACGTATGTTATGTGAAATATCTTATTCAGGTTGTACGAACCCTGTTATTTTGGTAAAATAGTTCACATTTTGCAGATTCTGCAAGGTGAATGTAAACTTTTTACCTTAACTGTATATACTGTATACATAATTTCTGAGCAAATTCTGGGGTAAATGTGTCACATTCTTAGAATAAAATAACTGACTCCTTTACCTTCGGTAATGTCATAGCTACCATTTTCTGTACCCTCAACATAATATTTTCAGTTTTGCAAAATTGTTCATCTTGTACATGTATGATTTTTCCCTTTGTTTTCTCAAATTTAAGACACTTTGTCACTGTTGAAATCTTTTGGTTTTAATATCAACCACAGTCTCACTAAACGAGCTACAACGTGCAAATATTCAGTGTGGGTAAAACACTCTTCCTGATACATTTTCATAACAATTCTCAAGTCTCGAGTCTTTAAACTCATTTATTTCGTGTTTTGGGCCACAGCTCTTCTCCTAAAGCTCGGACTTTTAATGAAAAATCTTAGTATACAAACGAACATCCATGTCAATCATCGTAAACAATGTCTCTCTTTTTTTCACAACACAGCCGGACTACAAAATGACGTCAAAGAGCAGCGCTCGTCGATAACCAATCAGAGTGAAGGAATAGATCCACACTGATTACAAACACGGAAATTGAGAAGGTGGACGTCAGCGTTGCGTTGAGTGCAGGATTCGTAGGTTTTGTAAATATAATTATATTCGCTTGATAGCACAGGTGCCTGCACAGAAGCACAGCTCATTTTTCGCTTTTTTAGTCTATGGATTTTCTGCAGGTGCTATCATGTGCGTGCATCATATTCACCGTCGGGATGTTCACGACGGGATTGTAAGTTACCTACATATGTTCTACTTTATATTTATGACCAATCATATCAGTTATAATGTAACGTTTGCTGAGCTAAACTGTGTACACACTTACCGATTTTAATAGTTAGCATCTGGTGACATCTTGCGCCTTCTTTTAAGTTTACTGTTTATGTAAATGAATTTATTATCCATGCTTTAAATAAAAAAGTTCTCTGTTAAACTATCATTTATCAACTGTAGTGGTTTAAGTGTGTGCCTTCATTCAAACTTAATAAACAGACTCCATACAGCAATATACCATTGTAATAAAAGTTTCCTCCACAATAATATACTTACTCTTACAACTAGCCAACGCTGTCATCAAGAAGATTTTATTAAGATTTTAGAGTGTTAACAATAACTTTAGCAATCCATAGTACATTTTAACAGCTATATTCTTTATGTGTATGTAACATTCGGAGGCAGTGCAATAAATCATATGATTTGCATATGCGTAACTTATCTTCCAAAAGAATACTCCTCTAATTGCATGTCATCTTTGCCTTTTCAGCACAGACTTGAAGAAAATGAAAGCCACACAGAGTGCAGATAACGTCCAGTTTCTGCCCTTCCTCACCACATGCTTGAAGTATGTACTTGATATCTGACACCTGTAGCTTACATTTGGTAATAGCCTACTGTATATGTAAACGCAACTTCATATGTGCATTGTGCATAGATTTCAGTTAGTCTGAATGATTGTGTTTCTCTGTTTGTGTTTTAGTAATCTAGGTTGGCTGTACTATGGATTATTAAAGGGAGATGGAACAGTCATATCTGTAAACATCATTGGGGCCTTTTTACAGACTTTATATATCATCACCTACTGTCATTATACCAAAGACAAGGTTTGTCGTTTAGTGCTGTCCATAGATTAATGAATCTTATTAAAGGTATAGTTCATCCAAAAATGAAAATTCTGTCATTAATTACTCACCCTCATGATGTTCCAAACCTGTAAGCCAAACTATATTCACCTTCTAAACACAAATGAAGATATTTTTGATGAAATAAAAACAGCAACGCAACTGACACGTTCAAGGCTCAGAAAGGTAGTAAAGATATCAATACATTGTTCATGTGACAATACTTTTTGTGCACAGAGAAAACAAAATAATGACTTTATTCAACAATCAGGGTCATAGAGCCCTTGGAGTTCATCTAAAATCTTAATTTGTGTTCCAAAGATAAACAAAGGTCTTACAGGTTTGGAACAACATGAGGGTGAGTAATTAATGACAGAATTTTTATTTTTAGGTGAACTGTCCCTTTAATTATTCAGTGGGGTTCAAAGTCTGAGACCAATACCTTCTGTTTTACATTTTAATGTAATATTTTAAGGACAAAGTATGTGATTTTTTTTTATTAAGTAAAAAAGTCTGTTAAATGTATTAAGTTATATTATCAGGATAATACATTTTTATAAATGAAAGATTTTTAATGACAAGTTACATTATCAGCAGAACAGTTTGAGTGAACATTTTTATTTTAAAGTTAGTTAAGTCATTTTAATTACATATGTTATCAGAATAGTAGTTTTTGTGAAAAGTTTAATTTAAATGTTTATGTAAATTTTAATCGTAAGTTATGTTTTTAGAATGCTCAAATGAATGTATTAAAAAAATTAATACAATATTTTACATGTACTATTATCGGATATATTAACAAGTTGAGTGAAAAGTTGAATTGAAAAAATGTTTCATTTTAAAATAACATATTTCTTTATAGTTTAGATTCAGGTTTAAGTAAAATTTGATCCCAGGTTTTTTTTCATGTGAGCTCCTACATTTGAACCCCACCGTATACATAAATAAAAAGTTCTGAAATAATTAGTTGTAATTAGGGATGCACCGATCCTTATCGGTCGATAACTTGCGCGTTTTGTCAGTAAAGCCGGTTCTGTAATCAGCGGTAAATACCATCAGGTGCGTGATTTCACGTTGAGCCGTATATACTACACACAGCCGTTGTTTACAGACGAGCTGCGCACATTCACACTGATAATGAACATTGCTATGCGCAGCTCGTCGGTAAACAACAGCTGTGTGTAGTATATACGGCTTAACGTGAAATCACGCACCTGATGGCATTTACCGCTGATTACAGAACCGGCTTTACTGACAAAACGCCTAAGCTTTATCGACCGATTGGTATCGGTGCATCCCTAGTTGTAATAGTAATCAGAAAATAGTCCAAATGTGCAAAATAAATGGTGAAATATTGCTAAAGCATACCCTCCCATTTCCATTCTGTGTCAAACTGCTTGCTCATACTTAACTTTGCTGTATTGTGTGTGTTTCAGAGGCGAGTGTTCTCGCAGACGCTGTTGATGGTGATTGTGTTGTGTGTAGGCTGGGTGTATTTTTCTGTGGTGATTCCTCCTGGAGAAGCTCAACTCTCTCAGCTGGGCCTCGCCTGCAGTGTGTTCACCATCAGTATGTACCTCTCTCCGCTTGCTGATCTTGTGAGTACACACCTATATACATTTAACTAGGCATTAATCCTGTTTAAATACACAGTCAGCAATTACCTGCACATATTTACTGAGAATCACATGAACATGAGAAAAACACATATTGTGAACGCACAACAAGCTTGCATCCACCTTGTAGCATTTTATGAGGACTCTCAATGACATTCAGAGAGTAAATGTATGTAACAGTTTACTTATCTCACTTGCACTGAGTTAGAAAATAAAGGCGTTATGCATTTTTAATTGCTGGTCAAATAATTAGAATATCTTCAAAAAGTTGATTTATTTCACTAATTCCATTCAAGAAGTGAAACTTGTATAAAGTATACATTCATTCCACACAGACTGATGTATTTCAAGTGTTTATTTATTTTAATTTTGTTGATTATAACTGACAGCTAATGAAAACCCCAATTCAGTATCTCAGAAAATTAGAATGTTACTTAAGACCAATACAAAGAAAGGATTTTTAGAAATCTTGGCCAACTGAAAAGTATGAGCATGTACAGCACTCAATACTTAGTTGGGGCTCCTTTAGCTCTTCTGCATTGTTGGGTCTGGCATATCTTCCTCTTTACAATACCCCATAGATTTTCTATGGTGTTAAGGTCAGGCGAGTTTGCTGGCCAATTAAGAACAGGGATACCATGGTCCTTAAACCAGGTACTGGTAGTTTTTGCACTGTGTGCAGGTGCCAAGTCCTGTTGTAAAATGAAATCTACATCTCCATAAAGTTGGTCAGCAGCAGGAAGCATGAAGTGCTCTAAAACGTCCTGGTATACAGCTGCGGTGACCTTGGACCTCAGAAAACACAGTGGACCAACACCAGCAGATGACATGGCACCCCAAACCATCACTGACTGTGGAAACTTTACACTGGACCTCAAGCAACGTGGATTCTGTGCCTCTCCTCTCTTCCACCAGACTCTGGGACCCTGATTTCCAAAGGAAATGCAAAATTTACTTTCATCAGAGAACATAACTTTGGACCACTCCTTTTGGTCTTTAGCCCAGACGAGAAGCTTCAGACGCTGTCTGTTGTTCAAGAGTGGCTTGACACAAGGAATGCGACAGCTGAAACCCATGTCTTGCATACGTCTGTGCGTAGTGGTTCTTGAAGCACTGACTCCAGCTGCAGTCCACTCTTTGTGAATCTCCCCCACATTTTTGAATGGGTTTTGTTTCACAATTCTCTCCAGGGTGCGGTTATCCCTATTGCTTGTACACTTTTTTTTCTACCACATCTTTTCCTTCCCTTCGCTTCTCTATTAATGTGCTTGGACACAGAGCTCTGTGAACAGCCAGCCTCTTTTGCAATGACCTTTTGTGTCTTGCCCTCCTTGTGCAAGGTGTCAGTGGTCGTCTTTTGGACAACTGTCAAATCAGCAGTCTTCCCCATGATTGTGTAGCCTACAGAACTAGACTGAGAGACCATTTAAAGGTCTTTGCAGGTGTCTTGAGTTAATTAGCTGATTAGAGTGTGGCACCAGGTGTCTTCAGTACTGAACCTTTTCACAATATTCTAATTTTCTGAGATACTGAATTGGGGTTTTCATTTGTTGTCAGTTATAATCATGAAAATTAAAAGAAATAAACACTTGAAATAAATCAGTCTGTGTGGAGTGAATGTATACATTATACAAGTTTCACTTCTTGAATGGAATTAGTGAAATAAATCAACTTTTTGAAGATATTTTAATTATATGACCAGCACCTGTATTTACATATTAACTACGTTAAAGAAATTATAGGTCAAGAGTCATCACAAGTGCTTCTCAAGTGCTGCACATCAAATAAATAAAATATGAAAATATACAATAAAACAAGATGATAAAATGATAAAATTGTAGGAAATGCACTTCATTATAGAACATATTTAAATATATATGCTAAACAAAGTTCTGAGCATTAAACATAATACAAAATAAAACCATATAATAATAAAATAATAACATTAAATATGACAAAATAATAAGACTGAGTATGAATCAGTCTGATAAAAAAATGAATAAATAAAAGTGGAGGGAAAACATTAATATGACAGGAATTACACCACATAATAAAATTAAACAAGTAATGTCATGCATCAACATATTAACCAATTAAAAAAACGATCGCATACAAAAAAAATCACATACTCTGCCATTTAAAAGTTTGGGATCAGTAAGATTTTTTTATGTTCTTGAAAGTCTCTCAAATGCTCATCAAAGTTCCATTTATTTGATCAAAAATACAGAAAAAGGTAATATTATGAAATATTATTGGAATTTAAAATACGAGTCTTCTATATACTTTAAAATGTAATTTATTTCTGTGATGCAAAGCTGAATTTTCAGCATCATTACTCCAGTCATCAGTGTCATGATCCCTTCAGAATTTTTTCTAATAGGCTGATTTATTATCATATATTTTTTTGGAAGCTGTAATACTTTTTTTAAGGATTCTTAAAAAAGTAAAGGTAAAAAGAATAGCATGTACTCTGTAATAGAAACCTTTTAGGTCGTGACTATCAGTTTCTATCAGTTTAACACATCCTTGCTGAATAAAAGTATTAATTTCTTTCCAAGAAATTACTGACCCCAAACTTTGAACAGTAGTGTACGTTGTTACAAAAGATTTCTATTTTGAATAAATACTGTTCTTTTTAGCGTTTTATTTATCAAAGAATCGTAAAAAAGATATCACAGACCAAAAAAGAAATAAAAAGCATCACAACTGTTTCAACACTGATTATAAATCAGCATATTAGAATGATTTCTAAAGGATCATGTGACACTGAAGACTGGAGTAATGATGCTGAAAATTCCCAAACTTTTGAACAGCAGTGTGACATATCACATAAAGCATACATCAACTCTGAAATAAATGTACATGTTCCACTTCTTATCATTCCTTTAGTAAAAATTAATGGCGTAATGTCTTGAAGTGACATTCCAGCATTCCATCTTTTGTTTACCACTCCATCCATCCTTCTTTTCTGTGCCCTCTCATAGTGTCCATCTTCCTGTTTTGAATCTCTCCCTCTTCCATATTTATCAGTCCAGCTCTGTCTATCTTTTTCTGTGCCCGGTGGTGTATTTCCTGTCATTCTCGTACCTCCTTTTGTTGCTTCCTGTTTTTCCCTCCATCACTGTCTGCAAGTGTCAATATCGGCTTGTTATGGGAGAAACTAAGCGTGAGTGTAAATAACATGTTGTGGTTGGAGCAGTGACGCAGTGGTGAGTACACATGCTTTAGCTTTGCTGATCCTTAAAGGGATACTTAAAGGGATAGTACATCCAAAAATTTAAATTCTGTCATTATTTACTCACCCTCATTTCATTCCAAACCTGTAAGACCTTCGTTCATCTTCGGAACACAAGTTAAGGTATTTTTGATAAAATCCAAGAGCTTTCTAACCCTCCATAGACAGCAAGGGAACAAACACAGTCAAGGCACAGAAAGGTAGTAAGGACATTGATCAAATAGTCCATGTGACATTAGTGGTTCAACTGTAATTTTAGGAAGCTTTGTCATAGTGGTTGAACCACTGATCTCCTCTATACTTTTTTGATAACAAATGGTAGCAAAAGCATTATTCTCCTCTCAAAAAAACTTTTGTGTTCTTCATTTCCACCAGCTGGATATCATGCGAAGTAGGTCTGTGGAGCGCTTGTCTTTTTCCCTGACCATCGCTACATTTTTCACATCCACGTCATGGACGCTGTATGGCCTTCAACTGAATGACTATTATATCATGGTAAGGTGATGAAGAGGCTGACCTGAGACCTTGAAGCATGAAGTATTTATTTATGTACAGTGCCTTGCGAAATTATTCATACCCCTTCATTTTTTTTTCACATTTTGTTATGTTGCTGCCTTATGTTAAACTACTTTAAATAACTTTTGCCCACATCAATCTACACTCCCTACTCCATAATGGCAAAGCAAAAAAATTGGTTTTTAACATTTGTGCAAATTTATTAAAAATAAAAAACTGAAAAGATCCCATTGCATAAGTATTCATACCCTTTTCTGGGACACTCGAAATTTAGCTCAGGAGCATTCATATTGCTTCTAGATGTTACTACACTTGGAGTGGAGTTAAACTGTGGCAAATTCATTTGAATGAGTATGATTTAGAAAGGCACACACCTCAGAAAAGGTCTAACAGCTAAAAATGCATATAAGAGCAAAAACCAAGTCCTGAGGTCAAGATAACTGCCTGTAGAGCTCAGTGACAGACTTGCGTTAATGCAATGATCTAGGGAAGAGTTCAGAAAAAAATCTGCTGCATTGAAGGTTTACAGAAACATGTAGCCTCCATTATCCATAATGGAAGACGATTGGACCACTAGGACTCTAGAAAATGTCTGCCAGCCCCCATCCAAGCTGACAGAGCTTGAGAGGTGAAAAGGTGAGGCAAAGAATGGCAGATAATTGCCAAATGCAGATGTGCAAAGCTTGTCACATCATACCCAAAAAGACTTGAGGCTGTAAAGGTGCTTCAACTATGTACTGAGTTAAGGGTATGAATACTTATGCAATGTACTTATTTCAGTGTTTTATTTTTAATACATTTGTAAAATTTGCAAATCTGCTTTTTGCTTTGTCATTATTATGGTGTATGGAGTGTAAATTGATGTGGGGAAAAACTAATTTAAAGCAGTTTAACATAATACTGCAACAAAACAAAATGTGTAAAAAATGAAATACTTTTGCAAGGCATTGTATTTATTTGTTTGTTGGTTGTCTTTCAGGTGCCCAACACCCCTGGTATCTTTACTAGCCTCATCCGCTTCGTCCTCTTCTGGTGGTTCGGAGCTGTCATTCCAAACAAGCCCTCCTATAAACTGATCCAAATCTGAGAGAGGATTTCGATTGAATGTGATTGAGTCTAATTAATTGCCTTCTCTACTTTCCTTTGCCCTAGCCCGAAGAGATTCTGGCTTCCTTCACATCAGACTTTCTGAACCTCTAGTGAAGCTGCCACTTTAAATTCCGTGAAGACAGACAATTTTTACTTTATCTTTGGCTGTAGTTAAAGGGATAGTTCACCCAAAAATGAAAATCCTGTCATTATTTGCTCATCATCATGTTGTTCCAGATATGTGTGACTTAATTTTTTTTTTTGTGGAAAACATAGAAGTAGTCAATAGTAAGTCAAAGGTGTTTGGGTGCAAACGTTCTTCAGAATATCTTCTTTTTGGTTCCACAGAAGAAAGAAAGTCATCCAGGTTTGGAATGACATGAGGGTGAGTAAATGATGACAGAATTTTTATTTTTGGAAAACCAGTCCCTTTAATTGTTTTCTCAAACTCATTTACTCATACTTCTATTATTCCAAACCTGTATGACATGTTTTTTGCTCACAAATGAAGTTTAAATAAATCTTCTGCTTGTTTTTCCCCGTGGAATTACAAAGAATTGACACAGTAGCTTTCAGTGTTTAAAACAGACGTCATATTGTAGTAGTCATCATATCATAGACCATGTTCCAACCACAAGTTAAGATTTGTGTGATGAACAGACAGTGTATTATTAACTGAAATCTTGATCTCAGCCCTTCTTGGCATCTGTTTCCTGAACAGTTTGTTTTTTTTGAGTAATGTTTTTAATGAATTTCTTAAATCAGCTGAATAACTCATGCTCAGATATGACTGATCCAGTTTTTGAGCTCACTGGAGGGGAAGATTATCAGGCTATCATGTAGCTTAAAAACAAACATCTTTAAAGATCTGTTTTATGATACTTTTATTTCAAGAAAGTTCCTGTACCCTTTTTGTAATTGGATGGAAAAGAATCTCCTTAGAATGTCTTTGTTTGTGTTTCCTGGAACAAAAGTCAGTCATACTGGTTTGGAATAACAGAAGTATGAGTAAATAATGACAGTACACTTTTTCGGGTCTCTGAGTGAGACGGTTTGTCTTTTTGGTTAACCTTGTATGGATAAGGATGCTCTTAGTTTGTATTTCTTAATCAATATTTGTTCAAATCTGCCAACACAACACACCCTTAACCAAGACCTCAAACCTGTTTCTTATTTCAGCCCTTTCAATTAAAATTATGTGTTACTGTTATGCAGGTACAGCGGTGGGCAGAAGTATTAGAACACTAGTATTTTCACTAGTCAGTTATTTCTATCTTTTGCTGTAGTGTATCAGTATGAAATATTGGTTTACATTTCCAAACATTGATTTTGCTATTAATTGTAGTAATCCAGTAAGATTTCTGTTTGCACAAGGAGTCTGACAACAGCCAGTGCTCCACACAGAGATCTGATCTCATCATCATTCAATCTGTTTGGAATGACATGAAGAAACAACAAACTGTGACAGACCAAATCCAGAAGAACTGTGGTGCCGTCTCTAAGATGCTTTAAGAAACCTACCTGCAAAGCTACAGAACTGTTAAAAGTTTTAGGCACTTGGGTAAAAATGCTGTCATAAATTGATTTTCTTTAGCAGTTAACTTCTATTAACCAAATTAAATCAACATTTGGTGTGTCCATCCTTGCATTTAAAGTTTTTCAGGTAGCTTTGCAGGAAGGTTTCTGGAAGTATTTTGGAGACATTGCCACAGTTCTTTTGGATTTAGTCTGTCACAGTTTGTTCTGTTTCTTCATGACAGACTGGATGATAATGAGGTCAGATCTCTGTGTGGAGCACTGACTCCTTGTGCAAACAAAAATTTGACTGGATTATCACAATTAATGGCAAAATTAATATTTGGAAATGTAAACCAATATTACCTACTGACACACTACCACAAAACAGAAATAACTGACTTAAAACCATTTTTAGATGGCGAAAATACTAGTGTTCTAATAATTTTGGCCACTACTGTATATGTATTTTTTTTTTTCTTTTTACCTTGGTTACGTACGGTTCTGAGTGGCCTTTAGGAAAATGTCACATTCTATTACTTAAATAATGAATGTAGTGTTTACAGATTGTTCATTAATCCTAGGCTACTTTATTATACCATCATTCTTAACGGTGTCCATATGGCAGTTTGGCAGCTATTTAATCAGCATCCAACTCAAGTGACAGCCTAAAATAAATTTTCAATATGTAAAACCTTCCTTTGTGTGGAAGAGAACATAAACAAACAGAAAATTAATTTGACTGAATGTTAGGATAGTTCATCCAAAAATGACAGTTCTGTCATTAATTACTCACCCTCATGTTGTTCTAAACCCATTAGATGTTCGTTCGTCTTTAGAGCAAAAACTAAGATATTTTTGATGAAATCCAAGAGCTTTCTGGCCCTCCACAGAGAGCACTGTAACTGAAGTGCATCGTTAAAATAGTCCATGTTCGTACCACGTTTCTGGGCCATCAAAAATATCTTGTGTTCCGGAGTAAACAAAAGTCTTACAGATTTGGAACAACATGAGGGTGAGTAAATAATGACATAATTTATTTTTGGGTGAACTAACCCTTTAAGAATATATGCCTCTGAGAATTCAGAAAAAGGGAATTCTTTGATGCCTCTGTTCACAGTTCTTGTTTTGTAGTGGGAACAAAAAGGTCTTTTCTTTCCTAACACTGTCACTGTCAGATCATTATTCTTTACAATGAGCTCATAAAAACAATCATTTAAATAAACAGTAACTTACAAACAGTAACTATTCATTCCTCTCCCTCAGAGAACACCAAAGTCGCACAAAATCTCAAGGCTTTATTCATTGAGATGTGGTGACAGATAGGATATAAGGGGAGGAATGATCAACAAATGTGCTTTGATTTAAATTTGCGTCTTTGTAAACCATAAAAGATGGTACCATGCAAATCTTAAAACATCATTGGCTGTTAATGTTCTTTTGAATATTCTAAACTGGTTTGATCTTTGACAGGCGTCAACTTTTATTATTTGGTACTTTATTTTCCAAGTCTGGGTTTTGTGGTTATGATTGAAAACGTATCAACTTTGTTGTATTGTTTATGGCTTTAGTGTTGTAAGTTTATTTTTGTGTTTTACATTAGGCTTAAATGTTTTTATGTTCCTTTGTACTATTTTATATCCTATGCAAGTGTATATTATATCTGAGGGGATTTAGCAGGATGTTCTTTCTGGAGTTTACTGAATAAAAAAAAATGGCTCAAATAAATTTTATATAACATATAACCTTCTGTGTCTGGCTGAGACTGAAAGAAGAAGTTATGAGGGCTTAGCAGGGGAATGTGGGAGGATTTTGTTCTGTCTCAAAGAGGATCAGCGCCGATTGTGAGCTGTGAAAACTAAAATACGCTCAAAAGCCGAGGCGTAATGCGTACTGACAGACATTTTAATTTCTGTGGGAAATAACAACACATTTATCTCCCGCTATTAGGTGTTTGGTTTTGTCGAGCTCTCGTTAAAGGTTTGTTAGTGAGTGTGTTGTTTGCTTGTTTGTAGTTTGCCTTTGGTGACGCGAGCGAGTGGGAACCGTGTGTTTGCTGTTTCTCAGTGCCTATGGAGTCTTTACATGCTTTTTCCTGTCTGCTTCTCAGAGAAAGACATGAAAGAGGAAAAGGATTGTGGGTGGTGATTGTTTATCAAGAAAGAGTGTTTCTGAAAGAAAAAGAGAAAATTAGTGACGGCAAAACCTCTTTTGTGAGAGAAACAATGCTGAACATATCATTAAGACAAAGGCATTTTTAAGTTGTTCAGTCATGTTTGTTTAAACGCTTTTAATGTAAATGGTAAAATTGACATTCATGAACAATACGTTGGAACATCAGTGGTTTTTAACTAGTGGGTCATGACCCAAAATGGTTCACGGGTCCATTCTGTTGTGATAGTACTAGGGTCACAGACAGCAGCAAAATGCAACAAGCCATTTAATTATGTATATCTTTTATGATAAATATAACGTAGAGCATATTTATGATGAAATGAAGATCCAGCGTTCACTGGATCTACACTCAAAGCGAATGACACACCAGCGCCACCACGGAAGTTTCACCCATACAGTTGAGGTCAGATGTTCACATCCCCCTTTCAGAGCATTAAGAGCTAGGGGGTGAAAACGTTTACAAATTTTAAGATCAGGGTAAATTTAACTTATTTTGTCTTCTGGGAAACATGTAACTATCTTCTGTAGCCTCTTGAGGGCAGTACCAAATGAAAAAATAAGACATTTAGGCAAAATAAGAAAAATGTACACATCTCAATTCTGTTCAAAAGTTTTGGCACTCCCTGGCAATAGTTTTCCTTCTGGAGCATCAGTGAGCATTTGAAACTTCTGTAATAGTCCCTCAGTTGTCTTCAGTGTGAAAAGATGGATCTCAAAGTCATACAGTCATTGTTGGGAAGGGTTCAAATACACCAAAAATGCTGTAAAACCAAATAATTTGTGGGACCTGAAGGATTTTTCTGAAGAACAGCTTGCAGATCAACTGTTCAGGACAAGCAAGGGGCTCAACTATCAATAAACAAAACAAACAAACAAAACAGCTGTGGATCATTCAGGTATGAAGAAGCTTTTGAACAGGTTAATTTTTTATAAATTCAACTATTATTTTTTCTTGTGGACTATATGTAAACGTCTTTTATGTTAAATATCTTATTCAGGTCAGTACTAAATAAACAATAGCATGCATTTTGTATGATCCCTCTTATTTTGTTAAAATAATTAACATTTTACAGATTCTGAAAGGAGGATGTAAACTTTTGACTTCAACTGTAAACCTTTGATATATTTATGGTCTTACCTTCCATGTACTTCACTGACTACAAAAGAAGCGGTATTGATCTACTATGCCATTGTTGCAGCTGTGGTCACGCTATGCATTTGACTTAAATGTCGGAGAGACAACATGGCACGAGGTAAAGCTGTTTCTGATGTTTCAAACAAGAATAAGTAATTTCATGAACTGGGACAGCCTACTGATAGCAGTTTTCTTCCCACAGATTCTGTTGGCTGCTCTTGCTGCTTCTGTCACATCCAAAAACCTTTACTGGATGGTTTTGAAGACTTTATGATTGTTAAAGACAACAGATTTTAGTGTGCATTTTTATTATTTAAAATGAAAAACCTTCAGTAGGTTGACTGACCCAGTACTATGTCAAAAAACAACTTAGGAAATTGGTTAATGTACAGTCGTGGCCAAAAGTTTTGAGAATTACATAAATATTGGAAATTGGAAACGTTGCTGCTTAAGTTTTTATAATAGCAATTTGCATATACTCCAGAATGTTATGAAGAGTGATCAGATGAATTGCATGGTCCTTCTTTGCCATGAAAATTAACTTAATCCCGAAAAAAACTTTCCACTGCATTGTTAAGAAGGCTTCAGGGCGTCCAAGAAAGTCCAGCAAGCGCCAGGATCGTCTCCTTAAGAGGATTCAGCTGCGGGAGTGCCACCAGTGCAGAGCTTGCTCAGGAATGGCAGCAGGCAGGTGTGAGCGCATCTGCACGCACAGTGAGGCCAAGACTTTTGGAAGATGGCCTGGTGTCAAGAAGGGCAGCAAAGAAGCCACTTCTCTTAAAAAAAAAAACATGAGGGACAGATTGATCTTCTGCAAAAAGTATGGCGAATGGACTGCTGAGGACTGGGGCAAAGTCATATTCTCCGATGAAGCCTCTTTCCGATTGTTTGGGGCTTCTGGAAAAAGGCTTGTCTGGAGAAGAAAAGGTGAGCGCTTCCATCAGTCCTGTGTCATGCCAACAGTAAAGCATCCTGAGACCATTCATGTGTGGGGTTGCTTCTCATCCAAGGGAGTGGGCTCACTCACAATTTTGCCCAAAAACCCAGCCATGAATAAAGAATGGTACCAAAACACCCTCCAACAGCAACTTCTTCCAACAATCCAACAACAGTTTGGTGAAGAACAATGCATTTTCCAGCACGATGGAGCACTGTGCCATAAGGCAAAAGTGATAACTAAGTGGCTCGGGGATCAAAACGTTGATATTTTGGGTCCATGGCCTGGAAACTCCCCAGATCTTAAAACTTGTGGTCAATCCTCAAGAGGCGGGTGGACAAACAAAAACCCACTAATTCTGACAAACTCCAAGAAGTGATTATGAAAGAGTGGGTTGCTATCAGTCAGGATTTGGCCCAGAAGTTGATTGAGAGCATGCCCAGTCGAATTGCAGAGGTCCTGAAAAAGAAGGGCCAACACTGCAAATACTGACTCTTTGCATAAACGTCATGTAATTGTCGATAAAAGCCTTTGAAATGTATGAAGTGCTTGTAATTATATTTCAGTACATCACAGAAAAAACTGAAACAAAGATCTAAAAGCGGTTTAGCAGCAAACTTTGTGAAAACTAATATTTGTGTCATTCTCAAAACTTTTGGCCACGACTGTAGCTATAAAACCCCACAAGCTTGGTCAAAATGACCCAGCATGTGTTCTGTCCAATATTTACCCAGCGCTGGGTTGCCAAATAGCTCAGAAATGGTTGTTTTTAACCCAACATTTTTTAAAGAGTACAGAATTAAATTTAGCATTACATCAATTGCTCACTAATGGATTCTCTGCAGTGAATGGGTGCTGTCAGAAGTCCAAACAGCTGGTAAAAACATCACAAGTTAATAATCATTAGTAGCACTTCCTCCAATGAAAAAGTGCATCATCTGTGGTCTCCTCACATCAAAATCCACCAACATATTCGTTTAGAACTCTTTTAGCTTGTAAATGCTTGAAACTTCCATGAACAGATTGAAATAATTTTTTTTTTCAAATAAAGGAGAGAAAGATAAAGGAGACAATAATTTGACCAGAGACCGTCGTCATTTCCCCATATGAAAAATGGCGCCCACACCGTGACAAGCTCATTTGGCCTAAACTAGGAAACAATTTAGTGTAATGACAATGTAAACCGTCTCTGTTACTCAACAGACAGATAAATAAACAAAGCCAGGGGCTGGACGGTCAGGAGTGATGGATGACCATGTGGAGACAGAGAGACTAGACAACACTCACTCACAATCACACAAGCATGTGTACGTGTGGTGTCCAGTGTTTCGTCTTTTGTCGCACAAGATGAGAGCACTTGTGTGAAGGCATCCGGGCAAATGTGTGTATTATGAATCACGTCTGATTGATCTCGGACACTTCGCTCTGTTCTCATCACTAACAGCGCAGTAGCTGTGGTGTGTGTACGTGTGGGAGTGTATATTAGTGTATGTTTAATCAGCGCAACAATGGGAGTCCACTGCAAAACAGGATACCACTGTTTCCTGCAACAGAGACTGTCTCTGGGATACAAACACACAAATATACACACCACCTTAAGGCTGTTGCTAACTAGTATACATTCTCTCAGTGACATTTTATATTGGAAAAGCAGTACTGTATAATTTTCATCTGGGATAGTTTACCCAAAACTGAAAATGATTTACTCACTCTCAAGCCATTCTAGGTGTATATGACTTTCTTCTTTTAGATGAATAGTCAAAGTTGTATTAAAAATGTCCTGGCTTTTCAACGCTTTATAATGACATTGAATGGGTGTTGAAATTTTAAAGCAAAATAAAGTGCATCCATCTTCATAAAAAGTACCCCACATGGCTCAGTGGTTGATAAAGGCCTTCTGAAGTAAATCAATGCATTTGTGTTATGAAAAATATCCATATTTGTAATTTAAAAAAAACGTAAGCTTCCGCTAACTGTCGCACTTGCCTTTACGAGAGAGTGGCGTTCCACTTTTTATGATCGATGGATGCACTTTGTTTGCTTTAAAATAGTAAATCATGGTGTAATTTTCATTTTTGGGTGAACTACCTCTTTAAAATCTATTTTTACTGATATACGCCTTTAAAAAAGACTTTTATTGGTTTGGTCAGATTCATTCAGACATATTAAATAATATATGACATTTATTTTCAATATTAATTATATTATATTATAATTATATGTTAAAATAAATTTTATATTTGAGAGTCAGAAATGATTAAAATCCTCAAAACATTTTTCACTCTTCACAGTTTGAATAGTTGAGAAGTTAAATAATGGTGAATGAAACCCAAAAACTTCATTGTGTGTGTGTGTGTGTGTGTGTGTGTGTGTGTGTGTGTGTGTGTGTGTGTGTGTGTGTGTGTGTGTGTGTGTGTGTGTGTGTGTGTGTGTGTGTGTGTGTGTGTGTGTGTGTGTTTCGCTTTGTTCCAATAGCAAAAATTAAAAAATATCAAGAGATTGATTATGCTTCATGGTCAGAAAAGAGAAAGATGATACACTGCTTGTAGAATTCCTTATTTGCTTTGGATAAAAGTGTATGCTAAGTGAATAAATGAAAATGTAAATAATGTCCAATTTGCTGTCACTCCCTCAGCTATTGTGTTAGATACACCTACACAACAGCATTAACTAGTTTTCTGAAAGTGACGACCAAGGTAATAAAACACAAAGTATAGGTAATATAACACAGCTGGTAACTAAATGCAAAAAAAACAGCTCCAGATACTTCCAGCATAATGTATTTGCAGAAACTACTCATTTTGATTTATATATTTTTATTTGTAAAACATACATTTTGAAGTATGGCTTAAAGGGTTAGTTCACCCAAAATGAAAATAAGCCCATGATTTAATCACCCTCCAGGCATCCTAGGTATATATGACTTACTTCTTTCAGACGAATCCAGTCTGAGTTATATTAAAAATTATCCTGGCATTTCCAAGCTTTACAATTTAATGGGTGGGCATTTCTCTTCATCAGTCCAAAACAAGTCCAATAAAGTGCATCCATCCATATAAAAAGTGCCTCACACGGCTCCGGGGGGTAAATAAAGGCTTCCTCCTGTAGCAAATTGATGCATTTTTGTAAGAAAAATATCTATATTTAAATCACTTTAATTTAGCTTGCGTCAAATAGTCATACAGGCAAGCCCTTAGGACGTCAGATTTGCGTATGCACCATGGAGAGATTAAAACAAAACAACGGTCACAAATTAGAAGGACAAAATGCTAGATTATAGTGATTATTACATTTTAAATATGGATATTTTTCTTACAAAAATGCATTGATTCACTACAGGAGCCCTTTATTTAACCCTATTAAAGCCATATGAGGCACTTTTTATTATGGAAGCACTTCATTGAACTTTCTAAAGCTTGGAAAGCCAAGACAATTTTTAACAAAACTCCAATTGGATTCATCTGAAAGAAGTTAAATCATGTACACCTAGAATGTCTGGAGGGTGAGTACATTATGGGCTAATTTTCATTTTTAGGTGAACTAACCCCAGATCTCGTTGTTACTGTTTGTGATGATCCAAATAAATGGTATAAATGTGCAGAGAAGCACTTTAAACTTGTTTGCTGAACTCTGAAAAACAGTAGTGTGTGTTTGCTGCATCAGCATGCTGGCGTGTGTGTGTGTGTGTGTGTGTGTGTGTGTGTGTGTGTGTGTGTGTGTGTGTGTGTGTGTGTGTGTGTGTGTGTGTGTGTGTGTGTGTGTGTGTGTGTGTGTGTGTGCAATGTCAGCTCATATGTTTCAGCTTTCAGCAAGTAAAACACACCTGTGAGAGCTCCAGCTGTTGTTTTGAAGAGCCCGAACAAGGGAAGCAGAGACAGAGGAAGAGGAATGTGCTGTTCTCTCCATTTTTCCTTCAGCCCTTCTCATCTCCTGTATCACGTTTGTTCTGTTAACTTTCATCTCATTCAGGTCTCCTTTTTCCTAACAGCCTTAATTATCTGTCTCCTCATGCTTGTTTGCATTTGTCTGCTTCTGTCTTTCTGCCAGAACTGTAGATGTTAACAAAGATGCCACAAGTTGTACTGACATGTTTTTAATAGAGACTCCTTCCTTCAAATCTATAGTAATAAACATGAGACAGAGAGGAGGAGACACAGGCACAGATAGGCAACACCCCTCCAGCACCTGCTGACCTCTGTCATCGATTTCAGGGGGTTAAACTTCTGCTAGTAAAACAGGTTAGGTCAAAGGTCACAGCTATAATGGTGACCTTGTTTTTTTCTCCTGTCCAACTGTCTCACCATCTTCTCTCGCTGTGTGTTTTGATGTGCAGTTGCTTAAGGGAGGCATTTATGAGCAACACTATGCAGACTGAAAACATTCAAGCTGCTATTTTAAGATTTACCTACTTTATGTTTCTGTACTGTATCATTTGCAATACTCATTTTAATGGCAGCTGCTGAGTTTGTCCTTCATTAGTGACTGTTGTGAGCTGTGATGTCCAAGCAGAAAACTGAAAAATAAATACATTTCACTCTTTTGAGAGCTCTTCAAAAATAATTGGACTCCGGTAACATATCTGCTATAATATAACTAAATCTTTGTGATTTATATGCTGCTTGCGAATAAATTCTGCCTACACAATGGATAAAGTCGCAATCAGATGGTGTAGTTACAACATCCACCTCCAGAGGCTGATTAGATCAATAGTTTGATGCTAATTTAAAAAGTTTTACACATTAAAGGATAACTATTGCCAAAATGCAACCTGGGCTGTTTTTTTTTTTTTATTATTATTGTAAACGAGACAAACTTATGTCTAAAAGCATAATTACGACAAACGTTTTGTGGTCAATGGCCGGTGAATGGGAGTACTAGGGGCATAAATTTGAGCGCATCAAAATCTATATTTTTCAACACTAAGAAGGCTCAACACACCATGAAACTTTGCTCGAAGTATCGCCTGGGTCTCTACACATGAACTCGAGTATTGAGAACATTGTTTGTGTACACAGAGTTTACTAAAAAGAAAGTTTTTGAACAACTCACACTGTTTGGGTTTCCGCTCGGTTTGTTCAAAACCTTTCTTTTTAGTAAACTCTGTGTACACAAACAATGTTCTCAATGCTCGAGTTCATGTGTAGAGACCCAGGCGATACTTTGAGCAAAGTTTCATGGTGTGTCGAGCCTTCTTAGTGTTGTAAAAATATCGATTTTGATGCGCTCAAGTTATGCCCCTAGAACTCCCATTCACCGGCCACTGACCACAAAACGAAATCACGGTCAATCTCAAAACAGCTTGTTTGTTGTAATTATGGTTTTAAATATATGTTGGTCTCATTTACAGTAAAAAAAAAAAAAACAGCCCAGGTTGCATTTTGGCAATAGTTATCCTTTAAGGGAATGGTCACATTTACTGTTGTGTGGTGAAATTCCACTGGCAAAATTATTTAATCTTAACAGGAATCCCTGGAATCTGGAATTTTCACATGAGGAACACATATTTCTAATTAGATTAAAGTTTCTTGAACTTTCAGTTAAAGTCAAATGTTTACATAAACTTTGCAGAATCAGCAAAATGTTCATTATTTTACCATAATAAGAGGGATCATATGAAATATGCACGTTTTTTGTATTTAATACTGACCTGAATAAGATATTTCACACACACACACACACACACACACACACACACACACACACACACACACACTTACATATAGTCCACAAATGAAAATAATAGTTGAATTTATAAAACACATGCTCCATGCAGGTAAAAAAAAAAGCACAATGCATTAAGATCCTAAACTTTTTGAATTTGAAGATCATTTTGTCTTCTACTGAATATCTAAGTATCTTCTGTAACTTCTGAAGGGCAGTACTAATAAAAAAAAATGCTATTTAGGTCAAATAAGAAAAATGTAGACATCTTCATTTTTTACACCCCTGGCTCTTAATGCATTGTTTTCCTTCTGGAGCATCAGTGAGCATTCAAACCTTCTGTAATAGTTGCATATGAGTCACTCAGTTGTCCTCAGTGTGAAAAGATGGATCTCATACAGTCATTGTTGGAAAGGATTAAAATACACAAAAATGCTGAAAAACTAAAGTCTCTGTGGGACCTTAAGAACTTTTTTGAAGAACAGCGGGCAGTTTAACTGTTTAAGACAAACAAGGAACTCATGAACAATTATCACACAAAAAAAACAAAACAAAAAAAAACACGCTTTGGATCATTCAGGTATAACACAGTATTAAGAACCAAGGGGGTGTCAACTTTTTATAAATTTAACTATCATTTTCTCTTGTGGACATGGTACGTCTTTTAATTTTCTTTTGTGTACTATATGTCAGGTCAGTATAAAAAATAACATGTTTTTTTGCATAAACCTCTTATTTTGGTAAAACAATTAACATTTTGCACAAACTGCAAGGTGCATTTTGACTTTAACTGTAAATCCGCTATGTTTATAATAATAATATATAAAACCTCTTTAGTATTGTTTTAACTAATGTGGTTATTCAGGGGGAAAGGCTACTGTCAAATGTTTGGTTACAAACATTCTTCAATTTCTAAATGTCTTTTTTTTTTTTTTCATCAGAATAATGCTGCGTTCCAGGCAGGTTTTTTAACTGGTAAATCACCACTTCAAACTACGACTCACGACTTTGTAGCGTTCCAGGCAAGTCAAGTCAATGATTTTCATTTTTGGGTAACGTTAACTATCCCTTTAAGAATTAAGTTGTGTTTTTGTTAAGAGTTTCTGAATTGTACACTCACATCAGATGAAGTCTGTACTCATAATGGATTTCTATTTAAAAAAAAAAAAAAAAAGTTTTAATTATCCATTTACATAATGACCCCTGTCTCTGTGTATTTATACCGTTTTGAAACAGGCTAACTTGAACCGCGGTCTTTCACTAAACAACGGACAAAATCCTTTTTCTGTAATACGCTAAGTTAGTTGTGTAGTGTAGTTCGGAGTTGAAATGAGCAAAAATTAAGAATGAAATTTATTGTCGAGCTTTACCAGTGTGAAGACAAACTGAGAATCAGTACTACATAAAGAAGCAGATGAAAGAACGACAAAAACAAAACGAACATAAACATCTCTACAGCATACACAGGTGGAAGGATTTGATGACAAAATCATCAGTAGTGGTGCCAAAGTTGCTTCTTTCTTCATTGGACCGGTAAGTTAATTAATTATTTTGTATTAGAAAATGTACATATAGGCCTAATTTAGAAACTTCCTAAACGCCCTTGTCGCATCATTATTGTAAGTACACGAAGAGCAGCGATGCTAACGCTAGCTAAAGGCCTGTAAACATTTAAACCTAAACTGGTATATTGTGGGTGGTAGTAAAGGAAAAGACATTTGATTATTTTACCTGCATTCATTGCCATCAGCAGCCACAACCATGCAGGGTACAAAATCACAAAATGTAGGACGTCATAGATCAAAGCTGTGTTTTTGACCAAACTTTATTTCTTCATTTTTAAGTAAGATTCTGTAATATATTTGTTTTAAAGTAATTTCTAAAACGATGCATTGCTTTATTTCGATATATTTTGTGTTATACATTACAGTGTTTACTTAAGATTAAGCTACATACTAAATGTGTGTGTGAAATCTTACTTTCCTTTATATACTTTAGTATAAGTACAGTATACTAAGTACAAGTTAGATATGTCACAAGTCGATATGGCCTCTTTATGGCTGTCCAGGAGGCCTTTGAATGGAATCAGAGACTCTCTGGACGAGTCTGGAACACTCCGGCAGGTTGAGGCGTTTGTCGTGATCTTCATCTACATCGTCCATCCACTGTTGAGTCACCATAGGGTTCAGGGTCTATAGAGAGAGACAAGAGAATAATAATTGTGTAAATGTAGCATTTTTAAACTTTATGTGCATCAGCAGCACCACATGTATGCGCCATAGTACAAGAACTTTTGATTAAGTGGTTATTTCTGTGTTCATTGTGCAAAACGACTGATGTCACATGGACTATTTTAATGATGTTCTTTATACTTATCAGGGCCTTAAATGTCTATGCAGGGTCAGAAAGTATTTAATGACAGAATTTTCATTTTTGGATGAATTATCCCTTTAAGAAAAGTACATGTATACAGACCTGGATTGACCGTCCAAACTCAATCAGCATCATTTCAAAGACCCTTGGTCCGTCCAGAAGTAGGGTTCCACTTTGAGTGTAGTATGTGCAGATCTCTTGTCCCAAACGAGGAGGAGGTGGGGGGGTGTTCTCTATTATAGCAAAAGAAAGCAAATGAAAAGGTTTTAGATCCATTTGAAAGTGAGATATGATTAAATGGCATGGCAAAGCACTGAAATCTGAATTTCACGAAATACCTAATGCTTATCATTGTGATAAAGACTAGAATGTAATTGGACTGTATGATCTTCAGTGAAAAGAAAACTGTGACTGGACACTCACGTTGGGAGTTTACCACAACAGCCAGCAGGCTTAGGCTCAACACTGCCACCAGATGGCCAAATTGTGCCATTGTTGCAGATGTTTTCCACGAATAAGTCTGTGAGACTCGGATATGGAGAAACTGTAAAAGAAAATAGAGGAAAATAAAGACATTTAGATGAGAGAGAATCAGTAATATTATTTGTCACATTTTAAATATCATGCAAAATTAGAATTCTGTGTTTTTTAGTCCATGTGTCATTTTTTGCCAACTTTTTTTTAACTTTGTCAAAGTTAATGTATTACCTTAAAATGCTAATTAACTATGTTTAACACAATTTTATTTAGTAGATTATTTTTGTTTAATTCTACTAATCTTGACATTAAAAACGATGTGCTCATGTTTTCTTTACTTGCGTACAAGAATAGTTTCAGAACAGTAATTATTGTGAAAAACATTATTCAAAACATTTAAAAGATTTTTCATCAGGTTTATACATTTAAGGTTTTTTGTAAACTTTTTTTATGTTTGTCAAAGTTAATGTATTACCTTAAGAGACTAATTAACTATGTTTAACACATTTTTATTTAGTTGATAATATTTTTTTGATAAATTCTACTAATCTTGACATAAAAAATAATGTTCATGATTTCTTTACTTACATACAAGAATAGTTTCGAAACAATATTCATTGTGAAAAGCATTATTCAAAACATTCAAAACCAAATTTCTAGAAAAAAATTACAGTAAATGTTCTCTAGACAATTTATAAATTAAAATTTGGTCTTTTCAGCTTTATATTTTTTACACGGTATAAATGGGTCTTAATAGGCATGAAAATATATAGCTACCTTTATATTTCAGTAATTAACATTTTAACATATTTTCACATGATCGTGAGATGAACGTTATCTCCATTATTTCCTGTTCCTCTTTAAGCCCTGCTATAAATTAGTCTTTAGTTACAACTTTAAAGTTACCAAGCCAATCTACAGACATACCCAGGACCAAACCTCACATATATCAAGTCAATTTCATATAGAGACATTAAACCTAGTTCTAGAGTTTACAAAAAAAAAAAAAAAAAAGAAAACTGCAAGATAAATCTATTTCTGGGAACAGTAAGCTGGTTTTAACACACTCATTTCCTCATTGAATACTCAGTGGCTCATTCCAGTTATCTTCCTATCAATGTAATACAATCATTTAGAAAAGAATGCAAACGTGTAAGTCTTTTTAAATGCTCAGTGAAGTGTATTGCTTGAGCTGTTGATCCGGTCGTGCAAGCTTTTGTTAAACTTAAAACAGAGCAAAGTGACAGAGCTCACGTGGGTTTTCACTTGCTGCTACACTTGTCAGTTTCTAGTAAGTATTGGTAGATTGAAAGATTCAGAAGCGTAGTTCACAACTTCTATCCCATAAATGTCTTTCTTCTGTGAAACAAAAAAAAATGATGTTGGGCGGTGTGACCATTTCAGTCACTATTCACTTATGGAAAAAGATGCAATGAAAGTGAATGGTGACTGAAAGCGTCTTCTTCCTAGCATCTGTTGCATTTTACAGAAAATAAAAGGCCACATAGATTTGAAGCCATATGAGGGTGTGTAAATTGACACAATTTTCATTTTAGGGTTGAATGTATATTTTTTAAGTCTTTAAAGTCTAGTCTGGCAGGTGACAAATTATTAGTAAGGGTCACTTTACTAAACTTTATGATATGTTGAGATTCTGTATCCAAAAACTGACCTAATAGATTTATAAAATTGTGATATTGCGCAGTGATATTTTATTAATCTCTTAAATCAGCATGCGATTGTAAAACCATAACAAATCGATATATACAAAGCTTTTTAAAAAGCATACAAAAATTATTGCAAATTAAATGAATAAAATAAGCAATAATAGCAATAATGTTTATAGCCTGTGGTAAACACTGGAGCTTAAGTAAAAAAGCACAAGGAAAACAGAATAAGAGCAAGTAAAACAATAGTTTTCAGAGAAAACTAGATGAGAGCAGGTGCTTCTTACCTGTGTCAAGTCTGAAGAGAAACTGCGACCTGCTCTGAACAGAGAGAGGAGAAATACTAGAAATGTGTGATTTACATATCACCACCCATTTTCACATAGTACGCAAAGAGTCAGTGGGAGGAGATAAAAAAAAAAAGTTTTGTTGATATGTTCTTCCTTGTTCCTAATGAAAATAATGCAAGTACTCAAGTACAGTTGATTCCATTGTGACCTTATGCCAAGGCAGTGTTTACGGAATGCAACATTCATACATAAACCCGCATTCAAAAGACTGACATCCACACTTTGACAAATTACAGCTTCTCAATCATGACTATGACAATGAAAATATGCCATTGAAATGGGTGAGTCGGTCTGTAAATAGGACTAACAAAAACAGGACTGACAAGCAGCATTTTTTTATTCTTTTACTTTCACTTTAATCACTTGGTAATAATGTGCCGGGACTTTCTGATCAAATATTCGCATCATATGAAAGGAACCTGATAATAAATTATAACCACAATGCTTGTGTCCCATAAGTGGTTGTAGCACTAGTTTTTGCTTTACAGTTTAATACAGCCTCATACTTTTAATCAGTTACTTGCAAGTTTTGTGGATCACATTTCGTCTCCTTAGAATTATAAGGTTCTATCTGACATTTTTGTCAAAATTTAGTTATTCACATATTCTTATTCTGACAACTTATTTACATTATTTGATGTTTCTTTTGTAAGCTGTGTACATTTTGGTCCTTTTCTTTAGAAAACAAAAATATCTACAGAAGTCTATGGAATGCAAAAACTTTGAAGCTCAATATCTCGAAAGTGCTCAGAATGCAGATAGAACCGTATGATTCTAAGGTGACGATTTAGTCAATGTTAAAAGTCAAAGTCAACTTTATTGTCAATTCTGCCACATGTACAGGACATACAGAGAATTGAAATTGTGTTACTCTCAGACCCTAGGTGCATACAAGTAACATTAAATACAAAAAAGTAACATTAAATACAAAAAGTAACATTTATGGTGAAGAAAAACAATTAGTTTGTCCATTTTGACTGATTTTCAGTCATTTCGTCTTTATTTGATGTGAAGTACAACAAAGTGCTTAACAAAAACTACACATAACCATTTAAGTTGTGTATTTAGTGTATTTAGTAGAGAAAGAGAGAGAAAAGATTTTCCACTCACATGCACGTCAATTATGACCTCTTTCCCACAAAATGTACAGTTGAAGTCAAATGTTTACACCTTGCAGAATCTGCAAAATGTTAATTATTTTGCCAAAATAAGAGGGATCATACACACTACATGTTGGTTTTATTTAGTACTGATCTGAACAAGATATTTCACATAAAAGACATTTACATAATAGTCCACAAGAGAAAATGTCGTATGACTGTATGATTTTGAGATCCTTCTTTTCACACTGAGGACAACTGAGAGATTCATATGCAACTATTACGGAAGGTTTAAATGCTCAATGATGCTCCAGAAGGAAAAATTATGCATTAAGAGCTGGGGGGTGAAAACCTTAAGAATTTGAAGATTAGGGTAAATTTAACTTATTTTGTCTTCTGGGAAAGATGCAAGTAGCTTCTGTGGTTTCTGAAAGGCAGTACTAAATGAAAATATAGATATATCTAGGCAAAATAAGAAAAATGTACACATCTTCTTTCTGTTCAAAAGTTTTCACCCCCCGGCTCTTAATGCACAACTTTTCCTTCTGGAGAATCAGTGAGCGTTTGAACCTTCTGTATTAGTTATATATGAGTCCCTCGGTTGTTCTCAGCGTGAAAAGATGGTCTCAAATTAATACAGTCATAGTTGGAAAGGGTTCAAATACACAAAAATGCTAAAAAAAAAAAAAAAAAAAAAAAAAAAAAAAAGAATTTGCGAGACCTGAAGGATTTTTCTGGAGAACAGCGGGCAGTTTAACTGTTCAGGATAAACAAGGGACTCATGAACAACTATCACTAAACAAACAAACAAAAAAACAGCTGTGGATCATTCAGGTAACAACACAGTTTTCATAATCAAGTGTATGTAAAATTTTGATCAGGGTCATTTTTATAAATTCAACTATTATTTTCTCTTGTGGACTATATGTAAATGTCATTTATGTGAAATATCTTATCCAGTTCAGTACTTAATCAAAAACAACATGCATTTGTATGATCCCTCTTATTTTGGTTTAAAAAACAAAAAACAAAACATTTTGCAGATTCTGCAAGGTGTATGTAAACTTTTGACTTCAACTGTGTATGTGATTATTTCATCCAGTAATTCCAAATGCACGTCTGACATCTTTATGCCATCTGCATAACATTCCCAGTCTAGTGATGGAAAGAGAAAGGAGACATTTTAATGTCGACTTTTTGTTCATGAATTACTTTATATTTTACATTACTTGTTCAGTTAACTCTGTTGTTCTACAAGATAAAGACAAACAAACTTGGGAATCCCACCCAAACTGCTCTGTGATCAAGTTAAAGGCCTCTGACATCTTCATAACAAGGCTGGATGTGCAAATTCCATCATCATCATGACTAACATCAATTGGAAGTTGCAAGACAGAGAGCAAAAGATAGTCTGCTGTTAATTGCTAACATAAGTAAATGAGAACAGTGATTAAATACTCACTTTGTTTAGAGAGGATCACACCAGCCAGCAACGTACAGGCTCAATACGGCTAACAGCTCTTCAAATTGTTGCATTATTACAGATTTGTTCATCAGCAGACAAATACAAAAGATAATCTGGGCAAATGAACCTGTAATGGGCCAGTGAAGACTGAAAGAGAAAAAATGAGATAAGTTTATGTGGATAACAGCAGAAGCATGAGTGAATCTTACCTGAATCAAGTCTGCAATGCACAATAGCAAAAAGGATGATGTGAACTAGGTTTCACCCACTATTTATCCAGTATTTATTACATAAAAATAATAAACTTGGGTAGGTCCAGGAAACTAGAAAGGCAGAGAATCAGGGAGTGTTTTTTGCAGTTAACTTCCTTCAAGGGTTAGTTCACCCACAAATTAAAATTCTGTCATTAATTACTCACCCTCATGTCGTTCCAAACCCATAAGACCTTCGTTCATCTTCGGAACACAAATTGAGATATTTTGAATGAAATCCGAGAGCTTTCTTAACCTGTATGGACAGCAATGCAACTGACATGTTCAAGGCCTAGAAAGGTCATACGGACATTGATAAAATAGTCCGTGTGACATCAGTAGTTTAACCGTATTGTTAAGAAGCTATGAGAATACTTTTTGTGTACAATGAAAACTAAAATAGCAAATTTACTCAACAATTTACACATTTACAGCAGTACCACGACGCATGCATGTGTTGTCGCTGATGCAGGATGTAGAACATCCATCTCTCTTAATTCATCTTAGTTCAAATAGTTGTATTATTGAACATTTAATTTTTGCAGGTTTGCACATAGACTGTAAAAAAAAATATGGATGTAGTAGTGTATGTGACGTCACCCATAGGTTCTGAAGAGCAACTTTAAAGCTCATATTGGGCGGGATTTGGCCGTCGCCATCTCGGAATCGCGTCATTGCATCACTCCTGGATAATCGAAAATTGGCAAAGAGGCGGAATGCCTGCCTTTACTAATTTAAAAAAGTAACTCTTGTGAATTAAAAAGTAACGCGTTACTTTACAGTTACTTTTAAAAGTGATCTGATCACGGAACTAGTGTAACTTGTGATGTGTGGGTAACACTGTTTACAAGGAATTGTTGAATAAATGTGTTTTTTTGTTTTCTTTGTGTTCAAAATGTATTGTCGTAACTAAATTGAATTGTGGTTGAACCACTGATGTCACATGGACTATTTTAACAATGTCCTTACTACCTTTCTGGGCCTTGAACCTGTCAGTTGCATTGCTGTCTATATACGGTCAAAAAAGCTGGATTTCATCAAAAATATCTTAATTTGTATTCTAAAGATGTACGATGGTCTTACGGGTTTAGAATGACATCAGGGTGAGTTATTAATAACAGAATTTTCTACTATTCCTTTAAGGCCAGTTCACACAGACCATGATATTCTGTAGAACAGTGAAATTGGAAAAATTGCAATGTCTTAACTCTTAAGACATATTTTTTTGTAAATAACTTATTTTACCTTTAGCACAGCTATTGCATCATGCATGAGTGCAACAGTCAAACATGTCCAGCTAGTACAGAAAAAAAAAACACAATGGAGATGTAGCACAGTGGAACGTAAAAACATGTTCTGCATAAACATTTCCTTATTCAGGGTTAAAATCAAAGGGCATTGAAATAATCCAAGTGAGAAACGTTGATGCTTTATTTCACTTCTGCCATTAGTGTCTTTTACAAACATTTTGCCAATTTTCAAAGGACCAGCGTGTTTAAGAAATGCTACATAATATCCTCAACATCAATATAAATTCACATAACAAGAACTGGATCTGCAACAACGCGTCCAAATAGTGGAAAACATGGCCAAAACATAGAGCTTTCAGCAACTGTCTTTATTGCAATAACATATCACACTCGCACACACATACACACACAATAAATACAACTGACATTCAGTATACAATTCAAAAAGTTCCTTTCAACAACACACACTCTAATGACTGACAGTTTGCACGGTCATAAGCAGCATCCATTTCTGAAATTAAACTTTGCCCGCTAAATTGTTGTCACCAGTTTGCAAAAAGAAAAAAAGACAAGACCAGAACAGTCATGATTATAAATAAATCCTAAAAAAGTATGAGGTGTGTCAAGGACTGTTTTGTTTTGGAGATTATTATTTAGGACATTCAAATGGGAGAGTCGGTTATGTAACATTAGCGCAGGCACCTATAGAGATCTCACAAAAGCAGGTTCTTTTCATTACATGGTGGTTCTTTTACTTTCGTTTGCTAAAGGCTTCCATCAGCCCTGTTTTGGCCCAAACAAACCAAACAGACAAGGTCTCTATGCACAGGACGTGTACTGACACCAACACAACATGTCCAACCAAAAGCTTCACATCTTGGTTGAGCCTCAAAGTAGCAAGACAATTCAAGGACATTCGGGACTACTCGGAAACATGAAACAAGACAGCAATAAACTGTCTCGAATGGAACTGAATTGCAACGCGATCACATTTCAAGGCATTGTTACATTCCTGTAAAGAGCACATACATTGTTAATGAATAAATCAAGGTGTTCTATTAGCACACCCATTTTGGGTGGTTTGCATGCTAACAATGCTGGGAAACGAGTTTGTAAATAGCAAGGAATCATTTGTTTTCATAAGAATGTTCAAAATGAAAATGTTATGAGTGAACCTGAATCATACCTGATTTGAATTAGCAATTTTGTGGCCATAAAAACAAACAATTCCTTGTTATTTAATATTGGCCTACATGTTGTTAGCATGCTACATGTTGTTAGCATCCATAGCCACTTTTGAAATTAAATCAATCTTAATATAAAATATCATCAGTCATTGCATCGTCTACGAAATAAGCAGGTAAACAAAGTCGATAGAAAACGGTAAAAGAAGATTTGCTTAAAGGTGCTTATTTGACTAGTTTCAAAGCGAGCAGACTGTTTAGTGACCAGCGTCGGTGGCACGTGTTTGGATGGTCACTCTTCTTGGCGGGTTCTGCTCTGTACTGCGATTGGCTATTAGCTCTTGCAGCTGCAGAGCACCTCCACCAATAAAACAAAACGCTGGGCAAACAGGGGCAGAGCAATCAACAGTCCCCTCCCACAGCACTCGCAAAGAGTGCGCGTCGTAAAAAGTGAGCCTCCCCTTTTCGAAGTCCAGACACAGTCCGAGGCGAGGTGGAAGGGGGGCGGTGAGGGGGCCAGTAGACGTGTTAGACGCCCCACACTTGGGTAGTAAGATCTTACCCATGCCCATTGT
The DNA here is from genome assembly GCF_049309525.1 of Garra rufa. Taxonomy (NCBI): domain Eukaryota; kingdom Metazoa; phylum Chordata; class Actinopteri; order Cypriniformes; family Cyprinidae; genus Garra; species Garra rufa. The sequence goes on from NC_133369.1 coordinate 27,981,843, forward strand.
GAGGAAACAAAATGGAGGAGAACAGTCCTGGGCGTCTTCTGCTCCACTGTCATGACCACTGTCTGGATCGTACCTATGGGGGAAATGGAAGGAAATCAATATCATCACTCACATACGTCATCCTGAGATAGCCAGCTCTAAAACACTTAATAAAATCTCCTCACCGTGGACTTGCCATGTCTTGTGGAAGATGGAACCACTCTTGTAGCTTTGCTTCAACACCCACTCCCACCTACACACAAAGAAAACAACTTACTTCAAAACATTATAAATGGCTTGACTGTTACTTCTGATCAATTTAATGCATCCTTGCTAAAAAAAAGGGTACTAATTTCTATGTTGACCTTAACCAGGTAGGATCCAGGCTCCACTGAGCATGCCCAGTAGTGTCGTCCCTGTGTGATGGAAACATCAGCCACAAGGAGGTCAGAGGTGAGGTGACATGAGGTAAGGGCCCGATCTGCAGCCTGCAACAGAGTCATTCCAGGAACACTCCGGGCGTACGTCTGCCCTTTTCCCAGCGCCACCCGCTCCGCATGCAGGCCCCAGCGTGAGTCCAGGCAGAAGGACAACACTGAGATTGAGGTATGCAGGAGGAGTGGAGTGGAGGAGAGGAGAGGGTTGGAAAAGCCAGGTCATAAGGAGCAGAACACAAAATGAAAAGAGGATGAGGAAGTGAACATATAAAATGAGATAGAAAGGAACAGAGGCAGGGGGTGGGGGATATGTATAGGCAAGCGTAAAAGGGAAAAAATGGAATCGGAAATTTGGAGAAAAGAAGGGAAACAGAGAGGACAGCAGGAACATTGCACATATTCCAGGACTCTAGGATTCAAGCAGCTGATATATTCCAGTTCAATAGGAATACAAGTCAAAGAAACAGCAGGAAGGTGGAGAATAACAGGTAACATAAGGATAAATAATACAGAGAGAAGAGCAAAAAAGAGAGATGTCAAAGAGTTGTGAATATGCATGGGAAAATATTCTACTGATATGCAGCAGAATTAATTGTATGAGAGAAAACAAAAGAGAATGTGATATACATGTAATAGCACAACAAGTTCAGATTCGGTTTGACAGAACTGTGATATGAATGGGTGAATGAATGGATCATTACATAGATTGATAGATGCATGGATGGATAAATGGACGATAGATTCATGGATGAATAAATCAATGATTTTATGAAATGGATAAACAATGAATCTGTAGGGATGGAGGAACAAGTGAGTAAACAAACAAAAGAACAAACAAATAAATCCATGGATGGATGGATAAACAGAGGATGGATGGATGAATCAATATAAACGAATGAATCATTCAATAAATAAGTGAATAACTGATACAGATGGATAGATGCCAAGCAAACAAACAAAAATAAACAAAAAGACAGATGAATGAATAAATCAGTGAATGAATGCAATGATGGCTGGATAAATGGAGAATCGATGGATATTTAATATCATTAAATGAATGATTGAAAAAAGACAAATCAATCAATAAATCATTCAATGGATGGCTAGATAAACAAGAAAACAGAAAAACAAATAATGGAAGAATGAATACATGGATGGATGGATAAACTGAAGGAGAATAAGATCAGGTTCAGTTTGACAGAATTGTAATATGAATGTATCAATAGATGAACATATGAGCAAATGAATGACAGATAAGTTGATACAGATGGATGGATGAACAAGCAAACAAATGAACAAACAATGGATCTATTTGGATAGATGAACAAGCAAACAAATGAACAAAAGAACAACAGACAAATAAATCCATGGATGGAAGAATGAATTGATATAAACAAATGAATCATTCAATAAATGAATAATAATGAATAATGTAGATAGATATAGATCGATAGATGCCAAGCGAACAAACAAAACTAAACAAAAAGACAGATGAATGAATGAATAAATCAGTGAATAAATGCATTGATGGCAGGACAAACAAACAAAGGAACAAACAGACAAATAAATGTACGGTTGGATGGATAAAAAAATGGTGGATGGACAGATGGAGGGTTGAATTGATATAAACATTAGTCATTTGAAAAATAATTGATACAGATGGATAGATGTCAAGCGAACAAACAAAACTACAAAAAAACAGATTAATGAATAAATCAGTGAATGAATGCTTTGATGGATGGGTAAATGGAAAATGGATGTATAATTAATATGAATGCATTAAAAAATGGATGAATCAATGAAACATTCAATGGCTAGCTAGACAAGAAAATTGAAAAAAAGTAAGAATAAATAAATGGATCAGTGGCGGCTACTGGTCTGTCAAATAGGGGAAGCTCATTTTCGGTCTACATCATAAAATTGTCTATTTATTTAAAAGTAAATTCTGCCCTACGTTCCTTTTCAAGAAAATGGTCTGTGACCCTGTCGTACCAACTAGGCGTCTTTTCCAGTGACTTTTCGTGTGCAGTTTCATATGAATGAATGATCTGAAAAAAATATTAAACTCTGTAAAAGTGAAACAAGGAATGTGGTGTATAATTGTGTGAAATGTATGATGAAAATCAAGCAATTTCGCCAAGCAAATATACAGAAATAGGTTGCAGCAGTTTTTATTTCGACTGAACTTGAGAAATCCACAATGGGACTGAGCGGCCACAGAGAGCGCAAACGAATAGCTTCAGCGATTCCTTATAGGACAAAATCGCTGTCAGTCAAAAGGAGATGCAATCTTTCGACAGACCCTCCAATCATCACGCAGAAGCTCAGCGTCCAGGCCAGCCCACTCCTCATTCACCCCCAGAGACGCTGAGCGTCCGTGGGCGGGACATAATCGCAGCGTTTATCCAATGACCGTCTAGTTTCAAAGCACTGAAAAAAAACGTTCAAAGCAGCCCCATTGAAGTCAATGGACGCTGGGCTTCAATGGGGAAATGCACTGTGACGCTACGGGAATGTATGAGAAGAAAATCAAGTCAGCCGACCTGCTATATCTAACTGATTCTGAACGAATTCGTCTTTGAGATGAACGTTTTCTAACGCATTTTTAGTCAATAAAATGTTAATACAATAGTACGTAATTTGACCATTAATTTTGTGACATTATAGGGGAAGCTGAGCTTCCCTTGCAGTCTTAAAGAAATCGCCACTGAAATGGATGTATACATGGAGAAATAAAAAACAGACAATAGCCTCTTTTACACAGTAATACCAGTAAACTGCCAGTAAATGTTAACGGTAAATACAAAAATGCGCTATTCACACAATTAGTGAAGCAATGACATTCCATCTTATTAATGGCAATGCACCATTCACAAATCAATTTCAAAATACCAGTAAATTCAGTAAATGACCTCTAAACGGCTGTGCCTCCCGGTGTTGTGTTTGTAAACACAACATTTTGGCCCAGAGACATCATATTAGATTAGTTTAGACATTTCTTTGACTTCAGTAAACAGTGAGTAAATGCATCATCTGTGTCAGAATGTTATATAATTGGCCCAGAGTAGACGTCTCACATCAGTGCATTCGGAACTCATACGTGCTTATATTGGTTATTTTGTTCTGCGTTCACACAGAGTGCATTACCGGTAAATTTGCAAGAACAAATTTTCTGGTATTTTTGAAAAGGTCCCGTTTACACATGATATCTTAATAGTTATTTACTGGTAATTTACCAGTAATGACTTTATGTGTTAAAGGGGCTAGTTTAAATTGTACATCGAAGTAGTAGAATGAGTGGAAAAGATGTAAAATAAAAACAAAAAACTCAATAATGTGATAAACTGGGGAGCTGGAGAAAAAGAAGTGTCGTTCAGACTAAAGTGTGTTTGTATATTTGTGTGTGGATGCGTCTTACCTGGTGCAGGAGGTGTGTGAAGATACACCTCCTCGCTGTACTCCCCAAACCCTGCCTTATTACAGCCTCGAACTCTCAGGACATACACACTGTCCATCTCTAGCTTGTCAATCACTGCACTGGTCCCGCCCACATCATCCAGACGCTGCCATGAACAGTGTGTGCCATTACTTCCTGAGCTTCCATCAGACAGTACCCTGCCCCATAATGCTCCAGCTCCGCCCACTTTCCTCTGATACTCCACTGAGTAGTGCCAGGCAGTGGCAGAATCCTGTGGGAGGCGCCAGCACAAATAGAGCTGGTCATAGGCCAAGGTCTTTTGAGTGTCAATCACAGGAGCCAATGGGGCTGCAGAAGGAACATAAGGGGTTGGATTAAATGTGAAATCAAATGAATGAGCATTTAATTATTATAGTTATACAAAAACAAAACCTTGTATGAAGTCCATGCTGCTGAGCGTTTTGAGTTCTCTGGAGACGTCCATCTGAAAGTGTCGGAACGAGGGATCGGCAGATAGAGAGAAATGCTGTAGATTTTCTATTGCTTTTACCAGTCTGAAGAGAAAAAAGATACACAAATCAAATAAAACTTATGTGAATATACAGAAGCTTTTTGTATAGCAAGTGATCATGTGTAGTATAATATTCCCACATTTATTTTGTGTACTTTTTGAAAATGTTTCTATAGAAATACACAATAGGCTATTGTAAGATTCGTATTACATAAATGACCAGATCTGCACAGCAACCCATACCCACAAACATACACTCTAACCTGTTGTGCGTGACTCTGGCTGCCTGCACAAAGCACGACTGGTCAGTTTCTTTAAGCAGTTCTTGAGTGTATGTAAGCAGCCCTGCATTTTCCAAAAGACTCTGTTTTTCGGAGAGCTGTATGTTCAGAGCCCCTGCCCGCTGCGTGCGAGCCCCCTCCATCAACATGGCCAAGGCCCCCTGACGCTCCGCCAGCACACTGCGCAATTCACTCACACACTGATTCAACTGCTCCTTAGCCACTGCGCTGTTCACCTGAACACAGAGGGGCAGAGAATAAACAGGACAGAAGAGTAGAATAGCTAAGCTTGACTGTAAATATATAATATATAAATAAATATTTTTGGCGACTCAAACTTTTTTCAGAACTGTGAGATATAAACTGTGAGAAATAACCTTGCAATTCTGAGAAATAGCCAATTATGACTTTTTGTCTCTGAATTGTGTAATATAAACTCACACTTGTGAGAAGTAAAGTCAGAACTGTGAGATAAAAACTTTTGTATGAGTTTATATCTTACAATTCTTCCTTTTTTCTCTTGCTATTTGGACTTTTTTTTCTCAGAATTGAGAATTGTGAGATGTAAAGTCCAATTTTAAAGGAAAAAAGACAGATATGCTCTCATATTTGTGAGTTTATGGGCTGGTTTCATTCATGTTATTTAAAACTTTTTTAAAAAGTCGGAATTCTGACTTTATATTATGCAATTCTGAGAAAAAAAGGAAGAATTGCGAGTTTATATCTCACAATTCTCAGAAAAAAAGTCAGAATTGTGAGTTTGTATCACTTAATTCTGATTGTCCTGTCCACTAAAAGCATGAACAAAAAAACAACACACACACACACACACACACACACACACATATATATATATGTAATTTGTTGTCAAATGTCATGGTGGGGATGACCAAAATTAAGTAAAAATGTAAAAATTAAGAAAATATGTAAAAAAAAAAATATTCGAATTCAAATATATATTGTTATTGGTAATACTTTATTTAATTGTATTTTTAATTATTATTTATATTTATTTTAAGATTTATTATAATTTCATGTAAATGTTTTAAATATATGGAACCCCATTTCCACCAATAAATAAAAATGGAAAAAGGCAATTGCGATTATTTTATCTCACAATTCTGACTTTTTTTCTTGCAATTGCGAGTTTACATCTCACAATTTTAACTTTTTTTCTCAGAATACCATGATACAAACTCGCAGTTATGATTTTTTCCTCTAAATTGTGTGATACAAACACGCAATTCTGACTTTTTTTCTCAGAATTGTGTGATATAAGCTTGAGTTATAAAGACAAACTTGCAATTCTAAGAAATAAAGTTGCAATTCTGAGAGATATAAACTCAGAACTCTGACTTTTGTCTCTGAAGTGCAAGTTTTTATCTAGAAATTCAGACTTTAAAACACACAATTGCGAGTTATTAAGCCAGAATTGTTAGATATAAACTCACAATTCCATGACATTTGACAACAAAAATATATATAGGTGTGTTTTTTAATGTGTTTGTTAGACATGGACAGTAGAGAATGACAGGAAAGTGTGGAGAGTTGGGAATGGTATTGGCAAAGGAATGTGAGTGAGGTGCAGCTGCTTCAGCATCGACATATATAGTTGTTGTTAACATAATATTTTACGATTTCCATCATTCTTCTATTTTGACTACTAAAAGTTTATAACACCTAGAAAAAACACTCCCGCTCTGTTTTCACACTTATATACCCTAAGCTGAAGAGATGTCTCACAAACATTGAAAGTATAATTAAAACACTGTGTACCTCAGTCTGAGCAATGCCGCTCTCTACTTGGGTGATCTGTGCCTGTACAGACTCCTGATTGGCCAAGATGTAGTTCATCTCCTTGGTGATCTTCTCCTGTGATTTCACAACATGGAGAATGATGAGTTATGCTGAACACCAACAACACCTTAGAGCTTCGGTTAGAGCTGCCTAGTCAATGAGTGGAAATCCACTCTCCTCTACCCTTGATCATTCAGAGCTGGGCTAGATCTTAGAAAGTTTAGCCTAAATAATCGTTTTATACAGGAAAGAAAGGCATGTTGGGCATACTTATAATGTTTATAGTCTAAAGACTATAGAGTGCATAAGGATTAATGTCAGGAATGGATACCTTTAGAGTTTGGTAAGCCAGTGCAATAGGCATGATCTTGTGTCCACTGTGGGCTCGACGGAGTTTACAAAGTGGGCATAACAAACGCTGACATGACCTGCAGTAAAACTGCAATCTTTCCTGCTCGTGCTCTACACACACTAATACCTGCATGTAAGAGAGAAAAGAGAAGAAAGGGAAATAAACAAGGAAAAAGACAGAGAAAGAGGAAATGAGGTTAAAAGGAATTTGAGATTATAACAGTTCATCAAAAATAATCTGATTGCTGTGGAAAAGGGCAATATTTGAATATTGTTTGCATAGGATTGAGTTCAAAGTAGCTAAAAGAATCCACTGTCATGTGGATAAAAATATAAATAAAATAATGCAAAATACTGTTTTGCACATATATACATAACCCATTCAAATGTGTTATGGTTAGGGAATTTTTTATCTTTTTCGAAAGAAGTCTTTTATGCTCACTAAGGCTGCTCTTTTGTTTTAAACATTCAGTAATAAAACATCTATGATGACAGCTCTGAAGATTGTAGCATTGTAATGGATATGACAATGTTAATGTATTTGGTCTTGGCGGAATAGATCTGCTGCACTGCTGAATTGATACTGCTGCTGTTGGTTATTACTGTTGTTGTAGATTATTGCTGCTGCTGCAAAGCAAATACAGGAACTTGCTACTGCCAATACATAGCAAGTATTGCGTATTTAAGACATACTGCTGCTGGACAAATAGCGTATATAATAACCCGTATCAGATCTATACAGGTGGAGCTGGGGAGGTAGGGGTTCCAAAAAAACTCAGAAAGCACAGTGTGAAATGTTCTAGTGGATGTTAACCAGCCATTTAAATGAAAAGAAGCAAGCTCATTGGCTGAGTATGCAGCAAGAACCAATCAGCTTGTACTAAGTAGTTTAGCGCTGTGAATATCATCAGTTTGCATTAACAACCTATCAGCCTGTACCAGAACTTGTCTTTAATATTGTAAAATATTATTACTGTTTAAAATAACTGTTTTCTATTTCAATATATTTTAAAATATTATTTATTCCTATGATGCAAAGCTGAATTTTCAGCATCATTAGTCATTACAGTCTTCAGTGTCACATGATCCTTCAGAAATCATTCTAATATGCTGATTTGGTTCTGGAATGTCACCATAGAGCAACCTGTTTATGGTTTGACTCAAAGACTCTCTCTCTTTATGTTTGAGCTCCATTAGTATGGATCCTCTCTCAGAATCGTCCCATGTGTTTTACCTTGGGTCTAAAGCAGTGTGTGGGCAGAATGTGTTCGTGTTGGGCTCGCGGTGTGCCCCATGGGTGGTACAGCTTGAAGCACTCGTTGCAGAAGTTGGACCTGCAGTCAGCGCAGCCTTTGGTGGCCTCCAGAGCCTGAGGAGGCTTGCAGAACTGACACATGATTGCCATGCTGCCGAGACTCACTGTGTGCCTGTACCTGCACATATTAACAAAGAGACATCAGTCATCATTTAGCATTTGAAATAAATAACATGAGGCTAATCTAAAACTTAAATTACAGCTGTCACGATTGAGCCTCCGTTATTTCTGGTTCGATTGGTTCGATTTCTGCCTGCCCCTGTGTGTTTGTCTGTACTAATAAAATGCTGCAAATGGATCCGCTCGTCTCAGACCATCCTTGTGACAGAAGACTTCGCCACTACAAGGATCCAGCAGCTAGTATGGTGTCATCTGGTTCCAGCACGAATTCAACAGTACAGCTCATGCGTCTCAAACAAGGTGAGCGGTCTGTTGAGGAGTATGCAATGGACTTTATCGAATTGGCTAATCAGTCTACTATGGATGAGGCATGCCTGATGATTTTCTTCCGTGGAGGACTCTTAGAGCCATTGGCTTCACTCATGCCCATGTTTGAACCTAACTGGACTTTGCAATATTATATTGACATTGCTCTGCAAATAAGTGGCTCTCCTTTTACTGTGGGAATCAAAGAAGAGGACAACAATGTTCCCACAGTAAACTCCAGCTCAGAGTCACTACGCAAGATGGCTGCCACGCCACAGTCTGCACACAAAATGGCCGCCGATGTTCCTGAGTTCCCGGCCAAGATGGCCGCCGTTCCTGAGTCCCCGGCCAAGATGGCCGCCGTTCCTGAGTTCCCGGGCCAAGATGGCCGCCGTTCCTGAGTTCCCGGCCAAGATGGCCGCCGACCCTGAGTCCCCGGCCAAGATGGCTCCGTCCAGCCTCCCAGAGTCTCCGCCGATTCCGCCCGGCCGTCCAGAGTCTCCGCCAATTCCACCCGGCCGTCCAGAGTCTCCGCCGGTTCCGCCCGGCCGTCCAGAGTCTCCGCCGGTTCCGCCCGGCCGTCCAGAGTCTCCGCTGGTTCCGCCCAGCCTTCCAGAGCCTACGCTGGCTCCGCCCAGCCTCCCAGAGCCTACGCTGGTTCCGTCCAGTCTCGCAGAGCCTACGCTGGTTCCGCCCAGCCTCCCAGAGCCTACGCTGGCTCCGCCCAGCCTTCCAGAGCCTACGCTGGATCCGCCCAGCCTTCCAGAGCCTACGCTGGCTCCGCCCAGCCTCCCAGAGCCTACGCTGGTTCCGCCCAGCCTCCCAGAGCCTACGCTGGCTCCGCCCAGCCTTCCAGAGCCTACGCTGGATCCGCCCAGCCTTCCAGAGCCTACGCTGGCTCCGCCCAGCCTTCCAGAGCCTACGCTGGTTCCGTCCAGTCTCGCAGAGCCTACGCTGGTTCCGCCCAGCCTCCCAGAGCCTACGCTGGATCCGCCCAGCCTTCCAGAGCCTACGCTGGCTCCGCCCAGCCTCCCAGAGCCTACGCTGGATCCGCCCAGCCTCCCAGAGCCTACGCTGGATCCGCCCAGCCTTCCAGAGCCTCTGCTGGTTCCGCCCAGCCTTCCAGAGCCTCCGCTGGTTCCGTCCAGCCGTCCTGAGATTCCTGTCTGCCCTGTTCAGGCCACGGAGGCCATTTATGGACTGTATATTTTCCCCGTTCTGGCCACGGAGGCCATGTATGGACTGTCGAGTTTCCCACTCACCCTCCCTACTGCCCCAGTCCTACCACCTCTGTCTCCTGACAGTCCCTCTGCTCACCTTCAACCCACCTTTGGTGCAGAGGTCTTGCCGTGGGACTGCCAGTCTCCATCGGTGCCCTGGCTGGAGGATCCCTCACCATCGCCTCCAGCCTCAGAGTCCTGGACTCCGCCTCGGCCCTCCGACCCTGCGGCTCCACCCCGGATCTCTGCTCCCTCGTCTCCGCCGTCGGCCGTCGGTCCACCAGCTCCACCGGGCTCCATCGTCCCTCCGGCTCCGCCCTGGTCAGTCGTCACCCCACCTTCGCCTCTGGACTCTACTCCTCCGGCTGCGCCTCATCACTCCGTCCTACCGGCTCTGTGGACCTCCTCACTCCCGCGGGCACAGCCTCGGTCCTCTGTCGCCACGTACCTCCGGACCTCCATCTCCGCCTTGGTCGCCAGAGCCTTGGGTTCCGCCTTGGCCCTCCGGATCCTCGGTGTCACCCATGACCATCGACTCTCCGGTTCTGCCTCAGGCTCCACCGGCTCCACCTCCGTCGGTTGGCCCCATGGAGGAGCCAACCCTTCCTCCACCATGGCTTCTCCCTCCGTCGGCGCCGCCTCAGTCTCCTGGTTCTCCACCTGCACATGGACCAGGGCCGCCATTCATGCCTCTGTGTCAGGCCCACTCCATCACTCTCCCGAACTGTCACAGGTATTTGGAGCATCTGGAAGCCACTCTTAAGTGGGGGGCTCTGTCACGATTGAGCCTCCGTTATCAGTACTCTTGCACCACTCATCATGGACTTCATCCCCCACAAGCCACTGCACTCATCACTGCTCACACCTGCAGCTCATTCACACACTCACACACCTGCAGTTCATTTACACACACTGCATATAAGCCACTCTCACACCTAGCTCTTTGCGAAGTCTTGTATTGCCCCGGCTGCATTTCTGAGCGTTTCTTCCCGTGCTTGTTTTCCCGTGTTTTGATTCCTGGACTCCCACTCGTGTTTGATTCTCGCTGCCCGCCCTGACCATTCTGCCTGTGTTTGACTTCGATTTCTGCCTGCCCCTGTGTGTTTGTCTGTACTAATAAAATGCTGCAAATGGATCCGCTCGTCTCAGACCATCCTTGTGACAACAGCATTTGTGTGTGGTATATTGTAATGTAGATGCAGGTCAGCTATCCAAAAGTTCACTCTTCTGAGTTCTACATATCTGAGAGTAGGAAATAAGATATTACTTACCTTTAGATTTTACTTATTTATTATAGATGTTAAAAGGAACATCATGTCTATGTTTAAATAGTTTAACAATGTAACATAGATGTTTTAGATGCCTTTATTGTTTTTTGTTTTTGTTTTTAAATTCCATAACAAATCTTGTGCCAGACACGATCAGTCATGTACAAAGCTTCACACGTGACTTGCGGAAAAAGAATAGACCTTGTTTCTATGATTTTCACACAACTTATTAATTTGTGTTCACGTTGCACTCCATGTTTGGTTTGTTTCCTTGTTTTAATTATACTATGGCCATAGACACAGACAAGTCATGTGACACACAAATGTTAAAATAATAATAATTATAATAACAGTAATTGGTCACATCACAATGTTACATTGTCAAACCTGATGTTTTGCAACTAAATGCATGTTTTAGAAGACGCTGATGCAATCTACATAGAATAAATACAAAATTTCGTTCTGTTTTTAACATAAAGCAAAATGCTCGGAATAAATTGCATAACTGCTGTTATGTTACATTTTTTGGAGCTTTTTAATTATTTTAGAGCTTGACAGACCCAGCTCACTCTCATTATATGGGTAATATATTTGGTAAGACAAAAGCTGTAATTTGTTAACATTAGTTAATGTATTAACTAGCATGAACAAGCTATGAACAATACATTTATTACACAATTTATTAATGTTTGTTAATGTTAATAAAAATAATCATTCACAAATGTTAGTTCACAGTGCATTAACTAATGTTAACAAACACAACTTGTGATTTTAAGAATGCATTGGTAAATGGAAAAAATACAATTAATTAAGAAATCATTTTAACGAATGTAGTTAACTAATGTTAACTAATGAACTTTACAGTTAAGTGTTACCATATATTTTCAAACATTTCTCTTTTGTGTTCCATGGAAGAAGGAAAGTCATGCAGGTTTTGAATCTCATTTTCATTTTTGAGTTGAATAGTTTTACTTTTGCTTTTTAAAGCTATAATGGAAGCTACACAGTGTTATGGTGGATTTGAAAGCTTAAGGCTGTTTGCTTGTGCACCTTTTTTCTCAAGTCCAGAATGGAAGCCATGCATACTCTTTACTGGAAGGAAGAAACTAAATATTTTTCTGTCTCCTCCTTTTCTCTACCTCATTTTGCTATGACAGGTGATCTCATTGGTCCACGTAGTGCATGAGGACATTCAGAGACCTATTAATCTCTATGGTGATGTGCCTATGAATAGATGCAAGCTTAGAACATCTCCTCCAGTGTTCAAAACCAGTAGAACAACATTTCTGCATTGTGCAGCACAGTTACTGGAATTGAATTTTATGTTATGAAAAGCAGGTATTTTGAGGAAGTGTGTTTGCGTGCGAGAGAGAGAAAGAAAAAGAGACCTCTCCACTATGCGTTCCAGCGTGAGGTTTCTTAGACAGTCTGCAAGCCCTCTCTCTCCCAGCTCCACATCTTTTCCGCAGGTGGGACAGGGGAACAACATGATCACAGGCGGGGTGTCTTTACGCCTACGTCCTGGATGTGTCCCACACACTGTACGAAACGAGAGAGAGATACAGATAGAAAAAGCTGTTTCCAACATTAAAGCTTCTGTAAGCCCTAATAAATCTAAGCCAGGAGGAAGAAAGGAAAAGCTAATCAATGCAAAAAGAGAACAGAATCCAGAGGCCCGCTGTGTGCTGACACATTCAGAATAAGCTCATCACGAAGGCTGCTACATTTAAACACGCACGCACCTGCAAAGTTCTGCACAGATGCAATACATCTGAATGATACAGTAACATCTATAAACTTTTGCACAGAGCTGAAACTATGCTGCTGTCAAATTTTATGTTAATTAATATAACTAAATCATGTTTCATTAAGATATTTTGTAAAGTTCCAACTGTAAATATATCAAAACTTAATTTTAAGATATTTTGTAAAGTTCCCACTGTAAATATATCAAAACTTAATTTTTGATTAGTAATATGCATTGCTAAGAACTTCATTTGGACAACTTTAAAGGCGACTTTCTCAATATTTCATTTTTTTTTTGCACCCTCAGATTCCAGATTTTCAAATAGCTGTATCTCGACCGAGATATATCCTATCCTAACAAACCACACATCAATAGAAACCTTATTTATTCGAGCTTATGTATATCTCAATTTCTAAAATGTACACTTATGACTGGTTTTGTGGCCCAGGGTCATATATAATAACCCACTGCAGGTTTAAACAGGTGGAGCTGGGGAGGTGGAGGGTTTCAGAGGAAATTTGAAAGCATGCTGTGAAATGCTCTGGTGATTAAAATAACTATTTTTACAAATAATATTTTATCTAATTATTTAGACAAATAATACATAAATTGTAATTATTAAATAATAAGCAAATAAATTATCAAAATGACAGGATTCTTACATTTAATTGATAATTTGTTTAAGCTACAATTATTTAATTGCGGGGGAATAAAAGTATAGTAAGAGTGTAAAATTAGATTTTTTATTTTGATAAATATTAATACATTTATTCAGGAAGGATGTAAAAATGTAATAAATTCAAATAAATGCTGTTCTTTCGAACTTTCTATTCATCAAAGAATCCTTATTTTAAAAAATATTAAGCAGCACAACTGTTTTCAATAATGATAATAATAAGGCTATGTTTACACTAGTGTGTTTTCATTTTAAAATGCATAACTTTTGCTACGGTTATGCCGGTCATTTACACTACTCCAGCATTTTCAACCCTCGAAAACTTCATTGTAAACGGACCAATAGAACACTTTTGAAAATAATGGCGTGTGGATGGAAATCGTTTCTAAAAACGGCAGTGTCGACAAAGATCATTTTCATTTTAAAATGCCGTCTTAAAACAAAAAAACACTAGTGTAAACAGGGCCTAAGAAATGTTTCTTGAGCAAAAATCTGCATGTTAGAATGATTTCTAAAGGATCATGTGACACTGAAGACTGGAGTAATGATGCTGTAAATACAGCTTTGCCATCACAGGAATGAATTACTGTTCAAAACATATTAAAACAGAACAACATTTCACAATATTACAGTGTTTACTGTATTTTAGATAAATGCAAATAAATGCAGTCTTGGTGAGCAAAACATAAACAATCCCCAAATGCTTCAATGGTAGTGTACAGTTTAGTGTTCACTATAGAACAAATACTTGAGTGCAGAACTGACTGATTAATAAATCAGAATAAAGCGTCCCAACATGCCATTTAATAAAATGCCAGCACATTTGTTTTCGATTTTGGAATGTGTATTATTAATCACAAACCTGTTCTTATCACCCGGTCTAGGCGGTCTGTTTTGGGCGGAGGCCGGCGTGTCTGTCGGGGAGAGCGTGTGAGGGGGCTTGAGGTAGGGGTGTTAGGCTCTGGGGGGAGTTCGGGTGGAGGGTATCCTCTCTGAACCAAGACTTCTGCCGCACACAGCACACACACGCTGTGCATACAAGGCAACACTATAGGCTGCTTCACCATCTCCTCACACACTGGACAGTGCAGCTCTCTCTCTATACTCTTCATATTGGACTAGACAGAGAAAGAGACAAGAGTTAAATAAAAAACTAGCACATGCAATCAAACATGCAAGCTCTTTACATTATAGATATGTTGATATTTACAGACATAGATCATAGCCATATATCTGGACAAAACAATACTTAATTCCTGATGTTTTATGTGCAATTTCATATTTTGTTTTCGAAGCACTGTCGATTTTAAAAATGTCATATTTGGAATATTTAAACTTTTTTTGGTTTCCATTTTAATGATTGAAATTGATAATGAATTATGCTACGGACTGAGTTTTTCGAAGGTAAACAATATGGAAATATGTTAGTCAGAACTGATAAAGGTCAGAACATTTGCATATCATGAGAAAGATGTGCATATCAAACATCAGCACACACAAACAGCCCTGTTGTTTATTAAAACCGCAGTCGATACTTCATTTTTAGTACTTTTTATAAATGACTCCTGTTTCTTTTCCCCAGAATTAGGGAATGGAAATCCTTTTATGCAGTATTCAAATCATAATGTTTTCTTTGTAGTGACACAAACAGTATGACTTCATTTTATTCATACTTAAGAGATTTAAAAGTTGTTTTGATTGAGAAATGTGTTAAAATGTGTTATTCACCATTGGTCTTTCCAACATGAGTGTGCAAATGCCCTCAAACATTTCAAATGCCAGAAGGTACAAGAGTGGCACTTCTCAAACTCGAAAAACTTGAGGTTGGCTTCTGCAATAAAGATTAAGGTTATAGAAATCTTGTTTATTTACATTCCAGACACCTGAGCTTCATATCTGGTATTAAACTTAGTCATTTTAAGGAAATAAATGGGATAATTCTACACAAGTGAAATGACAATAGAGTTCAACAGTTCTTGAAGTAAAAATCCAATTCATTTTCTTTGCAAAGGAACAGATTTTAAATGATGAATGAATGATAAACTTTTAAAGACGGAGCTCTGTGAGCTCCTTGTTTGTTTATGCTTTATTTCAACATTAATACTCAAATGTATTCTTTAAATAATCATGTTTAACAGTGGAATTCAGTTACATCTGTTTTTCTAGCACACAGTCTTGTACCTTTGTTTCATTCGATTATTTTGTGCTTTAAATCACATGCAAAGAAAATGCTGACACACTTATCCTAGCAGATAGGTGCTTAACTAGTTTAGCTGGTTAGCAAGATGCTCTTGAAGCTTGTCCAACTGAAAAGAGCCCTCAACAGCTTTAAACCAGCCTGGGAGACCAGAAAATCAATTTTTGGCTATTTAATTTAGTCAATAATCCATTGAAATAATTAAATTCGCCCAGCTGTCTTCTATCCGTCTTAACATGCTCCGGTTTGTCCACGTGTTCACCCAGGCGTTTCCCACAGAGGCTTTCTAGGCCTTAAAGCTCTTGCATCCCGTCTCTATGGCAACATGTACAGTGATAAGGCCTTTTACCTTTTATTGGATTTGAAAAGCCTTCTTTAAATTTGCTTTAGATCAGTTTATATGTTGTTTTAACGTCTGATATGCGTCAATAAGATTTTGGGATAGACTGAATACGCCAGTATTTTTATTCTTATATTAACGGTTAAATAATGAGGTTAAATACGCGTATTCTTCTATACACTAGGCCTACACGACACGAGTGAAAGCAAATATAGAATACCAGAGGAAAAAGATCCGTGGTCTACACTTGCTTCAGTAGCTGTAGCAAAAAAAAAAAAAAAAAAAAAAAAAGGCTAGCCTACTCGGTTTCTGCTTACAGGTGTTAATCATACATTCCGAGCAAATGATATGCTCTTGATAAAGAATTAGGTGTTTATTTATTTTAACGCTATTTTTTAAAAACATTTGACTATAAAATAAAACCGAAATGCATTTCTAAGAAAGATCACGTGCATTTGTGTGTTAAATAACAGCCGCAAATGCAAATCACAGATAACGTGCAAATATGTGGCTTTGAGGATGCAAATGTACTTACGCTGATGCGCACGAGAGCGTCCATTATGGATGTGAAGGTTTGCAACTCCGCATCTGCCATTGCTGGAACTGTGCCGGTTGTTAAATTAATATTAAATGAAATAACGCTATTTTTTTAAATAACAAGCGCTTTTCTATTTATAGACAGCTTTGTAAGAGCAGGACACCGCGAAATAAACCGAAATGCTTCTACCTGCAGCTGAAATTGACGGCTATAAGACAAACCTTTACGTTATAATGATATTATCTGTATCTAATATATCAGAGAGGTCCAATTTAACGCAATCCATGTTGATTTGGGGGGTTTCCAACAGTGCTTGCTGTGGTCTATTCTGATGTAGTCGATGGTTGTTGTGAGGTGTTCTGGGGGGGAGAGAGATCATTAATGAGCATGCGCAGGGATGCTGAGCGCACAACCGTTTGGGTTTCAGTCAGGGGTGGAAGGATGTGACTCTGGACCACAAAACCAGTCAAAAATGTGTCAAATTTTTAAAATTGAGATTTATACATCATCTAAAAGCTGAATAAATACGCTTTCCATTGATGTGTGATTTGTTAGGATATGACACTATTTGAAGAGATTGAAGAGAACTATTTAAAAATCTGAAATCTGAGGGTGCAAAAAAATATTGAGAAAATCGCCTTTAAAGTTGTCCAAATGAAGTTCTTAGCAATGCATATTACTAATCAAAAATTAAGTTTTAATATATATACGGTAGGAAATTTCCAAAATATCTTCATGGAACATGATCTTTACTTAATATCCTAATGATTTTTGGCATAAAACAAAAATCTATATAATTTTGACCCAAACAATGTATTGTTGATTATTGCTACCTGTGCTACTTAAGACTGGTTTTGTGGTCCAGGGTCACATATATAATATAATATAATATAATATAATATAATATAATATAATATAATATAAAAGTCTTTATTTTTGTCCTTTGTAAATATTTATGAGTCAAAAGTCAAAGAACAGTAAGATTTTTAATGTTTTTTTAAATTAGACTCTTCTGCTCAACAAGCCTGCATTTATTTTTATCCAAAGCACAGCAAAAACAGTACAATTTTGAAATATTTTTACTTTTTAAAATAACTGTTTTCTATTTGGATACATTTTAAAATGTAATTTATTACTGTAATTTCAAAGCCCCAGTCATATGATCATTCAGAAATCATTCTAATATTCTGATTGGCTGCTCAAAAATATTTATTATTAGTAGTAGTAGTATTATGTTGAAAACAGCTGAATAGATTTTTTTTTAGGTTTATTTGAATGGAAAGTTTAGAAGAACAGAATTGATCTGAAATAAAAAATCTTTTGTAACATTATAAATGTCTTTATCATCACTTTTGATCAATTTAAAGCATCCTTGCTAAATAAAAATTAATTTCTATAACCCCTTTTATAAATGGTATAGTGCATAATGTTACAAAAGCTTTTTATTTCAGATAAACGCTGATCTTTGGATCTTTCTATTCATCAAAGAATCCTGAGAAGAATGTACTTGGCTGTTTTAAATTTTAATAATGATAATAAATGTTGTCTGAACAGCAAATCAGCATATTAGAATGATTTCTGAAGGATCATGTGACACTGAAGACAGAAGTAATGATGCTGAACATTTAGCTTTGATTACAGAAATAAATTATGTTTTACAATATCTTCAAATAGAAAGCAGTTATTTTAAAAAGTAAAAATATTTCACAGTATTACTGATTTTGCTCTATTTTGGATCAAATGAATGCAGACTTGGTGAGCAGAAGAGACTTTTTTAAAAAACATTACAAATCTTACTTTTCAAAAACTTCGACTGGTAGTGTATGTAAAAAATAAAAACTATAAAATCAAAGCAACATATAAAATACACTGTTTTGGGTGATTCAAGACAATTATGTTCTAAAGGTTGAAACGCCATAAAAAATCAATTCCAGGGGCAAAAAAGGTATGCATTAAGTGTATGTGCTGTTCTCTTCTGTCCACTAGATGGAGCTAGAGAGTTTGTAGAAGGGAGTTTGCACTTGGCACAGTTTTTACACGTTAGCGTCGCGTCATCTTTGCTCTGCTGGCCCTGGGATTGAAAAGAGAGAAGTTAAACTTGTCTCTTTGTCTTACAGCTGACAAATATGGGTGAGTGTAGCTTTTACATTAAGTAACGTTATTCAGGATAAATCATGTTCTGTCTAATGCTACTGTTCTGTCGGCTAGTTTGCACGCATGAACATGCAATAGCACAGATAGTTCACCGGTGGGCTCGCTGAAAGTTTTTAGCATTATTGATTGCTAAATAGTTGCATGCTGCAGATTGTCATTTAAGTCACTTTGCGAACATTAGCAGTGTGTTGGCATGTGGTTGTTTTTTTCCCTTTGTGTGTCAAAAAAAGCACAAAACATTGTGCATTCGGAATGACGTTTAGCCCAACGCTAACCCATTCATAACATTTCGTACATTTTCAATCGTCATCGGCGTAGTATTTCAAGAAAAGGCGACAGAACAAGAATAATAGCATAATCCAGTGGATGCTCACTTTTTATATAAGAAAATAAGCTTTAAAACCAAGCAAAAGATTTGGAAATGAATATTATAGCCACAGTGTTTGTTTCCACACGGAACGTTTTGAAGAGCGTTCACTGACGTGTCAATATTCCTGCACAGTTGCCTACTTTGTAATCTATCCATAATACGTTTTTTGCTATTCCGTTTGTTTATTTATGTGCCTTCGTCCATGTATTTGAATGTTTCTTTTCTGTAGAATAATAGATGTCCTTTTTTATGTGTGTATATATATATATATATATATATATATATATATATATATATATATATAAATCCCTCTCTGCGCTCTTGTTCCCGATTAGAATTCCTCCGTAATAAAACACTTCCGTCGCGGAACCAAATGTCAACATTATCAAAAAACAACAGAACCTATTTTTTCTTAATAAAATTAATTCAAATACATTTCAGATAAGTTTAAACTTAAACTGTGTATAATTAACAATACTATTATTTAATTTTTCTTTAAAAAAAATATGAATGAAAAATAATAGTATTATGTCTTTCTCTTTGTTATTACAGCGGTGAACACAACCACGTCCCTGGTGTTGTCCAGTCTGCTGTCAGTGCTGGCGTTTGCAGGAATGCAGATGTTCAGTCGGCAGCTGGGCTCTTCAGAGTGGCTGACCATCCTGGGAGGCTTCCTGGGATCTGTGCTGTTTGTCTGCTCTCTTACCGTATCCTTCTATTTCTTTGTCACACATAGCAGCCCTAGTTTGTGGAACCTCAATACTATTTAAGTTTTGCACATTTGTGTTCTATTAGTACTTAACCCACAATTACAGGCTTTCAATAACCTGGAGAACCTTGTCTTTGGCAAAGGCTTCCAAGCCAAAATCTTCCCAGAGAGTAAGTGTGAGAATGTGTATAAACATTGCTATACTTCTTTTGTCTGGTGTATCCTCCTCCTAGCCTGCAAATTCAAATGAATACATTATACACTACCATTCAATAGTTTGGGCTCAAGATTTTTAAAAGAAATTAATCATTTTATTAAGCAAGGATGCATTAAACTAATCAAAAGTGACAGTAAAACAATTATAATTTTGCAAAAAATAAATCCCATTAAAGAAGTAAGAAACTTGAATTCTGAAAAAATGCATCAGGGTCATTCTGTGTCAGATCAACCAAATTTCAAAAACTTGACTGCATGATAGACATGTATAGTGATGAAAAACAACATATTAAATGTCATGGATGAATGTTTAATTCACTATTTTGTAGAGGGAGGTCAAAATGGCAATTTTCACCTGAGATTCAGTCAAGTTACAGGAAGGTAAAAATGACTTCAGAAAGCTTGCCGCATCATAATGTTATTTTTACACAGAGATTGGTAGTTCTATTAGTAAAATCAGTTGACTTTAGCAATCTTTGTCACAGTTTGTGCCAATGGTGACCATTCAAAAATGGGGGGGAAAAGTTTTTTTTTTTTTTTTTTTTCAAATATATAATCTTATGAATAGACTTTAGAACGCAAGGTAATGTGCCTCAACTCAACCATTTCAGTGCACTTTTAGCACTCAAGACAGGTATGTTCTATGCAGTTGTTCTGATAGAGGGAAACAAGATACAATTCTAATTTAAACATAATTTCTTCTTCAGACATTGTTCTTCAAATAAGTATCAGATGTATACAAAATGACCAACATTTGTTTTTCAACCACTGAAAAAGTGTAACATTCAACAGTCTGGACATGGAGCCATTGAGATCCCCATATCTCTGAGACTGAATGATGTAGGGCGTTGAAAATTCCAAAAGATTCCATATAAAATGTTTATTAACAACTAGAATCTAAAATCATATTGCAATATCTTTAATACTTCTTGAGTTACAGGCACACAAAGAAAGGAAAAGAATATTTATGGCACTCAGACTGGTATGTTCAATGCAGTTGCGTTTGACGGAAATAAACAAGATACATCTCTAGTTTCAACATTATTTGTTCTTCAGACATTGGTTTTTGACCACTGAAAATGTTTACATTTTAACAATTTACTCCTGGAGCCATATGTGACCCTGGACCACAAAACCAGTCTTAAGTCGCTGGGGTATATTTGTAGCAATAGCCAAAAATACATTGCATGGGTCAAAATTATTGATTTTTCTTTTATGTCAAAAATCATTAGGAAATTAAGTAAAGATCATGTTACATTAAGATTTTTTGTAAAATTCCTACTGTAAACCTATCAAAAGTAATTTTTGATTAGTAATATGCATTGTTAAGAACTTAATTTGGACAACTTTAAATGTGATTTTCTCAGTATTTAGATTTTTTTGCACCCTTATATTCCAGATTTTCAAATAGATGTATCTCGGCCAAATATTGTCCTATCCTAACAAACTATACATCAATAGAAAGCTTATTTATTGGCTTTCATATGATGTATATATCTCAGTTTTGTAAAATTTAACCTTATGACTGGTTTTGTGGTCCAGGGTCACATATTGTCATTTCAAGATCTCTGGAACCGAATCTCATAGGGCATTAAAAATAAAAATGCCATTGCCATATGTAAAGTTTGTTAAAGGAACACTCCACTTTTTTTGGAAATAGGCTCATTCTCCAACTCCCGCCGAGTTAACAAGTTGAGTTTTACCGTTTTGAAATCCATTCAGTTCCTAAACTTATCGGCCTAGAAAATCACAGCTTTACATTTTCCGCTGGTCTTAGTACACGATATAACTACAGAAGAGTCAAGTTTTAAATAGGACAAATATCGAAACTCGTTGGTCATTTTTGAACGCGATGCTATTGGTCTAATAGGATTCAATGATCTATGCTAAGCTATGCTAAAAGTGATATCGCCAGAACAGGAAAACGGCTTAATGGATTTCAAAAAATGGTAAAACTCAATTTATTAACTCGGGGGGGGGAGTTGGAGAATGAGCCTATTTCCAAAAAAAAAAAGTGGAGTGTTCCTTTAAGACCCAATATCAAAAAGGGCATTAAGATATCTTTAATACTTCTCGAGTAACTTTAGAGAAAAACTTAGTGGTGTTTCCGCATTTTTGAATGGTCACCATTGGCACATAATGCAAAAAGATTGCTATAGTCATTAGATTTTACTAATGGAACTACCAATCTCTGAAAAAATAAGATAATGATGCTGCCATCTTTCTAAAGTCATTTTTACCCCGCTGTAACTTGACTCTGAATCTAAAGTGAAAATTGCCATTTTGACCTCAATCTAAAAAATGGTGGATTACTCAGTAAATATTCATCAATGACATTTAATGTTTTGGTTTTCATCACTGCAAAAGTCAATCTTTCTTAAGAAAAAATATTAGCAAAATAACAAATTTGAGGCGGGGACCACTGGTTGAGTTAACACACCACTGTTTTCAACATTAATAATTGTTTCTTAAACACCACATCAGCACATTAGAATGATTTCTGAAGGATCATGTGAATCTGAAGACTAGAGTAATGGTCGCTGAAAATTAAAACTTGGAATAAATTACATTTTAAGATATATTCAAACAGCAAAAAATTTATTTTAATTGTATTAACTATGATAATATTTCACAATATTACTGTATTGTGATTAGGGCTGCACGATATTGGGAAAAAATTACATTGCAATATATTTTTTTCTTGCGATATATATTGCGATGTGTACAGATTCATTTGTGTTCATCAGGTTGTTTTGAACTGCTTAAAAATCAAATAATAATTCAAGAATAATTGGGGTAATTTTGTAAGCATTTTCAAAGAATAAAAAAATGTTTTAAAAGCTTTTTTTAAAGCTTATTTTGGGTAGTTTCATAAACAGTTTGACTCACTGTCAATTCAGGCAAATCAAGGCTCTAATATGAAATTAATAATGAATGTTGCTTTTACCCTGATGAAATCGAAATTAGCTTCTTCCTTTCACGAAAAACATTCAAAGCTTAGCCAAGATGGAGGAACAGCTGATCATAGCTGTTACAGGGATAACATTTTTTAGCAGCAGAGCTACTGCAAGCAATTTTTAGTTTTGGAAATCCATTTATCTTTATTTATCTTTGCTGAAACTTCCGCGTCTTTAGGAGAGCGCGGGTCATGGTTGCTTAGCAACGGCAGACGCCACTCTGCCACTCAAGTTACAGAGCGCTTTGGAAAGAAGGAGAAAGCGGCGCGCCTAGCTTTTTCCGCGCGTTTTTAGGCGCGACATGTGAACGGTCCCTTAAATTCGTAGTGTTTCCGCGAGTTGTGGCAACAACTGACAGGCACTCCCGACAAAGCACCTGTTTTTGGTCAGACTCAGCAGCATCCTTTTTGTATCCAAAATACTCCCATATGACCGACGTTGCATTTCTTTTTGCGACCAAATCTTCCATTTTGGCGCTTTTCTCCCGTCCCGCGCTCATTTCGCCATGCTCACGCAGAGACTGCATGCATGAAGTAGGTGAAGCAACTTGTGCATTGTAGTTTTTAAAGAACCTTTAAACATGAGTTAATTACTTTATTTTAGACAAATATAGATCCGTGAATAGAAAGTACATTTTTAAATCAGACACACATAATTTTTTTTTTGCCCTGCATCGTAACTGCCACGATGTGACTTTCGCGCATGCGTACATCGCGATGTCGATGCTGAAACGATCTATCGTGCATCCCTAATTGTGATCAAATAAATGCAACCCTGAATACAGAGGAGACTTTTAAAAAATATTACCAACCCCAAACTTTTGAACAGTGACATTTTTAATAATGAACAAGTTATACAAACTTGTTATAACTAATGATTTTTAGTTAAGAACTAATATCTGTACTTGCCTAAAAAGGATTTCATCTCTCTCCTTAGTTGCCGTGTGCCTGTGCCTCTCTCTGTTTGCGTCTGGTTTGGTGCATCGTGTGTGTGTGACAACATGGTAAGTAGGACGATATTACTTAAGCTTTAACCCTCATGTGGTGTTCATGTCATTTTTGACTGGAGAAGATTTTCTTTTTCCTGAAAATACTAGTTAATGTTATCGCATTGAACTGAAACTTAGTGACTTTTTTCACAGAGACTATAACAACTTGTCCACATTTATTTATTTATTTATTTTTTACTTTTTTGTGTTGTTTTTTTCACCTTGTTACACCTATGGTGTTCCCGGTCAAAAATGACAGGCCTACACAAAATAGCTTATAAATCCCTTGTTATGCTATATTATCCCCAAAAATTGGATTCAATCTTTTTATCAACTTGTTTTCTTTCAATTAGGACTGGTTTTGTATTCAATTTTCAAACAGTTTAATTGTAGGAGTCATTTATCCGAGCTTATGCACCTCAGTTTTTGAGTGAAAAAGCATTATTTGTTAATAATTTTGGCAATATTGAGAAAAATATGAAAATAAATTGCACTGTTGATCACACTAGTCTACTTTAATGTTTAACCAGGAAATTTCTTTTGAAATGCTTTTATTTTGTACAAAATGACACAGAGTCACACTTGTGGTGTTCCCGGTCAAAAATGACAAGCCTACACAAAATAGCTTATAAATCACTTGTTATGCTATATTATCACCCAAAATTGGATTCAATCTTTTTATCAACTTGTTTTCTTTCAATTAGGACTGGTTTTGTATTCCATTTTCAAATACTTTAATTGTAGGAGTCATTTATCTTAGCTCCTAGTAATTGAAAGTGAATGGGGGAGACTGAAAATTATTGAAAAATTTAGTTGTCAGGAGCATGTTTATCATGTTCACATATGTATATGTGTGCTTGCAGACATAGAGCCATTGGACATGTGCATGCATGGATACATGTATGCCACACACACACACACACACACACACACACACACACACACACACACACACACACACAAACTATTTTCTGAAAGAAACATTCTTTTTCACAGTGATAATTTTTTTAAATCTAATATCCATTCATCAATCTGACATTACCACATTCGAACACACACTCACAGACCTAAACTCACACTCACGCACAAACTGGCTGTGACTGCAGTGACCCTGCTTCAAAAGAATCTCTCTTTCATGTTCTTGTTTCATCACACCTTCCAGACAAAATATTATGACATTTTGTTTTGGAACTGTGATGTTCTCATTTTTTTACTTAAAAAATTAGATGCCTACTCTCAGATAAATGAGGCCCACAATTAATTAGATGCAAATAGAAATATAAAACCAGTCCTAATTGACAGAAAACAAGTTGACAAAAAGATTGAATCCAAGATTGGGTGAAAATGTGGTTAAATGAGTAATTTAGAAGCAATTTTTTATAGGCCTGTCATTTTTGACCGGGAACACCACAAGTGTGACTATGTGCCATTTTTTACAAAATAAAAGTTTTTCAAAACAAACTTCCTGGTGAACCGTTAAAGTAGACTAGTGTGATCAACAGAACCAATATTTGTTCATATTTTTTTTAATATTTCCAAAATTATTCAAAAATAATGATTTTTTTACTTAAATGAGATGCCTACTCTCAGATAAATGAGGCCCACAATTAATTAGATGCAAATAGAAATATAAAACCAGTCCTAATTGACAGAAAACAAGTTGACAAAAAGATTGAATCCAAGATTGGGTGAAAATGTGGTTAAATGAGTGATTTATAAGCTATTTTTTATAGGCCTGTCATTTTTGACCGGGAACACCATAGGTGTAATAGGATTTTGAACACCACATGAGGGTTAAAGTAATTGATTACCAAATAAAATTGTAGAGGTGGAAACCAACTTTAACCTTATAGACATAATATCTAATTAACCACTGTTTATTTATTCTTTCTTCCCCTGTTTTCTCCTATATAGCCTGATCTTCTCTGTCTTTGCACTGTACTACATGAACAAAGTATCAGCAGCTCTTTACCAGGCAGCACCTGCTCAAACTCCCGCCAAACCCACCAGCAAGGGCAAAAGGAAGAACTGAAGTGCTTACCTCATCCCGTTACTATTGCAGTGGCCCATTTGGCCTCCAGATCGCAGTGTGCTGAATTGACAAAATCGGATGTGTTTGCCAACAGCAGACTTATTTTTTATCATTCCATTCACACTGAAAGATAACAACACATTTGCTCATACCAGTCATAGATGTGTGATTTTTGGTTGTGTTTACAAAATATTTTTGTTTAAGGGGTTTGTTATTAAAAGTTGATGAAAGAATACATGTGCCATTTTGTTTGCTTTGCTGTTGTCAGACTGCAGATGACTAAAGGTGCAGTCACCTTTTAAAATTTCACAGACAAAATCCGGTCATTAAATCAGGAGACTCCTACGGATGTGTAAAAGCTTCCCATGCAGACTTGAACCTTTTTTCCCATTACATTTTGCTAATGTGACCACACCTTAACCCACAAAGTGTTTTATTGCTCTGGGTTCCTCTCCGTATGTGTATGCTAAAATGTGTTGGCTACCTGCCTAAGGCCTCATAATGCATCCTGGGACTCTCAGCTGAGTCTGGAACTGACCCTGCAAACAAATTCCTATCATTGTCTACTTTCTATTTAGCCTACTCTACTAAACTGCAGATAAGAATCAAATTAGCATGGAATTTCAAATATGGGCCTCTGCCAGTTGAATCTCAACTAAATATTTTGGAAATGTGTTTCAATTGAAACCAGATAGTTGTGAAACTGTTGTGATCAGCTGAAATAGTTTTGCAGGCTATATGAACTGAATTTTCAAAAGGGCAAAACTCAAGAAAGTCTTGTTTAAATAAGTTTTTGTGGGTCTTAAAAAGAGTCCTAATTCATCCTTAGACAAATTTAGACCTTTTCTAATTAACACTTTTCCCATATAAATACAAAAGTTTACATACACTTTGGAGAATAATAGTTGAATTTATAAAAACTACCTTGTTCAAAAGTTTACATACACTTGGTTTTAATACTGTGTTGTTACCTGAATGATCCACAGCTGTTTATTTTTTGTGATATTTCTTAATGAGTCCCTTGTTTGTCCTGAACAGTTAAAACAGTGGCACTCCCCGCCCCCCTTGAACGTCAAGTTCATTTTATTTTCGATATAGCGCCACATCACAATAGAAGTCATTTAAGGTCATCTTTCCTATAGAACAGGGATATACATTGTTCTTTTATTAAACAAACTAAATAGCCTTATGTTGTTTATCTTATTTACACGAAGGCATTTCTGTCTCTACATGGTCGCGTGTTTACAATGTCTCCTCCGCGAAAACACGGACTGGATCGCGGACTCCATTCATAAAAACGGAATTTATGCTGCGTTCCAGGCAGGTTTTTTAACTGGTAAATCACCACTTCAAACCACGACTCACGACTTTGTAGCGTTCCAGGCAAGTCAAGCCAAACTGCCTGGGCACATTTATGAATTAATATTATTTTTATATTATTATTAATTTGATTGCAACGTTATATTGTCCTAAGCTCTATTTTTCCACCGTGTACTACTTGCATAAACACCGCACGCATTAGGGGTGATATTTGTTGTTTCACGGACTATGTCACGTCAGAACTCGGAACTGGGAGTACATCGATCTAGTACGAGTTCACGAGTGGGAAGTCACGGGTTTGACTGCCGTTCTGGTGCACTTTCACGGGTAGAAGGTCGGAAAAATACGGGTTGTCTGGAACGCGGCATTACTATAGCGCGGAATGCCACGGAATTTGTTGATTTTTGGATTAATAAATCAAAAGTTGGTCTGTCACTTAATTCAAATCGCGATATAGACTAGTGTCTGTGAAAACTGAAATGCAAAAAGACCGTTTTAATATGAATCCTGCATGTTCCGTTTGCCTCTGCATGTATGAATGGCGGAGACACGTTTTTTTTTTACTACAAAAAAAAAACGCACACCTGAAGCTCCCACAAATTTTTGACATTTGCATCTCACACGAACAGATAAACTCAATCTCCAAAGCTGCTGTGAGTGTCACTTTTACCGTTTCATTTGAGAAAACTAGCATCATATCATACTGTACACACACGTTAACATGAAACAGAACAATATTAGTCTTGTATTAATTTTGTACAGTATAATGTAGGTGTTTATATATTCCTATTTAAATAATTTACATAAACCACTTAATTGTAGAAAAAAATACTACAATTATTATTTAAACTGAATATAATTTTTCTTCCATGTATTGATTTTAACTGTAAACCTCTGTTTGTTTGCCAAAAATTAAAAGGGTTTATTTATATATTAAAAGAAAATTCGCAGAAGCACTTCGTTCTGAACTGCCTACCTCTGCGTTTCAATAAAAAAGACTTTGGTATTTGGCATATTTGTTTTTGCAGTAGTTTTTGGGGGGTTATTTATCCTGTAAAGATATCGAGATATATATCGTATATCGAGATATAGCAAAATATAGATATATTTTATAAGATATATTTTTTGCTCCATATCGCCCAGCCCTACTCTATTCAATTCATTCATTAAGTTTACTTTAATAAAACCTGCAGAAACCCACATTTATGTCTTTTCTGCACGGATCAATGCTGCACTTTTTTGTTGCTGTTGGTGCTTCTTGCATTAATGCCTACATGTGTATCTGTCTTGGCCCTTTGTGGACCAAACTACTGGTTAGGCCACTTAAAACAACATCATGCCCTAGCTTGAAAAGAATGCTGAGAGAATTGTGGTTGTGAAAACCCTCCAGAGCTGTACTTGCATGGAATTCACCCTGCTACTATGACAACGCAATCACGCCCGTTCAAAACACCATGTGTCATCCACCCAAGACCGTTCTCTCTCTTCCCCTTTTTCCTTCCCATGTCCTACTGACAGAGATTAGTTTCCAAGTTAGTCTCCAAAGGGATACAGTAAGTGTATTAGGGATGTATTAACTGTCTGAGTAACTTTTTCTTTATTCTGCCTGGGGAAATATTGATTTATTAGGTTTGTGGTGTGCTAAACATTATGTACTCTCTCCTATTTGGTATGTGCACAGTAATACTGTCGCCAAACACGCCCGTAGGTTGTGTTGTTGATGACTAAAGTGTGAGAGTTCTTCTTATAGACTAAATGGTTAAAGGCACTTCCTGTGTACTGGGTAGAGACATCCCCTCATACCTACTTTGCAAACTGGAACAAGCCTTATCGCTGCAAAAACAGCAGCCCTACCCTTAAAAATAATGCCCTGGCAAGTATCCTTTTCAAACATCTGTCCAAAATGGAGAGCGAGACAAGTTGTGTAGTAAGCATTGTGAAAGCCTTGAGTCATTCACTTAGGAAATGGAGGAACAAAATGAAGAAATGGGAATCAAAATATGACTGCACTGACAGTATAGGCTAATGTTGAAAATGATATGTAAACAAATATATAATTCGTAATAAATTCCACTGTGTATTCTGCAAATGCACATTTAATACAATTAAGTGCAAACACTGTTTTCTCATGCACCTTTCAAGAGATTTGGGGCTTTTTGGTTTTTCATAAAATGTTTTTTTTTAGACTAGTGGAAAGAAAACATCCAAAAAACACTGTTACGTGTTTCCTTTATAGCACTTTATCTATTTGTGTCAATAGATTTCAATTACAATGCATATTTTTAAAGGCCATTTTCTCAATATGAGTTTTTCTTCTACACTGAGCCATAAATCTCCACTTCAGTAACACACACACCAAACTTTACATTTTTATTCCTGTCTATATCCTGAAGGTTTTTACAGAGGCATTTGTTCATATATAATTTGCTTGATTTTATACATTTTATTACCCAAAAAATGGTAAAAAAAATGGTAAAAAAAAAAAAAAAAAAAAAAAAAATATATATATATATATATATATATTATATATATATATATATATATATATATATATATATATATATATAGTGTTTCCTGCCTGCTCAATTTTTTTCTAAATTATATTGTGATGAAATGAGATACCCAAAATTCCCTCTCTAAAAACTTTTGACTCTAATATGTCAAAAAAAAAATATTTTTGAATTTTGAAACTGACTTCATCCAGTGTTTAGATTTTTGTACTAGACATGTATGCAAATTAGTGCATATTTAATTAAATAATGCTTTATTTGCATATTTTAGAAAATTTGCAATACGAAAAATGTTTGCAATTATCAAAGTAGTCAATCAGCTGGGTAAGTAAGGTGATAACTAATCTTTTTTTTTTTACCCTATTCACCTGCACCTTAAAGGAGTAGTTCACTTTCAGAACAAAAATGTACAGATAATGTACTCACCCCCTTGTCATCCAAGATGTTCATGTCTTTCTTTCTTCAGACGTAAGGAAATTATGTTTTTTGAGGAAACATTTCAGGATTTCTCTCCATATAATAAACTTCTATGGTGCCCCTGAGTTTGAAATTCCAAAATGCAGCTTCAAATGGCTCTAAACAATCACAGTCGAGGAAAATAGGGTCTTATCTAGCAAAATTATGGGTTATGTAAAAAAAAATAATAATAATAAATTACAATTTACATACTTTTTAACCTCAAATTCTTGTCTTGTCTAGCTCGGTAAGATGAGCATTTGATATTAAAATGTATAAGTTGTAAATGTTTTTGAAAATAACCGATCATTTCACTAGACAAGACCATTCTTCCTCGGCTGGGATCATTTAGAGCTCTTTGAAGCTGCATTTAAGCTGCATTTTGGAGGTTCAAACTCAGGGGCACCATTGAAGTCCATTATATAGAGAGAAATCCTGAAATGTTTTCCTCAAATAACACAATTTCTTTATGACTGAAGAAAGAAAGACATGAACATCTTGGATGACAAGGGGGTACATTATCTGTAAATTCTTGTTCTGAAAGTGAACTACTCCTTTAAGCACACGTCCTCTTTTTCACAAGGGTGGCTTTATCTGGTTACTAATGTCTGGCTGGAAGTCCACTAAAATCCCATAAATCCAGGAAATCAAAGTAAAAAAATATTTTAGGCCAGTTTAAGGTGTGTTTCTGTTCCAGCATGTTTAGGTGTGGAATTTCTCATTCAGAAATCTCTTAACAGGAGCACTGTTATATTAATTAACATATATACACTCATTCACACTCATCTACTTGGGATTAATCCCAGTCAGCGTTTTCTGTGGCTTAAAGCCCTAAACAGTTAACATTACAGTCCTCACCCTCAGACTCACCCAACCTCACGCTCCTCATTCGGGCGGAGCCCCGGTATAAATTCTCTGCTTCTTGACCAGCCTCTTGCACGGGACATTCAGTACATTCTTTCATCTTCAGGTGACGCGCTGCCTTTTATCAACCGTAAGTACACAAACCTTTACTATTCAGAAACGCGTTGATATTTAAATAAGAACATAGTACAACTTTGTTTAACTTAGTTATGAACTGAGTACAATTTTAAAGTTTAGCAACATATTTTGTTAGTTATGACTACGTGTTTAGCGTTAGCGTTAGTAGGGCAAAACTTTGAAATACGAAAATACAAATGTGACGTATGCGTAAATGCACAGATTCTGTGGACGTCAGCGTCATTTACGTTACGTAAAAGAATCTAAACTTCACACATAGATTAAAAGTCCGCTGTTCACTCTAAATAACTGATATTAATATTTAAATAATTGAAATAATTGTATCAGCATGTGCTGTTCTCTTATGCCTTAATTTTTACTGCATCTTTTTCGCATGACGGTTGGTTGGTATTACTCACACTTTGGCTTATTTCCAAATGGAAAAATCCACTTCTCTTTCAGTCTGCCCCACAGGAGGAGAACAATGGGGTGTTTGCACAATATGTAGTTTGATTAAGGGATGAGGCACTCACATAAACTAACACATTATCTTTCACTGTAGACATTCACAATGCCTTCTGATCTGGAAAGAGCGATGGAGACGCTGATCACAGTGTTTCACCGTTATGCAAGCAAAGAGAGTGGGAATTCATCAACACTAAATCGCAGAGAGCTCAAAATGCTGATGGAGACAGAATTGTCCAGCTTTCTGAAGGTACGACATTCCGTCTGTTATTGCTACACCCAGGGCGGGGCAACTCTAAACACTGGCTTGGGCCCTCTACACTTTTTTTTTTAATGAAGAACCTTGAACACGTGTGGAACCTTTCAAATGCAGAAAAGGTTCTTTATAATTGAAAAACATTCTTTCAAATGGTTCTTTTAAGAACTGTTTACTGAAAGGTTCTTTGGGGAACCAAAAATGCTTCTTTTATGGCATTACTGCAAAAGCACCATTTTGGAGCCCTTATTTTTAGTGTACTGTACGGTGTAGCAAGTGGCTCCTAAAAGTTTTGGCCCTGTGCATACTGTATCTTTCAGCTATTTCTAAAACCTTATTCTTTTTTTCCACCATCTGCTTCCATTTGTTCTATTTCATATGTGTATCTCTTGTCTCTCCTACTACAGTCTCAGAAGGACCCTGCTGCCGTAGACAGGATTATGAGGGATTTGGATAGTAATTTTGATGGAGAGGTGAATTTCGAGGAGTTTGTGTCTCTTGTGGTGGGCCTGTCCATTGCCTGCGAACAGCTCTACCAGAAGCAGAAGCAGGCGCAGGCGCAGCCGCAGCCGGGAGGATGTGCCAAAAAGCAGTGAAAGAACACTGTTCTGTCATTTTGTCATTTTGTTAATAGGTTTTGATAAACGATGTCAGCCACATGCCTCGATTTGAAGTTGTTACTACAGTTACACTGTATGTGTATGTAAAGGAAGATGGTTTTTCAGTTTTGTTAAGTGTTATGTTCAATTGTACTTTCAATTCTCTGTAAGTATTAGCATTAGACACAAATGAAATCATCAAGTCCTGTAAGAAAATAAACACTTTGTTTATATACAGGTTGTTGTTGTTGTTTTTTTGTCATCCTTTGCTTCCATGCAGTTCAGGGCTGGATTTCACAACTCTTTGAAAAGTTATGAACATATCATTTCTTTTTTTTTTTTCAATGAGATTCTTGCCAACTTTCAAGAGGAATGCAAAATGTCTCTATGATTCTCGTACATTGGAACTGGAGGACTCAATTCTCAAATCGGTGAGTTATAGAGGGTATTAGAGCACAAGGCCTTTAAGGCTGGTCAGTCTTGTTAGTTTGCTATTAAATGTAACAATTAATTACAAAGAAATGGCAAGTAGCACATTAAAATCAAATAGTTGAAAGACTGAAGTTGGTTTTTACTCTAAAACACATTCCAGTAATCTTTGTTTTTTTTAGGCCACCTGCCAGAATGTTGAAAATCTTTTAAGATCTGTGTACATTTCTGTTGCTCGGTGTTCTGATGATAATCAAAAGATGTCACTTGATACAGGGCTGATTTAACAATAACAGCTGCTTGATTTGTACAGATTCGATGAAACGTCTCATTTAACTTGGAAACAGGAGTATTGCAGAACAGGCCTTGCCTTTTCCAAGAAATTAGTGAATCGCTAACTGACACTAAAAAGGCATGACCACACAAACAAAGCTCAATTTGAACTGAAACTAATTACAGTAATTCCAGCCTGAAGAACAACCAGACTGAAAGAAACTTCTGGTAGATTCATTGGTATTACAGAGACTTCATAGACATTCAGAGAGCAAACTCTGTCTTTAATATCTCACCACACTTAGTTTAATAGTCCCTTCAAGGAAACCCCAGGTATTAAGACTTGTATGGCTTAATATAACGCAAATGATGTCTCTTACTGAAATGTGTAGTAGAAACCCCATGAAAGACTTACAGTATTTAAAAAATACATCGTTTTATACATATTTTGGACTATGGGGGGTGCCATTATTTCAATGACATAAAACTGCCACGAACTGTTGCTATTTTTTTTGCGCAACACAACTCGGAAAATGAAATATTGATGCGATGCCACATTGTGTGGCTTTTGGTTGTGATTTTCAGTCGAAGGGCAACAAGACAGTGATTCTGCTTTTCCGAAAGCGTTAAGAAAAAGAGGAGCAAAGAATGGGAAGATGCCTGTGGAGGAATAAAACTTAAACCCAACTTAAACCCGTGACTTTGTTCTCTCCACTTTAGCCCTGATGCCTTTGAGGCTATTAGTCGACCTCAGCTGCTGAAAGAACTCGTGTTGCGGTAATCAGGTAACACCAGTAGCTCGCTGAATGCAACCATTTAGCATAATAATGGCACCCCCAAGTCCAAAAAATGTATAAATGTATCTCTTTCATTGGTTTTCTACTACATGTTTCAGTAAGAAACATCATTCACAGGGTTGACAGGTTTTCACTACAAAAACCCGCCCAATTGCTATTCGAAACTAGCCCAAAAGTAGCCCAATCGTGTTTCGAGGGGGTTCCCCATTAAAAATTGCGTTCGGGGGGGTAAAATACACGTTTTTTGGCAGGGTTCGCATGGTAAAACTTGCATTTCATGGGCTAAATATTACGTTATTGTAGTCACTTCATCCCACGGACATGAGAAACAACCCGCGGCAACAGTGGTAAAGTAGCCCAAATCCGCAGGAAAACCGCAGACTTGGCAACACTGATCATTCACGTTATATTAAGCAGGGTTGCCAGGTTTTTACAACAAATCCCGCCCAATTGAGTCTCACTGTCTTACAGGCAATGAGTGACATCACACATGTGTCTACCTGTCTTTACAACTAGGAAGATAAAGATGAAGCATTTATTTGGTCTTACTAGTAAAAAAAAGAAAAAGTAAAGAAATTATATATGATTATCCGATATGTACTATATAATATATAAAAATATATTTAAATAAGTATTTTATTGGTATTTTTAATACAAATATGAAAAATAAATGTTTCTGAATGCTTTCTATTTTTAATGAAAAGTTAGGTTCAACTCTCTCTTTCTGGCCTTTACTTTTTTTATAGCCTTTTAAATCTACTAATACACAACTTACATTCAGAAAAAAAAAACAGATTTAACTCTGAGCTAGAGACATATCAGTATTATGCATTTTTGTGTTGTCTGTGGAACATTAGGCCTACTATATATATTTGTGCCCTCACTGGACCTCATGCACAAGCTGATGTTTATTGTAAATTCATGCACAAGCTTTTTTTTACGATGCAGAGTTTCAAATAATCTCATTATAGTTCATCCGATGACTGTTACGTGTACGTGCTGGTAAGAGGAGACGTGAGACCAACTCAAATAAAGTATCCTTTTAATCTTGAACTTGACAATGACAGGGAATATCCACACACGAAGTAAACTCAAATAATGACCGACAATAGACTGAACTCAAAGACAGACTTATAAAGCAAACTAATCAAGAGAACACAGGTGATACAGATAATGAGCAAACAAGGACTAATCACAGGACTAAACCAAATAACCACAAACAGACAGGGGAAGACAGCGGGAGAAACCAAATGACAAGCAGTGCAAAAACAAGGCAAAAGACACGAAACATAGGGCTACATATGACACTACCTCCCCCTCCCGGTAGGCGCGTCCCGCGCCGTGACGGAAACAACAGGGAGGGAGGGCGGGCGCCCTGGAGGCCGCTACGGGGCAGGACCTTCCTGGGTTGGGGAGGCCTCCAGGGCGGAACAGGAAGCCATGGCGGATCAGGCGGCCACGGCCGGACAGACAGTTCATCGGACCATGGCGGGTCAGGGGGCCATGGCTGGATCAGTTCATACTGCCATGGCGGGTCAGGAGGCCATGGCCGGACAGACAGTTCATCGGACCATGGCGGGTCAGGGGGCCATGGCTGGATCAGTTCATACTGCCATGGCGGGTCAGGAGGCCATGGCCGGATCAGTTCATATTGCCATAGCAGGTCAGGAGGACATGGCCGGATCAGTTCATACTGCCATGGCAGGTCAGGAGGCCATGGCCGTAACAGTTCATACTGCCATGGCGGGTCAGGAGGACCTGGCCGGATCAGGAGTTCATGTAGCCAAGGTGGGTTAGGTGGCCATGGCCGGATCAGGAGTTCAGGTAGCCATGGCCGGGTCAGGAGTTCATGGAACCATGGCTGGGCAGCCCCCGTGGCCTTGGCCCTAGTCCTTGGCCAGGCCACGTGGACTAGGGGTATGTAGCCCCCCCCCAAAATTTTCTTGGGGAGATTCAGCAGTTCATAGGGGGGATACTCTGGACGGCTGGCCGGAACCAGCTGAGACTCTGGACGGCAGGACGAGACCAGCTGAGACTCTGAAAGGCAGGACGAGACCAGCGAAGGCTCTGGACGGCTGGACGGGGCCAGCGAAGGCTCTGGACGGCTGGACGGGACCAGCGAAGGCTCTGGACGGCTGGACGGGACCAGCGAAGGCTCTGGACGGCTGGACGGGACCAGCGAAGGCTCTGGACGGCTGGACGGGACCAGCGAAGGCTCTGGACGGCGCTCTGGAGGAGCCGGCTCTGGACGGCTGGACGACCCCAGCGGAGATTCAGGAGGGCTGGGCGTCTCCAGCGGAGACACTGAAGGAGCTAGCTCTGGGCGAGCGGTCACTGGCGGGCGCTCTGGCGGCGCAATCACTGGAGGGCGCTCTGGCGGCGCGGTCACTGGAGGGTGCTCTGGAGGCGCGGACACAGGAGGGCGCTCTGGAAGGCTGGACAGGATCAGCGGAGGATCAGGAAGGCTGGGCGGAACCAGCGGGGATTCTGGACGACTGGATGAGACTGGCGGAGATTCAGGACGGCTGGGCGAAACCAGCGGGAACTCAGGACGGCTGGGCGGAACCAGCGGGAACTCAGGACGGCTGGGCGTAACAATCTCTCCAAACCAGTCAATTAGATCCTCTTGGGCATCGTCCATTATGTCGGCCATCTTGGCCGGGAAGTCAGGAGCGCTGGCCATCCTGACTGCGGTGTCCTCGACTGGTAGGTCAGGAGCTGTGGCCAGTGGTGTTAGGCCGAGGAAGCCTATGGAGCTCTGGATGGTAGCCGGCTGTTGAGGGCGTGGCAGGCGGTCAGGACGGTTGGACCGGCATGTGGAGGCACTTGGCGTCGGGTGAGCCGGTGCGCAGCATTGTGTTTCTGAGGGGGTTGGATTTCGGATTGGATAGCTGTTCTCTGTTGGCTCCACCTCATAACCGGAGCCATTTAAACAGAGAATAATATTCACTAACTCGACAAAAGAAAAATCATGGACAGAGAGATCGCAACGAATAGTATCCTCATCCAACCCCAACAGAAACACAATGCCAATGGAAGCGTCGGGCCAGCTCACCCGATGATAAAGCTCAAGAAAATCCTTCACATACCGTTCCAACTCCCGACCGCTCTGCCTCAGGTTCCACAGGCGTTCCTCAGCGCTGCAGTTTAGGTCGGTCATTCTGTTACGTGTACGTGCTGGTAAGAGGAGACGTGAGACCAACTCAAATAAAGTATCCTTTTAATCTTGAACTTGACAATGACAGGGAATATCCACACACGAAGTAAACTCAAATAATGACCGACAATAGACTGAACTCAAAGACAGACTTATAAAGCAAACTAATCAAGAGAACACAGGTGATACAGATAATGAGCAAACAAGGACTAATCACAGGACTAAACCAAATAACCACAAACAGACAGGGGAAGACAGCGGGAGAAACCAAATGACAAGCAGTGCAAAAACAAGGCAAAAGACACGAAACATAGGGCTACATATGACAATGACACATTTGGTGATTTTATCATGTGGGAACCCTCCCCCCTCATGAACCACTGACGTGGGCGTGTTTGAAATCTGTGTAAACAGTTAAGTTGCCAAGCAACCATGAATGACTTTGGGGTGTGTCAACCATATGAGGTCATGGCTCATGGCAACAGTACTAACATGTTTTTTCCTCTCTCTCTTCTCTACTCCGTAAGGCACATGATGTGTGTGATCTTCAGCAGATAGATAATTACAATAAGTATACTAATACTAATCATTATTATGTGTGTGTATATATAAACTCTTTTCGTATTACATGATGCACAAACTGAAGGACACAAGGACACTTTTTTTTTTTTTTTTATTTTAAAAGTGAAATTAAGCGTCTAAAGTGGTGGCTTGCCAATAGAGGGCGCTGGGGCGCAGCCCTCCCTGAGCTTTACACGTACAGTTGAAGTCAAAAGTTCTACAAAATGTTCATTATTTTACCAAAATAAGAGGAATAATACAAAATGCATGTTATTTTTTATTTAGTACTTACCTGAATAAGATATTTTACATAAAAGACGTTTACATATAGTCCACAAGACTATTTTACCTAATTGATCCACAGCTGTTTTTATTATTTATTATTTATTTATGTCCTGAACCGTTAAGCTGCCTGCTGTTCTTCAGGGAAAAAAATTCTTCAGGTCCCACAAATTATTTTGTTTTTTAGCATTTTTGATTGTTTGGAAAGATTGATTGTTGGAAAGGGTTCAAATACACAAAA
This sequence comes from Garra rufa, assembly GCF_049309525.1. Lineage (NCBI taxonomy): Eukaryota > Metazoa > Chordata > Actinopteri > Cypriniformes > Cyprinidae > Garra > Garra rufa. The sequence continues at coordinate 28,020,097 of NC_133369.1, forward strand.
ATCCACAGAATTTGTGGGACCTGAAGGATTTCTCTGAAGAACATCGGGCAGTTTAACTGTTCAGGACAAACAAGGGACTCATGAACAACTGCCACTAAACAAAAAAACACAGCTGTGGATGATTCAGGTAACAACATTTTTTATATTATTATTTTTTACTTTTTTATGTTAATATTTTATTTTATTATTCACTCTTGTGGAAAATATGTAAAGCTATTTTATGTGAAATATCTAATTCAGGTCAGTACTAAATAAAAAATAGCATGCAATTCATATAAATCCCTCTTATTTTTCTAAAATAATTAACATTTTGCAGATTCTAAAAAGGTGTATGTTAACTTTTGACTTCAACTGGATTAATAATAATAATAATATAAGCCAGGGGTGCCCAGCCCTGTTCCTGGAGATCTACTTAGCTGCAGACTGTCTGTAATTATCAAGTGCTACCTAATAGATTAATTAGCTGGTTCAGGCATGTTTGATCAGGGTAGGAGCTGAGGATTGTAGGATGGTAGATTTCCAGGAACAGGGCTAGGCACCCCTGATATAAGCCATATATAAATAAATACAGTGCTGGGTAAATTAATACAGCAGATTATTAACAGATTACAATTTGTAGTCTGTTACTGATTCCAAATTACATGACAAAAATTAACATTACGCCTTACTTTATATATTTTAGGGAATCGAATAAGGTATAATCAAACTACTTTTTGATTGCTTTTAATAATTAAATCATAAAAATTAAAATAAATATTTTTAAAATAACACCAATTAAAATAAAACACTTACTAAAAAAGATTAAATGTAATAATGTAATCAATGAAAAAGTAACTGTAGTGTGATTATGGGTATTTAAAAATGTAATTTAATCTAATTACAAGTACTTACATTTTGGAATCTAATTACGTAATCCAGATTACATCATCAGTACTGAGTTTATATATACAGGGTGCGATTTGTGAAAAATGCATGGGGGTGGGAGCAAGTAGCAGATAATGGGTGTCATGTCATGAAATGTTTTAACACGATGGAAATTGTATTTAAAGTGATCACAATTTAATAAAAGCATTTAAAGTTAGGCCTATTAATTGTAATGATTTAATTTCCTGTTATTCAAACAACAAATAAATTATATACAGATCGACCAAAGCAAGAAAAGAACACAGTACCAACAGAGCTTTTTGAAACTCCAGATCAGATTTACCTATTAAAAGCTTGTAGAATTAAACTTAAGGGGAAAACACTGCAGGCAAAAATGCTGTTTTTTCATGCACTTGTCAAATTTGAGATTTTGGGTTTTTTGGTTTTTCATAAAGTGTTTTTTTTTTTTTTTTTTTAGACTAGTGGAAAGAAAACATCGAAAAGACACTGTTAAGTGTTAATTTTTTAGCACCTTATGTATTTGTGTCAATAGATTTCGATTACATTCCATATTTTTAAAGGCCGTTTTCTCAAAGTGTGTTTTTTCTCCTACACTCAGCCATAAATCCCCCCTTCAGTAGCACTTACACACATCAAACTTTGCATTTTTATTCCTGTGTATATCCTGAAGGTTTTTACAGAGGGATTTGTTCATATATAGCTTGATTTCTTGATTCCTCAAAAAATGGTAAAATAAATAAATATATATATATATATATATATATATATATATATATATATATATATATATAGTGTTTCCTGTCTGTTCTATTATGGAGTGACAAAATTTGATACCTAAAATCCCCTCAGTAAAAACAAGAATTTTGAAAATGACTTCATCCAGTGTTTAGATTTTTGTTCTAGAAATGTATGCAAATTAGCACATATTTCATTAAATAATGCCTCATTTGCATATTTAAACATAACATTTTAGAAAACTTCTATTACAAAAAAAAAATGTTTGCAGTTATCAAAGTAATCAATCAACTGGATAATTAAGGTCATAACTATTAGCAAAAAATTTTTACAGTATTCACCTGCAGTGTCTCGCCTTAAACTCAAACTTAATCCAGAACTTGACAATAAATTTATCTTCATTTCAAATATGTTTCACATTCTAGTCATATTTACTAACTTCTGTTAACTTTTTATTCTTTAACTTTAACAGTTTAACATTAAATCATACTGGGAATGAGATGTTTGCTGAAACTGTTGAATGTGCCACAGCCCTACAAAATTTTCCACCAGCCGCTATGTTAATACCTGTCATAGAACCATATAATTATAGTTTAAAAAGGTGATCACTAGATGTCAGCAGTATACCACATGAGCAAATTAACTCACTCTCCCTCTTCTCCACTCCTCCTTTTCTATTTCTCGTCTCGTAGACAGCACAACATTCATTTCCCCCCTACGATAGCTCCACAAATTAGATCAAAAATGCCTGTGGGTGTTTGCTAAATGCTTGCTTAGAGTTGAAGTGTTGAAGTGTCATATATCATATAAAATGATACCAATTATTTTAGTTTGTGCATATTGTCTTTAATTTTAATTTGGTATATTATACTTTTTACTGTAGTGAGCATAATCTCTAATGACGGATACAAAGGCTATGGCACCTATACACCTATAAGGTGTGTGTGTGTGTGTGTGTGTGTGTGTGTGTGTGTGTGTGTGTGTGTGTGTGTGTGTGTGTGTGTGTGTGTGTGTGTGTGTGTGTGTGTGTGTGTGTGTGTGTGTGTGTTTGCATATTTGTTTGGGGTGTGTTTGTTTGTGCACTACAGTAAAAACGCCAGAGGTGCATATATGCTTATTATACCATAAGAAAGAACCGTCCCTAAACAAAAGAGGGATAAATAAAGCAAAGTACACACCCTTTTTGTTAAAACTCCACATTCTACAGATCTGTCACAGAGGTTGGTGACATTGACATGTACTTTGTTGTTTGTCTTACCAACTTGATTGTGTTCTGAAGATAAAAAAATATATATAGATTCGGTTATCATCCGTAATAAATATATTAGGTTATGTTTATTCAAAAGGGTGTGGTCTGTTTATCCGGAGGCTTTTTCAGGATCCAAACCAGACTAGTATCAATATATTATGACACTCATGGCTGATGAGTCAAAGTCTTAGCATTTCTCCCATAAAGGAAAAGCTCTGAATAATCTTGTTGCTGCACAACTGAGCAGTTTTCATGTCAAGTTAAGCAGTCATTGTCTGGTATGTGGTTTTGCACACCATTGTGTGCATACGTCTGCAGATGGCTTCATTTTTTGTTTGCGTTTCCATGTACATCTGCAGATAAAGCATACATGTATTCTCTTTTCAAAACAAGGCCCTTTTGCAAATATCAGGCATTCTTTGATGTCTGAAGACTAGATTTAGAGAGGATAAGTGTCTCTCTGTTTACTCCAAATAGGAAGCTTCGCTTCAAGCTTGTGATTCAAACCTCCACAAAAACATCAGCAGCAACGTCACAGCTGCACAATGAGTCTTTTATCTTTATTCCAAATGTTGAATCTGAAACATTTTTAAAAAGAATGTTTAAAGCTGGGCCATTCACATCAGAGCGGAATGGAAATATGGTGTTTAGGGCAGACAACGCCCAGTAGAGAGAGCGAAAGAGTCACTAAAATATGACTCAGATTCCCCTGCAGTCTGACTGGGTAATCCCCTATATTTTGTTCATATATTTACTATAAACTACCCAAATCAAACACAGCAGAATATGATCTTTAAAGCTAAAAAGTGTAACAAGAATGTATATTTTGGCACGTGAGTCTTGTCAAACTGGACTGGGTGTGCTACAGATCCTTTATAGTGCAAGAATGATTCATTCCTGCCATTGTGTGTGCTGTGGAGTATAAAATCTGTGCTTTAAAAGCAGCAGACCATTTACTCCAACAGAACATCTGCTTAACTTCTCTACAAGCACACCAACCTGAAGGTAGGTAAAAGAAAACAGAAAGAGAGAGAGATAAAATGAAAGTGCGAAACGCAGGAAGTACAGAGCTACCAAAATAGAGCAGAGAGGAAGGTTTTAGAAATGCAATCCATAATTTTATGGTTATTTTTGCAACCGATATAATTGTGCTGTATCGCAAGTTGTTCTTTCTGGATGATAACTGTGCATGAAGAGGTGCAGATGCTTTAAACTAATTCCCTTTCTTGTTTTTCTTTCCCATAGACATGGCGTCTAAGCTGGAGCAAGCCATTGTGGCCATTGTGGAGGTGTTTGAAGAGTATGCAGGGAAAGATGACCAGAAAAAACAGCTCAGTAATGCTGAACTTGGAGAGCTCATCAAAGCCCAAATCACCAGTCCTGAATTTAAGGTGAGAATTAGAAAGATGTATAAAAAAAAATGCGAAAGTTGTGAGAAGGAAAGCTATTGGTTGGAGGAAGTCAACACCTCCAACATGTTGCAACAAACCTACTTCCTAATAAAATGCTGTGCGGTTGTTGTGCAATGTTATTATGGCAACCTGGCATTAAAGGGGTTTACCCTAATGACTCATACATGCATGCATGAGGCTCTTCCTTTTATCCATCTTTCACTTGCACAACATACTTTTCAGTGCCTATTCTTTTAGCAATACAGCTATGAGTGGTATGTTAGTAATTACAGCATTGGCATTCCTCTCTTTATGTCTGTCTCAGGATAAAGTGGATCCGGATAATATTAAAGAGGTCATGGAAGACCTGGATAAGAACCACGATGGTGAACTGAACTTTCGCGAATTCAGTCAGTGTATCGCGGGCCTAGCCAGGGCCTACTATGTAAAGAAGCACGGCAAGGACAAGTGCCAAGGAAAGGGCAGGGGGTGTCAGAATAAGTGAACACACACATCCTTACACTCCTGATGCACTATACTCTTGCCTCTTACAAGGTCCCAGAGTACCTCTCTATAATGTTTAATAACGTTGCAAACAGTTTTTTTATGCTGTAAGACAGGCACAGGAAAGAAAATGATCTTTTGTTGTGCTATTTAGTAGTTTATGCAGAAGGAAACATTTCTCAACAGAAAGTGTCGTGAAAAATGTTTGTCTTGCCTAACGAACAAAAAAACTGTACGTAGACATAGATTGTGCAATACTGTAATCTATACTTTTCTGAACACCAATAAAAACCTTGTCATCACTTGAGTACTTCTCGCTTCATTGTTTTACTTAATTTATATGGATATTTGTATATGTACATTATTAATCACATGCAATGTTTTCAAAAAACTGTATACACTGTTAAAATATAAGGGTGTTTTTGCAGGGATCCCATAAAACATTTATTCGACTAAAGAGCCTTATTAGACTATAAAGAGCCTTTTCTACATTTGAAAGGTACCTTCACGGTTCTTCATAGAACCATTGATGGCACAAAGGAACCTTTATTTGTAAGAGTTTAACACATAAATGTATTTAAATAATTGCATCTTTTGTAACAATATTGAAATTTTTATTCTTTCTTGTTTTGAAAGACATTAATACTTTTAATCACCAAGGATGTGTTAAATTGATAAAAAAGTGATAGACTTACATTGTTAGAAAAGATTTATATTTTGAATAAATGCTGCTCTTTTTAACCTTTTATTCATCCAGAATCCTGAAAAAAAGAATCACAGGTTCCAAAAAAAAATATTAAGCAGCATGATTGTTTCTAACATTGATAATATTAGTAATTAATCAGCATATTAGAATCATTTTTGAAGAAAGTTATGGCTGATAAAAATTCAGCTTTGCATCAGTATTTTAAAATATATGAGAATTCTTAAAAAAAACATTACAAGTCTTACTGATCCCAAACTTTTAAAAAGCAGTGTATATTCTATTAAAAAGGTCATTTTAAACTGACTTTTTGCATACTTGTTGAATGATGCTTTAGTGCAGTTGACCTACTTGCACAATGCAAATGCCCATGCAAATATGAATAGCTTTGTAACATTTGACACTAATGACTCTGTGTCATGCCTCTGTTTTACAAATGCTTGCATTGTTAATGTGCAGTAACTTCAAAAGAAGCTCACAATTTGCTATCAGGGATATGTAGTACCCATTGAAAAAGTCTCTGATGTTACTTAAACATTTGTCTGAAGAGTGACTTTAAATCATTTAATGCACATTAAAGTCATTCTTTATTTTATTAAAATTGATTCCAAATCCCAAATGTAAGCAAAGAGACAATTAACTTTGCCCTACCGTTTAAGTTTTCCATAAAGGCCTAGATCAAACAGAGGTGTGCTGACAGGAGTGCAGGGAGTTTTGTTTGAACTATCTTGTTTTTTATTGACTTATTCAAATTGACAGTTCTGCTGCAGTGCAAAAAGCAAATTACATGCCCACTTTGATTAGGCAATCAAGCATAATTGCTATTGCTTGTCCCATTTACAGACTTAAGAAGAAATGTAAGGTTGTAATAAAAAAATAAAATAAATTCAATATTCAAATTCCTAATTTACCAGTCAAAGAGAGCAATATATCTCTGTTGCATAACAGCAGCTTTGTATAGTATAGTTCAGTATACTTAAGAAACAGGTTTGAACTTGTTTCAGCCTCCCAGTCTTAAATCTTTTCTCACATTACCAGAGTCAAAAAAAGTTTATATGAAGGGGCGTTTCCTCCGAGGAGGCAGTTCCTCCTCAAAAAAAAAAAAAACAAAAAAAAAAAACATAGTTGTAACGAAGCCAATATTAATAAAGTGTATAAATCACTCATTTTTCTAAAGAAGCCAACAGGTAAAGTTACAGTGGGAGTCCATGTTTCTCTCACCTCCCCTGAGCCCACTGAGTTTTAACAGACCCTCTAAAGCATGCAGTGAGTTTGTTGGGAGGTAATTACTGAATGGGGGAAAGTCACGTGAGATATAATTGGACATTACTGGTTATGTTCAGCTGTGATTGGCTCATGCGATTAATCCCATCTATTGTGTTTGTGCACGTTCCGTGTTCATAAATCATTTGGAAACACAAACTCAAATGTTCTCAATATTCTTGCCCTGGAAATCCTGCTTCAGTTTGGCCAAACCATAAATGCCTTTTGTTCCTCAGTTTTTGCACACTTCTCCTTGACTTGTTATAACTTTTAGCAGTCTGTACTAGTACTCTAAATGTTTTTTCCAGTCAGACAGATTAGTACAGCCCAAAAAATGACGATAATGGACCATTTTCAGCAGCCATAATCATCAAAATATCCGAGTTTCGTTCGCGGCATTGTTTACGTTCATTGCCGCCAAAATGGCCAATTGATGACGCATTGTAAAAAAACTATATAAGGAAATAAGAGAAGAATCGTCAAACGAATGTGTTCATAATTATGACAATACATTAAAATAATATGGTAAGTCACACTAATTTGCAATAGCAAACAAAGGAGTTTTTTTGTACAGCTAAAAATAGCTGGATGACAGATGCCAGACCAATAAAATTAGTAAATGGCCACACCCGTTCTTATGGAAAAATACGGCTGATACTTGGCCCAGCCACCTGGGGGCGATCGAAGCGTTTTGTCTTCACTTTTCAGGACTTGAGCGGCACACTTCGTCTGAATGAAAAATATAATGCCGTCTAATTTGAAAAAGTAAGTAAACAACTTACATACTTAGATATGACAACTTTGTTATGTCAAGGAAAATGACTTAAATGGCATGAAAACATGATCTGAGGGAGTTTTTTGTGATCAGTAATCAGCTTGGTGATATTTACCGAGCTGATAATGATCTGAAAAATTCAAAAACATTAACGATTAAAAAGAACAGCTGAACGTAAGTCCACAAATAAAATATATAGTTTAAATTGTTACTGCATTGAGTTAGCTGTAATATAAAGAATGGTTACATTGTTAATGTAAAATAATGTAAAGCTTTTCTATGTGGTCACAGATATTTGGGCCTCACTATTATATTAATAGATCCACCAATCATGCTACCAGGAAGTTTTCTGCAGGGACACCTGTTTCTCTGCTGTATATATTGTTTTTCCCAGAGTGCAGTCCCTGTCCTCCACACCTGTACAGCAGTCTACTGTAAGAGTGAACACACCCATATGTTCCTAAACACACACAAACCACACAAACAGCATCTCGATCAGGCTTGTTTACATGGAACAGATGGCATTTGCTTGGAAGAAATCCTCTGGTACTTGCACCCCACATGATGTAACCTAGAAAAAAAAAATCATGATGTCAGGAAAACTGTACTTAATTACCCTTATTTAGAGATTTACACTTTTGTTGTGGGTGATGATAATGAGTAGGTGTGTCAAACCTTTTGACTTCTAGTCTAAAGTAGTTTGGTTATTGTATCAGATATTAATGTGAACTCATTAATCTCCTTACTGTATCTCAGTGTGTACTGTAACACACCATGTGTGCAAAATACAGTCTGAATATTTAATATGAGAAATAGATGATTTCGTGAGGTGTGCATGCATGACTTTAAACCACATTCAAATACAGGCTGGTTGTGAATCATTGGTTGTCTATTCTGATACATGATAACTTGCAGGGAATAATTTCCCTTCGGGAGCATTTCCATAAATCAATCATTTAAATCAGGAAGTGAATAGCATTCAGCACTCAAATGCATTCACTGAAGTCTTTACATCTTTACATGCTTCTGTCCCACCCTGACATTCCTCTCGTTTTTTTTTTTTTTTTTTTTTTTGTTATGTGGCATGATTTGGGTGTGGTGATGTGGTGACAGTTCCAACTGTTCAACTTCAAGAGCAAAAAAAGACAAAGACAAACAAATGGAAGCATAACATCAAATACGCTGAGAGGTGAAAAATGTAGTTTGCAAGACACATTTACATTCGTTTAGCAAAGCAACTTAAAAATTGATGAAAGAAAAGTCATTTACCCTGAAAAGATTGTAATATGAGGAAGCATTGTAATATAAGCTTTCAGAGATGCATTGAGAAACGTATGAGGTAATATTGGTCAAACACTGACTGCAGGCTTTTGACACGAACATGGATTTGTGGAAGTGAGTGGAGGTAAATGGTGCACATCCAGTGACAGTTCAAGCAGGGCCACATTAACACAAACAGACACCCCAGGGCTTTAATCTCGGAGGAGCCTGACACACCTTCACTTGTAGACAATGCAAAGGCCTACTGATTTCATGATCATTTTGCACAAGTAACCTGTTGATGCAGGCAACAATAGGCTACAATAGACAACAACTTTTAAATGTTGGTCCTACAACATTAAAATATGCATTAAATATTGATGCAGTAAACTATAGAATTAAACTGCATTGTTAAAATAGCCTATCTGTGTAAATGCTTCATACAGATTCAAATGAATTGTGACATGTACTAACTTCCACAATAAACAAACATGGTATAGCAAGATAAAACAAAGAAACAAAACAAAACAATAGCCTGCATCCTGTGGAAAATGGGTTGTGGTAGGTTGAGAGGTCTGTAGAGATGTAGCCAATAGTCACTGTGGAGGTGAAGTGGCACGACAGGCAAGGTGGTACAGAGAAAACCACACAACCACAACGAACAGACAGTTCACACACACACACACACACACACACACACACACACACACACACACACACACACACACACACACACACACACATGTTGGGTTTACATGTTTTATGGGGACATTCCATAGGCGTAATGGTTTTTATACTGTACAAACCGTACTTTCTATCGCCCTACACCTACCCTACACCTAAACCTAGCCCTCACAGGAGATTGTGCATACTTTTACTTCATCAAAAAAACTCATTGTGCATGATTTATAAGCCTGTTTCCTCATGGGGACCTGGGAAATGTCCCCACAAGGTCAAAATCTACTGGTATTCCTATCCTTGTGGGGACATTTGGTCCCCACAACGTGATGAATACCAGGTACACACACACACACACACACACACACACACACACACACACACACACACACACACACGCACACACACACACACACACACACACACACTATGTTTGGCTGTTCTCTTAATAGTGTGTTTGGAGTCACAACATGCTTTGATAGCGTTTGACTCCGTGTCTACAATGCACGTGAGTCGCGCAACGTGACGCGATGCTACAAAATACAATAGAAGCAATTATAAACAGTGATGTTGTCTATGCGACCTGACACTACAAATCCCCGACAGTATACTGATGCCTTGTTCTACTTATGACTTACCGCAACAGCTTGAGACTGTCTACACTGGACCCTTATGAAAAAGAATTTATTCAAGTGTGCTTTTAGTATACTTCTTTTAAACTAAAACTGGGAAATATACGTTCAGTCTACTTTTATGTACTTTATATACTACTCAGAAATATACTTAAAATGACATTTAAAGGTGCCATAGAATGGAAAATTGTATTTACCTTGGCATAGTTGAATAATAACATTTCTGTACATGGACATGACATACAGTGAGTCTCAAACACCATCGTTTCCTCCTCCTTATTTGATCTGGTGTTTGCAAAAGACCATTGAAAAATAGGTCAATCCTAACATAACAGCGACTATTACGTAATAGTCGCGATCAATAATAGTTACGCCCCCAAAATTTGCATAGCCCAATCATCAGAAGTTCTGCAGCTAGGCTATTTAAAAAAACAAAACAAAAAAAACAAAGCGAGGACAATAGCGAAAATGGCACATCACGGGAATAAATGTTATGTTCCTGGTTGTGCAGGAGATGTTAAGTGCAGGGATGGGTTGGGGTCTGTAACCTACTCAGAAAGGCAAGGAAAACGAATAAGGCGATCTAATAAACAAAGGTGAGCCACTGAAGGGACATGGTTAACTTACTGTTATATTGCAGTACATAAAATTTCACTTACCGTATAAACAGAGTAAGGAGAGATGACTGTGCGGACGCTGGCGAATGATTTACAGATCCTGAGCATCACAAGCATCTAAACTTATGTGGTAAGTACTGCCGCTGCAGTATAACGTTACACAGAGCACATGCGATCACAAAAGTAAAAGTAAAATGATCGTGCATTCAAAACGGCAGTTTCAATAAACCGCATATTAATAGCGGCTCGAGCTCTGTGATTAAATATATATTTTCCTCCATGTGTGAGCCACTGAATGAGCCGCTCTGTGAAACAGCCAATCAGAGCAGAGCTCATCAATATTATTCAGGAACCTTCCAAATAAGTTAATAACAGACCATTTCATTCTAGGGACAAATCCTATGGTTGTAAATGGACCTGTAAAACATATTACTGCACGTTGTTACTCTTCTCAGCTTTTCCTGAGTAAAGGCCCGTTCACACCAAGAGCGATATAAAAAAGCAGCCAAGACAATGTTGTCCAAACTAGCACTGAATTCCTGAGGTAATTTTATGTTACTCTGTTCATTGTGCAATGTCTGTTTGCTTCTCTACAATGTCGCCTGCTATTTCAAATGCACAAGCTGATTAGCTGTCAGTGTTTTATTGTTTATCAGCTGTAAAAAAAAAAAAAAAAAAAAGTTCTGAAAATGATCCCAACGTTTTTGTTGCCCTGTAGCGTTATTGTTATAGTTGTGGTGTGAAGTTTACAGTCTTCGTGAGAACTGCTTATCACCCCACGGAAGAGAGGGGAGGGGTGAGCAGAGCTCATTTGCATTCAAAGGGACATGCACCGTAACGAGTTGCTGTTTTTGACAATGTAAAAAGGGTGTTGTTTTACACTACTATTAAGAATTTTAACCAAAGTATGTTATATATACTTTTCATTACGTTATATATACTTTTCATTAAGACCCTAAATAATCATATCAACTTGTTAAGAATGGACCTTTTTAACGTTTTATTATCAGCTTGGAAATTTGACTAGAAACACGGAAATATAAAGCACTGTTCCAGTTAGGCGACATTTCCGCAGTCAGGTTCACTAGCTGGATACCAGCTAATGAACCGGAAGTCTTGCCCAAGCTTACTTCCACATTGAAGAATAAGGTAGTATTTTGTCAAAAACTGTTGCATCCGGTTTAGACATGTATAAGAGTGGTAAAATGTGATATTTTAATTAGTTTGGGGTCAGATTGCACGGTGGGTTGCAAGAAAAAAATCCAGTTGGAAAGCATGTTATATAATATTCTTTATCACCATAGCGTCGAATGGTTCTCATTGTGAAATGGTGCCTTAATTATCAGTTGACACAGTTAGGGTTTCTTTTGCGTGATTCTGAAGGTAAACACTGGAGCAGGTGATAGGATGATCGCATCATAAAGGTAAAAGTTTAAACATACAACAGGCTGGAATGGTTTTATGGTCGTACCATTTCTCACCATGCTTAAAATCGTTCGGCTGGAAGGTGGAAAAGCCCTTGTTTGTGAGAAAGTTTTACTGGTTTACTTTCTAAGTAAAAAAAAGGGCTTAACCACTATCTCTATGACTTTCTGGTTTAAAAAGGGCTATAAACATTAAATATAAATAAATTATAAGTAAAAAGAGATTCAGTGACTATTTAATTTAAATCTTACAGTTGAGGTCAACAGTTTACATACACCTTGCAGAATCTCCTAAATGTTGATTATTTTACCAAAATAAGATGCATGTCATTTTTATTTAGTACTGATCTGAATAAGATATTTATTGTTTTTATTTAGTGATAGTTGTTCATGAGTCCCTTGTTTGTTCTGAACAGTTAAACTGCCCGCTGTTCTTCAGAAAAGTCCTACAGGTTCCACAAATGCTTTGGTTTTTCAGCATTTTTGTGCATTTGAACTCTTTCCAACAATGACTGTATGATTTTGAGACCCATCTGGGGACAACTGATGGACTCATATGCAACTATTACAGAAGGTTCAAACGCTCACTGATGCTCCAGACAGAAAAATGATGCATTTTTGAACAAAATGAAGAATGTGCACATTTTTCTCATTTTGTTAAAATATAATTTTTTATTTATTTAGTATTGTCCTTCAGAAGCTACAGAAGATACTTACATGTTTCCCATCAGAATTTGTGGGACCTGAAGGATTTTTCTGAAGAACAGCAGGCAGTTTAACTGTTCAGGACAAACAAGAGACTCCAAGAAAATATATATGTATATAATAGTATGTAAACTTTTTAATGAGGTTATTTTTAAAAAATCAACTATTATTTTCTCTTGTGGACTATATCTAAATGTCTTTTAAGTGAAATATCTTACTCAGGTCAGTACTAAATAAAAAATAACATGCATTTTGTATGATCCCTCTTATTTTGGTCAAACAATTAACATTTTGCAGATTCTGCAAGGTGTATGTAAACTTCTGACTTCAACTGTAAAACTGATAAATAATAAGATACTGTATTTACTTTATATTTTCTTTAGATAGATATAGCTTATGTGCCAATGTAGTCCTATGTGCCATTGTTCTGTTCGCCTTACTTAACTTAAAATGGCAAATAAACAAAACTTATTTTGGCTTTACTTCGTTTGAAAGATAAACCTCATTTCTAGTGCACTCAACAGCAGAGAAACCATTTAGGAAGCACAAAAGAGCAGAAAACAGCACAAGGACAAGCAGCTGAAAGCTGGAAGATTTTCTTTTGAAAGTTTACCATGCCAGAGTAGAAATAAGACTGGCATCAGGAAAACATTAAATTTATCAGCCCACAGAGAGAGAGAGAGAAAAGGGGGTGAGGTAAAAAGCAACAAATCAAAAACAAAGAGAAAGTAAGAGACTTGAGTGGTGGGGGCCAGTGTGAAGATGGTGTGTGATTTTCCATTCGGAGGAACAGAAGAATAGAAGCGAAACACAAAGCACTTCCTATAGGAAACATTACTATACACACACACAAACACACACACACACACACACACACACACACACACTCAACACAATACAATACTTGCTTGATTTATTTAATATTATACAGGCGATTTACCACAGAGATGTAAAGTCTCACTGATGGCCCTAAAACTCACACCAGCCCTGGCCTCATTACACACTCACACACACAACCTCAGCTGCGTGACAGGGTTGGATGCTTCCCTTCGCAAGGACTATATTAGAAATGTTTCAGATTGCTGTCTGAGTCACACAAACAGGCTCTCTCTAATTAACTTGTGATGAAAGAAGTCACTTCGGCAGCTGTTTGAACAGTCGATTCTCTTCTTTTCATCGCAGTTTGGATTTTTAGTTTGCGTTGAGGCAAACCCATGGATGCAATTTGTTTGTTAAACACACTGACCAACATTGGGTTATTTAACATTACAAACACATGTGACAGTGACTTGATCCAACCTAATCTGACCTTATCTGAAAAGTAGGCCTTTTGCCAACTTCCCTGTTCGACATCCTGGTCTCCCTCATTACTGTAACAGCTTTAGATATTATGCAAATTAGCATTTCTACTTGTTCTCTTGTGTATGGCATACAAAAGCAAGACTCAAATGGATGCATGTTCACTCTTATAACAAATGTGCCTCCTGTTCAGCTGACATCTTTTTCCAATTTTGCTTGAAGTTCTTATTAGTGACGCAGCTGTCCGTATTTAACGTTAGCGATGGGAAGGGGAGGGAAATTATGCTGTATGTCATGGCGCTTGTGTTCTGTCCTCTAGCTATGTCAACCGAGTACACGAAGTGGTTCTGTTTAACTGTGGCTAATCTGAGCCAAGATGTTTTTTGCCATACATATTTATTCAACAACAAGCATATCTGCACAAACCCAACCTCCACAACAAGTATTTCCAACATGTCCTCCCCTCTCACGTTCTCATCCAAGGGGCTGAAGCAGATCCTAACCAACATTCGTGGTCAAAATAGCGCCAGGGAGGTCCCACTTACTCAGAGATGTTTTGGATGGTGACTCACAAGGAAATTGGCCACAGAGTCCACGAGATTTAATCATGAGTTCTTGTTTGTCTTCTCACTGCTGCTGCATAAAGTTGCCATTTTACAAGTACAAAAGCCAGCACTGTGGCAAGACTCTGTCAAAAAGGAAACCTTTGTACCTTATTTACCATACCTTAAAGGTACATATTAGTGTCTAAAATGGTATTTGTAAAGGTACCACCCTTTTTTTTTTGAAGAGAGCATATGAACACGTAGGTGTGCATGTTTGTATGTTTCTCTTCATGTGTCAAAAGATTTTTTAAGTAATCTTTCAACTGTGATGGTGCAATGATAACAGAATTGTCTGTTTTGGTATCCCTTTATACCAAAACAAAGAAATAAACAGTCCATAACAAATTGTATAGACGTTAAAAAAGTTAAACATTAACGTTCACTGCACAACTGTGGCAAAAAAAAAAAAAAAAGCTGAAATTCTACCCGAGTGAGTCACTGTCACTGTATTACATAAAGACGGAGGTTAAATGAGGCCAGTCATGTCCTCCGCCCCCTTTTTTTCTTTCTTTTTTTTCTTTCTGACTCTCATTTCCAACTCTGTCACTGGTCCTGAAATACTAGTCTTCTAAAATGCCTTTCACATGTTGTTTTGCTGCTATTCATCTTTACTCACTTATCCTTTTCACTTTATACACTCTATTGTCTTAATTTATTGTTTCAGCAATGTGTTGCTAATAATAAAAACTACAACTAGCATACACCCAACACATATCAACACTATGGAAACAGTGATTAATCTGGCTCTTCAACAGCTGTAATACAGGATAATATCTTATACTGTGCCACCTATTGACCTTGCATTCAAAAGCAGAAGGCATGCAGTTTTTGCATATTTTTCTATCCTGTATTTCTGGTTTTTGGCCTCATAAAGTATTTTCAGAGGCTTTGTTTGGCTGTGCACTGTCAGAAAAAAAATCTATAGAGGTATTATCTTGTTACTTTGAGCACATTTAAACCTTAACTACTCATAAAGTGTGGATAATAATACTTGGAAGTATGGTACATTTTTCTTTAAGATGTCTTATGTTCATACAGTGAAAGTTAATGCTCTTGCAAAATAGACTGCACAAAATAAAACACTAAATGACTGATTTATAGCTTAACATGCTTCTTATTAAGCATCACAATGTCAGGTATGCATTAAAGGCTCCCAAACATGCAAACAGGCCTTTTTCCCCCCCAGAACTTTTCCAGAACATTCTCCCAAATGCAAGTTTGTTTCTCGCAATTCTGACTTTTTTTCTCACAATTGCAAGTTTATATTTCGCAGTTCTGACCTTTTCTGCAATTACAAATGATAAAGTACAATTTTGAGAGGAAAAAAGGACTGATATGTTCTTAGAATTGCGAGTTAAAACACACAATTTTGTGTTATAAAGTCAGAATTCTGATAGCACATGACTTAATTTTTTAGAATTGCAAGTTTAAATCTCAAAATTCTGACATTATAACACACAATTGTGAGCGTATATCTTTAATTCTTAAAAAAGGCTAAAATTGTGAGTTTGTGTTTGTGCAAGTCTGAGAAAAAAGTCAAAATTACATGATATAAACGTCTCAGGTTACGTATGTAACCCTGGTTCCCTGAGGGAACGAGACACTGCGTCCTGAAACGCTGTGGGGAACGCCATTGGCGGGCCGCACTCTGAGTCATGTCCAACGTCCAATGAGAAACGGGAGTGACGTCACAGGCGCGGTGACGTCATCGACCAGGAAGTATAAAAGCACGTGCGTTTGAAGCTGGCGTCAGCTCATAGGCATGAAGCGAGCGCAGCAGGTATGCGGGAATTATGGTCCGAGACGCAGTGTCGCAGTGTCTCGTTCCCTCAGGGAACCAGGGTTACATACGTAACCTGAGACGTTCCCTTCCGGGAACTCTACACTGCGTCCTGAAACGCTGTGGGGAACGAGGTATCAACGTCCCCATAATTTCCGCACCCTGCCTAGTGTCTGCTAGAACAAGGGGGGAAAAAAGACAGCGTTAGTACATTACAAACCTCAGCCTGGGGATCCTGCCAGGACATGGGTGGTAATACATCTCTGACTGTGGAGCCCACCAGATCAGAGGGAAAGAGACCTCGGCCCTCGAGCCCACGAGGTCATGTCATCCTTCATCTGGTCTCGCAAGACCGAGAAGGGACAGTGTCTAGCAATACTTACCTGATGAGACACTGTGGTAACTCCGCCTGGTGATCTTGCCAGGACGCGAGTGGTAATCCACCTCTGTCTGTGATCCATCACCAGACAAGAGGGATAATGAGCCTCGGCCCTCAGGCACACGAGGAGAGATGTGGTCCTTTGTCTGCGTTACAGCCAGTACAAGAGGGACACGAGAAGTGCCTGGTGATCTTGCCAGGGCACTGGAATTCATCTCTGTCTGTGATCAGCCACCAGACAAGAGGGATAGAGTAGGCCTCGGCCTTAGGCACGCGAGGCTAGGGTTCTCAACCGCTGCCTGTCCTCAGACCAGTGCAGGGGGAGAAGAAGTTCCTCGGCCCTCGGGCGCACGAGGAGAGATGGTGGTCCTTTGTCTGCATTACAGCCAGTACAAGAGGGACACGAGAAGTGCCTGGTGATCTTGCCAGGGCACTGGAATTCATCTCTGTCTGTGATCCACCACCAGACAAGAGGGATAAGAGACCTCGGCCCTCAGGCACACGAGGATAGGGTTCTCGACCGCTGCCTGTCACACGACCAGTGCAGGGGGAGAAATGCTCCTCGGCCCTCGGGCACTCGAGGAGAAGTGGCGATCCATTGTCTGCATTACAGCCAGTACAAGAGGGACGCAAGAAGTGCCTGGTGACCTTGCCAGGGCACTGGAATTCATCTCTGTCTGTGATCAGCCACCAGACACGAGGGATAGAATAGGCCTCGGCCCTCAGGCACACGAGGCTAGGGATCTCAACCGCTGCCTGTCAGCAGACCAGCGCAGGGGGAGAAAAGGGTTCCTCGGCCCTTGGGCACGCGAGGAAAGATAGTGGTCCTTTGTCTGCATTACAGCCAGTACAAGAGGGACGCAAGAAGTGCCTGGTGACCTTGCCAGGGCACTGGAATTCATCTCCGTCTGTGATCCACCACCAGACGAGAGGGATAAAGGCCTCGGCCCTCAGGCACACGAGGCTAAGGTTCTCGACCGCTGCCTGTCACATGACCAGTGCAGAGGGAGAAGATGCTCCTCGGCCCTCGGGCACACGAGGAGAAATGGTAGTCCGTTGTCTGCATATAGCCAGTACAAGAGGGACATAGGGAGTGCCTGGTAATCCTGCCAGGACACTGGAACTCATCTCTGTCTGTGATCGACCACCAGACACGAGGAATACAAGCCTCGGGCCTCGGGCACACGAGGCTGTAGAGGGGAGTCATACGCCTTTGTCTGGGGAACTTGCCAGAACCAAAAAGGGGTAAAAACTCCTTTCCTTACTCAAAGGAAAGCGCCTTTTGACCTCTTGGGCCTAGCCTTAGTGCTAGGGCTGAAGGATGACTGAGCCCGGAGTGGCTCTGAGGTCTAGTTCGTAGAATCTGACGAACGTAAGAGGTGAGGACCAACCCGCCGCACTGCAGATGTCCTTGATTGGGACACCTGCCATCAGAGCTTTGGAGGCTGCGACGCCTCGAGTTGAGTGAGCCTTGACTCCCATCGGTGATGGGAGACCAGAGGACTCGTATGCAGTAGAGATGGCATCAACGATCCATTTACTGATAGTAGGCTTGGAAGCCGGGCACCCCCTCTTAGGGGGGCCGTAACAGACAAACAATTGCTCTGATTTACGCCACAGGGCAGCTCTGTGGACATAAGTGTCTAGTGCTCTTACTGGACACATTAAGTTATACTTCCTCTGGTCGTGCTCCACGAATGGAGGAGGATAAAACGCTAGCAGCGTTATTGGCTGTGGTGTTACTGAGGGGACCTTGGGTGTGTACCCAGCTCTTGGGTAGAGGAATGCTTTGGCCAACCCTGGGGCAAAGTCAATATAGGAAGGGGCCACTGAAAGGGCCTGCAGGTCCCCAACTCTCTTAAGAGATGTCAGCGCCAACAGCAGTGCTGTTTTTAGGGTAAGCATCCGATCGGAGGCCTCCTCCAGAGGCTCGAAGGGAGGCTTACACAGCGCTTCTAATACCACAGCCAGGTCCCATGTAGGGACTCTCGGTCTTGCACGAGGCCTCAGCCTGAGTGCACCGCGGAGGAAACGTGAGACCAGAGGGTTTCTGCCCACTGAAAGGCCGCCCTGAGGGGCGTGGTAAGCCGATATAGCCGCCACGTACACCTTCAGGGTGGAGTGAGCTAACCCAGCGGACAAACGAGTTTGCAGGAACTCCAGCACTGTACCAATTGGGCAGTGGACTGGGTTTGAGTGGCGTTCGTGACACCAGGACGCAAACAGGTTCCACTTTAGGCCATAAAGTTTCCTCGTAGAGGGAGCTCTGGATTGAAGGATGGTCTCAGCAACCTCGGTTGAGAGACCAGCTTCTATGAGTTGTGCCCCCTCAGGGGCCACACCCATAACTTCCATTTCTCTGGGTGGGGGTGGCGTATTGCGCCCCCAGCCTGAGAAAGAAGGTCGCTCCTGACGGGAATCTCCCACGGAGAGCCGTCGAGGAGGGCGATTATATCCGAGAACCATACTCGGGCCGGCCAGTACGGGGCTACTAGCAGCAGCCGTACTCCGTACCGGCGCACTCTTTCCAGAACTCCCGGGAGCAGAGCGATCGGGGGAAAAGCGTACAGACGAAGCCTCGGCCATGTCTGTACCATGGCATCCAGTCCGAGAGGAGCTGGAGGAACTAGAGAGTACCAAAGGGGACATTGCGATGTCTCCTGAGTCGCAAAGAGGTCCACTTGGGCTTGACCAAAGACTCTCCATATCTGCTTCACCACCTGAGGGTGAAGCATCCATTCCCCGGGCCTCAGCCCCTGCCTCGACAGGACGTCTGCTCCCACATTGAGACGTCCAGGAATGTGAACTGCTCTCAATGAGAGAAGCTTCCCTTGTGACCACAGGATGATCTGGTACGCCAGCTTGTATAAGGGGCGTGAACGCAGACCTCCCTGGTGGTTTATATAGTAGACCACCGCCGTGTTGTCCGTGCGGACCAGCACGTGACGGTTTCTCAGGTCTGGAAGGAAATGCTTCAGAGCCAGGAACACTGCCAACATTTCTAGGCAATTTATGTGCCAGGAGTGATGCTGGTCGTTCCATAGGCCTTGGGCGGAGCGGCCACTCATGACCGCTCCCCACCCGGTAAGGGGTGCATCTGTCGCTAGCGTGACGCGGCGGCAAGGAGCTCCCAGCACTGGACCTTGTAGTAGGAACCAGGGCTTCTTCCACATGGCCAAGGCACGTAGGCAGCGCCGCGTGACCTTGATCTTGCGGAATGGGTTCCCCCTCGGGGAAAACCCTTTGGCTTTGAGCCACCACTGCAGTGGTCTCATGTACAGCAGTCCAAGAGGTATCACGTTGGATGCAGCTGCCATAAGACCTAACAGTACTTGGAACTGTTTGACAGTGAGTAGCAGGCCTAGCTTGACCGCATTTACTGCAGTAAGGATCGACTCTATCCGAGCAGGTGACAATCGTGCCTGCATCGTGGTCGAATCCCAAATTACACCTAGATAAGTGGTTCTCTGTAGTGGAGATAGCACACTTTTCTTGGCGTTGAGTCTCAATCCCAACTTTCTCATGTGAGCAAGAACAACATCTCGATGTTGAGCCGCTAACCGTTCTGAACTGGTCAAAATGAGCCAGTCGTCTATGTAGTTGAGTATGCGGATGCCCTGGAGTCGCAATGGAGCCAGAGCAGCATCCACACACTTCGTGAAAGTTCGGGGAGAGAGTGCTAGGCCGAACGGAAGAACTCTGTATTGGTAAGCTTTGCCCCTGAAAGCGAACCTGAGAAACTTCCGGTGTTGAGGAAGGATGGAGACGTGAAAGTATGCGTCTTTCAGATCTATCGTGACAAACCAGTCCTCGGACCTGATTTGAGACACGACCTGTTTGACAGTCAACATTTTGAACTTTTCTTCTCTGAGAGTTTTCTTACTGAGAGGTTTAGCTGTCTGAGATCTAAAATGGGCCGCAGGCCCCCATCCTTCTTGGGAACAATGAAGTACCGGCTGTAGAACCCGGCTTCTCTGTACTGAGGAGGGACCACCTCGATGGCCTCCTTCCTCAGGAGAGTATTCACTTCCTGTTCCAATACCAGAGCCTGCTCGGGGCCTACCAGAGTAGGAAATACCCCGCTGAAAGGTGGCGGCCTGGCGCCGAATTGAATGGAATAACCTTTCTCTACAGTACGCAGGACCCACATAGAAATATTTGGCAGTAGTTTCCACGCTGCCAGAAATTCTACTAAGGGAACCAGCCTCTCGAGACTGGTCTCTGGATTTATAAGAGGAGCTAACTTGGTGACCTGTAGCAGCGAACTGGCAGGATGCACCTGAAGTGAGCGTTCTCGAGACCCCCGTGGGGGTGGCGAACTCTCTGGTTCCGCTACGTTTCCGGGCGGAAGGACCAGAGAATGATGTTCGCAGGAGACTGCCGCGCCCTGTAACACCGGCAGGGTTAGCTGACGAATCTCCTGAGGGCCCCGAAGAGAGGTGGTCACCGTACTCCTCAGAGGCGGTGAGGCACCTGAATCTTCGAGAGGGGCTGCCCTCATTGGCCCTGGGCCACGACCATCAGGGCCTTTTAGCCGAGGCCCTCTTGGACTGTAGGACGACCCTCAGGTCGGGCCTAGTCTTCGAGGACCCCGGCTTGGAGCGTTGCTGAGCCCGCCCTCTAGGCCGCGCCGGAGGGGCACGGGTAGCAACGCTCCTTTTCTGGGTCTCCCTGTGTGAGGAGCTGGAGTGCGGCTGGGGCTGCTCCCGTCCAGCAGCCCCAGAGGAGAAAGTGCGGCGAGGGAGGTAGCGCTGGAACGCCGCTGCCTGCCTACGGGCCTCCTGGTGCCTGCTGACAACTGTGTCAACAGAGTCACCGAAGAGGCCAGCGGGGTGCAGGGGGGCGTCCAGGAGCGTGACCCTGTCCTTCTCTTTCATGTCGGACAGGGTCAGCCAGAGATGCCTCTCCGCGGCCACCAAGGCTGCCATAGACCGCCCAACAGCGCGAGCGGTCTCCTTGGTGGCCCGAAGCGCCAGATCAGCGGTCCTACGCATCTCTGACACGCTCACCTCCTCGCCATCACTAAGCTCCTTCAGCAGGTCGGCTTGGTACGCCTGGAGCACAGACATGGTGTGTAAACATGCACCAGCCTGACCTGCTGCCGCATAAGCCTTGCCCATCAAGCCTGATGTTACTTTTAATGGCTTGGTGGGCAAGGACGGAGCCTTCAGGGACGATGCCAGGCCGGGAGACAGATAGCTCGCTAGTGTCTGCTCGACCTGAGGCATCGCCCTGTAGCCGTATCCCTCCATCCCCCCCACATTACCGTAGTAATCTGAGGCGGGGGAGTAGAGACGAGAGGAATACGGCTTATCCCACGACCTCGCGATTTCTTTATGGAGGTCGGGGAAAAAGGGAAGGCTCCGTTTGGGAGGTGCTGATTTAGCCCTCAGGAAGCGCTCATCAAGCCTGCTCGCCTGGGGCTCTGGATCTGGAGCGGGTGACCAGCTGATGTTGAGCTTGGCCACCGCGCTCGTCAGCACCTCCACCAGCTCCTCATACTGGGGTGAACGGGGGGGCGGTTGTGGGAGGTCAACGCTCTCGATGTCAACCTCCTCGGAGGAAGACAGGAGAAGCGTTGACTCCTCCTCTCGGAGGGAAGGAACCGCAGTGCGGGCTTCCTCATCCAAGAGGAGGTCATACGATCCGCTGGGTGAGGAGAGAGATAGGGGATCACCCGTCTCAACTCCCTCCAGCAGATCTAGCTGCGAACCCCACGAGTGCAGCTGCCGCTCCGCCTCGACGGAAGCGGGGCCAGACCCGCGGGGAACGCTAGCGAAAGCCCCCTCCTCAAAGAGGGCTTTCCGGGAACGGAGCAACCGCAGCGGCATCCGCTCGCACTGCGGGCAGCCAGCCCCCTCAAGGGCTGACCTAGCGTGCTCCGCTCCCAAGCAAGCTACACATAGATCGTGTGTATCCCCACCAACAATGAAGCGTTGGCAGGGAGGGACACACCGTCTATGTGGCTGCTGAACCGCCATAGATCGCTCGTTCTTAAAAGAACGTTCGTTCTTAAAAGAACGTTTTCCCCCTGGCATTTCTGCTCAAATAAAAGTAGTGCAATTGGCACTGAAAAACAGCAGAATGCGAATCAGACAGACAATAACACAGAGCGCTCTCGCTGAATGACAAAAGCTGACGCCAGCTTCAAACGCACGTGCTTTTATACTTCCTGGTCGATGACGTCACCGCGCCTGTGACGTCACTCCCGTTTCTCATTGGACGTTGGACATGACTCAGAGTGCGGCCCGCCAATGGCGTTCCCCACAGCGTTTCAGGACGCAGTGTAGAGTTCCCGGAAGGGAACTCGCAATTGCAAGTTATAAACTCAGAATTGCTAGATATAAACACAATTCTGACTTTTTTTCTCAGAATTGCATTATATAAACTTGTATAAAATTGTGAAATATAAATTCAGAATTCCGTGATAAAAACTCGACTTTTTTTCTCCAAAATGCAAGTTTTTATCTTGCAATTCAGGCTTTTTTCTTAAAACTATGAGTTTATATCACGCAATTCTGACTTTTTTCTCTCACAATTGTGAGTTTATATCTTGCAATTCTGAATTTTTCGCAATTACGTTATAAAGTATATTAGTTATAAGTTATAAAGTCCAATTTTGAGGGGTTTATATCTCACAATTTTGACTTTATACCTTGCAAGTGCTAGTTTAAAGAGTTTATAGAGTTCAAATGTGCAATTGTGTGTTATAAAGTCAGAATTGCAAGATATAAACTCATAATTCTGAGAAAAAAAGGCACAATTGCAAGTTTATATCTCACAATTTTGACTTTATAACTTGCAAGTGCTAATTTATATCTCATAATTAAAAAAAAGTCAGAATTGCTAGATATAAACACAATTCTGACTTTTTTTCTTACAACTGCATTATATAAACTCACAATTGTGAAATATAAAGTCAGAAATCAGCAAAATATCTTTGGAATTCTGACTTTTTTTTCTCCAAAATGCAAGTTCATATCTCACAATTCTGACTTTTTTTGCAATTACAAGTTAAAAAAGGTTTATATCTCACAATACAAGTTTCAAGTTTACTTCATTTATATAGCACATTTAAAACAGCCGCAAGACTGACCAAAGTGCTTTACAATAAGAAACAGCATCATAAAATTAGGAATACAAAAACTTCAACCAGAAAGATAAAACTCAAAAATTCTAAGTTGAATTCTGAGTTAAAACACATAATTGCATGTTATAAAGTCAGAATTTAATGTCAGAGATATAAATGTGCAATTCTAAAAAAAAAAAAAAAAAAAAAAAAAAAGCTATTGTGAAATTATATCTCACAATTCTGACTTTATTTCTCAGAATTGCGAGTTTATGTTTCACAGATCTGACTTTATAACTCGCAATTAAAAGTTTATATCGCGCAATTCGGAGAAAAAAAGTCTGAATAACAAGTTAATATCTCGGAATTCTGACACCTTCGAATGCAGATTGATTCTATTGATTCTAAATCTAAAAAGCTCTTACAAAATGAACTTCACAAAAAAAAAGGTTTAAATTGGTTGCTTTTCAGAATCAGAATCAGAATCAGAATGAGCTTTATTGCCAGGTATGTTTACACATACTAGGAATTTGTTTTAGTGACAGCAGCTCCACAGTGCAACAGAGTGACAGTGACAAGACAAGACATAGATTATAAAAAAGAACAATATACAAGTACACAAGACAAAGTGCAAAGTGCAAAATAGCAAAAACACAATATACAGAATATGCCATTACTATGTACAGATATATTAGGTGCAAATTTGGATGTAAGTAGGTATTAATAAATACTGAATAGATTAATAAGGCGTATAATAGTGCTGCAGGTTCCACGTTTACTGACAAGTGTTCATGAGATGGATTGCCTGGGGGAAAAAACTGTTCCGGTGTCTGGTCGTCTTGGTGCTCAGTGCTCTGTAGCGCCGACCAGATGGAAGCAGTTCAAAGAGCGAGTGTGCTGGATGTGAGGGGTCCAGAGTGATTTTGCCAGCCCTTTTGCGCACTCTGGATAAGTAGAGATCTTGAAGGGTAGGAAGGGTTGTACCAATGATTCGCTCAGCAGTCCGGACTATGCGACGTAGTCTTCTGAGATCAGAATTGGTAGCTGAGCTGAACCAGACGGTAATTGAAGTGCAGAGGACGGATTCAATGATGGCAGAGTAGAACTGTTTCAGCAGTTCCGCTGGCAGGTTGAGCTTCCTCAGCTGGCGGAGGAAGTACAGTCTCTGCTGGGCCTTTTTCACAATGGAGTCTATGTGAACATTCCACTTCAGGTCCTGAGAGATGGTATTGCCAAGGAACCTGAATGACTCCACTGTGTTAACAGTGCTGTTCATGATGGTGAGTGGGGGGAGAGCAGGGGGGTTTCTCCTGAAGTCAATGATCATCTCCACAGTCTTGAGCGTGTTGAGCTCCAGGTTGTTATGACTGCACCAGACAGCCAGCTCTTTAACTTCCTGTCTGTAAGCAGACTCATCACCGTCTTGAATGAGGCCGATGAGTGTGGTGTCGTCTGCGAACTTCAGGAGCTTGACAGAGGGGTCTTTAGAGGTACAGTCATTCGTATACAGGGAGAAGAGCAGTGGGGAGAGAACACAACCCTGAGGGGCGCCAGTGCTGATAGTCCGGGTGCTGGATGAGAATTTTCCCAGCCTCACTAGCTGCTGCCTGTTCGTCAGGAAGCTGTTAATCCACTGACAGAGAGCGAAGGGCACGGAGAGCTGAGATAGTTTGGGAAGAAGGAGGTTTGGGATGATTGTGTTAAAGGCTGAACTAAAGTCCACAAACAGGATCCTCACATAAGTCCCTGATTTATCCAGATGCTGCAGGATGAAGTGTAAACCCATGTTCACTGCATCATCTACGGACCTGTTTGCTCGATAAGCAAACTGCAGGGGGTCCAGTAAGGGTCCGGTGATGTCCTTCAGATGAGCCAAAACCAGTTTTTCAAACGACTTCATGACGACAGATGTTAGCGCCACAGGTCTGTAGTCGTTGAGTCCTGTTATTTTGGGTTTCTTTGGAATGGGAATGATTGTCGAACGTTTGAGGCAGTTCGGTACTTCACACATCTCCAGAGACCAATTGAAGATTAATGAGAAAATGGGAGCCAGCTGGTCAGCACAGGTTTTCAAACAGGCTGGTGTCACACCATCAGGGCCTGGTGCCTTCCTTCTTTTGTTCTGTCTGAAGACCTGGCGAACATCTCTTTCACTGAAGTGGATTGTCGGAGTGGGGGAGAGCGGTGTTGTTAGGGCTGTTGTTGGAGGTGTGAATGGAGTTTTTTCAAACCTGCAATAGAACTCGTTCAGGTCGTCTGCCAGTTGTTGATTGTCCACCATGCAGGGGGATGGTGTCTTGTAGTTAGTGATGGCTTTCAGGCTGTCCCACACTGATGAAGAGTCACCGGAAGAGAATTGATTCCTTATCTTTTCGGAATAATTCTTCTTTGCCACTTTGATCTCCTTTTCTAGTGTGTATTTGGCCTGCTTATACAAGACACTGTCCCCTTTCCTGTAAGCATCCTCTTTGGCGTGACGAAGCTGTCTGAGTTTTGCAGTGAACCATGGTTTGTCATTGTTGAAAGTTAAACGAGTCTTGGTAGGAATGCACATATCCTCACAGAAACTGATATATGAAGTAACAGTGTCTGTGAGCTCATCCAGATCGGTAGCAGCAGCTTCGAAAACACTCCAATCAGTACAATCGAAACAGGCTTGTAAAGCCCGCTCTGTTTCGTTGGTCCATCTCTTCACAGACTTTGCTACAGGTTTAGCAGATTTAAGTTTTTGTCTGTAGGTTGGTATAAGATGAACCAGGCAGTGATCAGAGAGTCCCAAAGCTGCACGTGGGACAGAGTGATATGCATTACGTATTGTGGTGTAACAGTGGTCCAATATATTACTGTCTCTGGTTGAACATGTAACATGTTGACTGTATTTTGGCAGTTCACGGGAGAGATTAGCTTTGTTAAAATCCCCAAGAATGATTAAAACAGAGTCCGGGTGTTGTTGTTCCGTCACGGTGATCTGATCAGCGAGTTTCTGCAAAGCCAGGCTCACGTGCGCTTGCGGAGGAATGTAGACGCTCACAAGAATGAACGAGCAAAACTCTCGCGGCGAGTAGAACGGCTTACAGTTAATGAAGAGAGCTTCTAGATCAGAACAGCACATCTTCTTTAATACTTCTTTAATTTTGCATAACTTCCTTCTCATGAAGCATTACAATGTCAGGTATGCATTAAAAACATGCAAACAGGTTGTTTTAGGATCTTTCACAACATTTGATGCTGGTAAGCAGCTTTACATAGTTTATTTTTTAAACAAACCATGCATGGCTATAATGAGCAAATGTATAGTCAGTGTTATTGGCTTTTAGCATGCTTAGAATAGAGAATTACCCAGTGCTCTTAAAACATGCAGGGCTGGTTATGACTGCTTAAGTGGTTCCATTATGATTGCAACACAAGACAATATATTCATCTTTTAATTATATGATATAAATCCAATGTAAGTTTTCATTGCTTAGTAATGGTTTAAATTGTGCCCTGTAGCTACATGCCAAAAATTAGACTAGGCCAGTTGCATAAGCACAGCCACTATGTTAAGACTATATCTGAAGAACTAGTCTTGCCAACTAGCAGATAGCCAAGAGGTAATCCATCTTTGTTCGGATTCAAATAAAACATTTTTATGCAATTATTTTCAAAATGTTATGCAGTTTACACAACCAGCCACATTCTGTCAGTTCTAATCTCATCTGTGTTTGACTCACTGCCCACCTGTATACTTACCACATAGTTTTGCAAAAGACTATTTTGTTTCAGCTTGAGCAGTTTTGCATTCCTGCAAACATGCATAAACACGCAGTGCTTGTGCCTTAAAATGAAATTCACAGAGTGAGTTTTTAAAATAGATTTATTTCAGTGGTTCCATGCAGTTCACTAAAGTTGATCTCAAGAAACACCCAACTTGGCACTGCCTGTCAAGGGCAGGTCTAAACAGTGGATTTGCCCTAACGCTCTAGTCTAAGGTTTTGGCTGTTTGTGTGCGGTTAGGAGCTGGTTTAACCAGCTGAGTTAGAGAATTCCCGATAACAAGTAGCCCTGTTTCTTTTTTTTGGCAAACTGGAGAATGAAGTTGGCGAGAAAAGGACATAGGCCAAAGTAGGACAAAAAAAAAGTGAACACAGGTGCATTTGTTTGTCAAGGGTCGGTATGGTAGGAGGGGATAAATTTGGGGTGTGGTATTTGAATATGACACTTAATCTGTTCTTCAGCTCTTATCTTTGACTCTCAATTTCGTGTGCTTCTCACCTGCCTTAAACCCTTGACTTCCAGAATAACCATGTCAAGTAAGAGACTTTGTATTTTTTACTTAACCATGAGCGATTCGGCTAAAGGCCTTCTTCAGTGCATTAAACGCACTGTGTAAAAATGTTTTACTTAAATGTGTTACTGCTTAAAATGAACGAATGCATCTCGCTGTTGCACTACTGATTTAATCGATAAAAAATGTGTGGATTCCCTGCCTTCATTTTCAAATGTTTTGAAGCTGAGTTTAGGGTGTATGTATGTTAAATGTCTTCCAGCTGTTAGTATCGATTGGCTGATATGCCGATGGCAGTTGGTGGTGGATGAATGAACACTGACAAAAATCCCTCTCTCTCTTTCTCTCTCTCTCTTTCTCTCTCTCTCTCTTTCTCTCTCTCTCTTTCTCTCTCTCTCTCTTTCTCTCTCCTCTTCTGTCTTAAGGGTATGTTCAGGGTGTTGGCCACAATCCTCCTGCTCTTAAAACTGTCAATTTTTATCCATCCTTTTCTGAAAACTCCCACTCTAGCTTTTGCTTGACTCCAAAGTAACCAGTTCTGTGTGTTATATTGTTGCTGGGCATGACATTTCATGTATTGTACTTTTGATATCTCCTGTACTAATAATTTTGGATGTTGTAAACCACAGGCTTTGTTTAATTAAGTTGGCTTGGGAAAGCCAACTTACTGAAATCCTATGTAAACTTATTATTATTCTTATTTTTCTGAGCGGAAAATTTTTGGACACTAACTCCTCCTAGACCTAAACCTTATCTATCTATCTATCTATCTATCTTGCTAGTCGTGCTAAAATCATGTTAGCGACTTGCTAGTCATGCTAAAATAATGCTAAAATCAGGCTAGCGACTTGCTAGTCATGCTAAAATCATGTTAGCGACTTGCTAGTCATGCTTAAATCATGCTAGCGACTTGCTAGTCATGCTAAAATAATGCTAAAATCAGGCTAGCGACTTGCTAGTCGTGCTAAAATCATGCTAGCGACTTGCTAGTCATGTTAAAATCATGCTAGCGACTTGCTAGTCGTGCTAAAATCATGTTAGTGACTTGCTAGTCATGTTAAAATAATGCTAAAATCATGCTAGCGACTTGCTAGTCATGCTAAAATAATGCTAAAATCAGGCTAGCGACTTGCTAGTCATGCTTAAATCATGCTAGCGAGTTGCTAGTCATGCTAAAATAATGCTAAAATCAGGCTAGCGACTTGCTAGTCGTGCTAAAATCATGCTAGCAACTTGCTAGTCATGTTAAAATCATGCTAGCGACTTGCTAGTCGTGCTAAAATCATGCTAGCGACTTGCTAGTTGGGCTAAAATCATGCTAGCGACTTGCTAGTCGTGCTAAAATCATGCTAGCGACTTGCTAGTCGTGCTAAAATCATGCTAGCGACTTGCTAGTCATGCTAGAATCATGCTAGCGACTTGCTAGTCATGCTAAAATAATGTTAACGACTTGCTAGTCATGCTAAAATAATGCTAAAATCATGCTAGCGACTTGCTAGTCGTGCTAAAATAATGTAAGCGACTTGCTAGTCATGCTAAAATAATGCTAAAATTAGGGCTGTCGCGGTTAAGGAATTTCCCTTGCGGTAATTTTGAGTGGCTCAGTAGCGCGGTATGCGGTATTACCGCCATATAATTGTGTGTAGGCTGTTACAATGTAAGGTCATATTCAGAAATCAATAAACCGAAACCAAATCGCGTTGATATATGAAGTGAAGTAAACAGTACTTGCATAGAAACCTAGCCAGAAAGAAATGCAAATTTTGAAGAAAAAATGTCAGACATACTTAGAGGCTTTGCATCTGAAATCTTCGTGTATATAACAGTTAGCGCGCACCCTCGAGTCTGACTGGATGAGAGACTTTCTGTCAGTATTTCACCTGCGTGTTTTAGGCGAGCTGTCAGTCAGTGCAGTTTCATTGATACGCCACAAGATGGAGGCAAGAGACTATCTTGTCTTTAATCCGTTCATTCAACTATATGTTCAAAAACGCTTATTTATTCAAAGAGAGACGTAATGAAACACGATGTTAAAATCATTTCAACTTTAATCGCCACTTTTAAAGGCTCAGCTGACCAGCAGAGCATCGATGTTAAGACAGAGATTTCACTTTCCTTGGACATGACAAGCTAGTTTCACATACACACCAGACTCGATCTGAAAGACAGACGCAGGTAATCGCACAAGCTCAGTCGATCTCTCTCTCATTCGCTGTCTGTTTAGGCATGTTAAGTGCATATCTACTGAGCCTCATAATAAACACATTATGTTATCATTACTAACTTATTACTAATTTAATATTCAGCACACAGGCATTAAGTGAGAAGGGCAAATCCTTAGGAAAAAAGAAAACAGGCCAATATCGCGGTTGCTGCGGTTGTTGCATTCCTCTGCGGTTATGCACGTCAATAGCGCGGTATTGCGATATTGCGGTTATCGCGACAGCCCTAGCTAAAATCATGCTAGCGACTTGGTAGTCGTGCTGAAATCATGCTAGCGACTTGGTAGTCGTGCTGAAATCATGCTAGCGACTTGCTAGTCATGTTAAAATCATGCTAGCGACTTGCTAGTCGTGCTAAAATCATGTTAGTGACTTGCTAGTCATGTTAAAATAATGCTAAAATCATGCTAGCGACTTGCTAGTCATGCTAAAATAATGCTAAAATCAGGCTAGCGACTTGCTAGTCATGCTTAAATCATGCTAGCGAGTTGCTAGTCATGCTAAAATAATGCTAAAATCAGGCTAGCGACTTGCTAGTCGTGCTAAAATCATGCTAGCAACTTGCTAGTCATGTTAAAATCATGCTAGCGACTTGCTAGTCGTGCTAAAATCATGCTAGCGACTTGCTAGTTGGGCTAAAATCATGCTAGCGACTTGCTAGTCGTGCTAAAATCATGCTAGCGACTTGCTAGTCGTGCTAAAATCATGCTAGCGACTTGCTAGTCATGCTAGAATCATGCTAGCGACTTGCTAGTCATGCTAAAATAATGTTAACGACTTGCTAGTCATGCTAAAATAATGCTAAAATCATGCTAGCGACTTGCTAGTCGTGCTAAAATAATGTAAGCGACTTGCTAGTCATGCTAAAATAATGCTAAAATTAGGGCTGTCGCGGTTAAGGAATTTCCCTTGCGGTAATTTTGAGTGGCTCAGTAGCGCGGTATGCGGTATTACCGCCATATAATTGTGTGTAGGCTGTTACAATGTAAGGTCATATTCAGAAATCAATAAACCGAAACCAAATCGCGTTGATATATGAAGTGAAGTAAACAGTACTTGCATAGAAACCTAGCCAGAAAGAAATGCAAATTTTGAAGAAAAAATGTCAGACATACTTAGAGGCTTTGCATCTGAAATCTTCGTGTATATAACAGTTAGCGCGCACCCTCGAGTCTGACTGGATGAGAGACTTTCTGTCAGTATTTCACCTGCGTGTTTTAGGCGAGCTGTCAGTCAGTGCAGTTTCATTGATACGCCACAAGATGGAGGCAAGAGACTATCTTGTCTTTAATCCGGTCATTCAACTATATGTTCAAAAACGCTTATTTATTCAAAGAGAGACGTAATGAAACACGATGTTAAAATCATTTCAACTTTAATCGCCACTTTTAAAGGCTCAGCTGACCAGCAGAGCATCGATGTTAAGACAGAGATTTCACTTTCCTTGGACATGACAAGCTAGTTTCACATACACACCAGACTCGATCTGAAAGACAGACGCAGGTAATCGCACAAGCTCAGTCGATCTCTCTCTCATTCGCTGTCTGTTTAGGCATGTTAAGTGCATATCTACTGAGCCTCATAATAAACACATTATGTTATCATTACTAACTTATTACTAATTTAATATTCAGCACACAGGCATTAAGTGAGAAGGGCAAATCCTTAGGAAAAAAGAAAACAGGCCAATATCGCGGTTGCTGCGGTTGTTGCATTCCTCTGCGGTTATGCACGTCAATAGCGCGGTATTGCGATATTGCGGTTATCGCGACAGCCCTAGCTAAAATCATGCTAGCGACTTGGTAGTCGTGCTGAAATCATGCTAGCGACTTGGTAGTCGTGCTGAAATCATGCTAGCGACTTGGTAGTCGTGCTGAAATCATGCTAGCGACTTGGTAGTCGTGCTGAAATCATGCTAGCGACTTGCTAGTCGTGCTAAAACCATGCTAGCGACTTGCTAGTCGTGCTAAAATCATGCTAACGACTTGCTAGTCGTGTTAAAATCATGCTAGCGACTTGCTAGTCATGCTAAAATAATGCTAACGACTTGCTAGTCATGCTAAAATAATGGTAAAATCATGCTAGCGACTTGCTAGTCGTGCTAAAATAATGTTAGCAACTTGCTAGTCAGGCTAAAATAATGCTAAAATCATGCTAGCGACTTGCTAGTCGTGCTAAAATCATGTTAGCGACTTGCTAGTCATGCTAAAATAATGCTAAAATCATGCTAGCGACTTGCTAGTTGTGCTCAAATCATGCTAGCGACTTGCTAGTCGTGCTAAAATCATGCTAGCGACTTGCTAGTCATGCTAAAATAATGCTAAAATCATGCTAGCGACTTGGTAGTCGTGCTGAAATCATGCTAGCGACTTGCTAGTCGTGCTAAAATAATGCTAGCGACTTGCTAGTCAGGCTAAAATAATGCAAAAATCATGCAAGCGATTTGCAAGCCATGCTAAAATCATGCTAGCGATTTGCTAGTCGTGCTAAAATCATGCTATCGACTTGCTAGTAATGCTAAAATAATGCTAAAATCATGCTAGCGACTTGCTAGTCGTGCTAAAATCATGCTAGCGACTTGCTAGTCATGCTAGAATCATGCTAGCGACTTGCTAGTCATGCTAGAATCATGCTAGCGACTTGCTAGTCATGTTAAAATCATCCTAGCGACTTGCTAGTCATGCAAGAATCATGCTAACGACTTGCTAGTCATGCTAAAATAATGCTAGCGACTTGCTAGTCAGGCTAAAATAATGCTAAAATCATACTAGCGATTTGCTATTCGTGCTGAAATAATGCTAGCGACTTGCTAGTCATGCTAAAATAATGCTAGCGACTTTCTAGTCATGCTAAAATAATGCTAAAATCATGCTAGCGACTTGCTAGTCGTGCTAAAATCATGCTAGCGACTTGCTATTCGTGCTAAAATCATGCTAGCGACTTGCTAGTCATGCTAGAATCATGCTACCGACTTGCTAGTCATGTTAAAATCATGCTAGCGACTTGCTAGTAATGCTAGAATCATGCTAGCGACTTGCTAGTCGTGCTAAAATCATGCTAGCGACTTGCTAGTCATGTTAAAATCATGCTAGCGACTTGCTAGTAATGCTAAAATCTTGATAGCGACTTGCTAGTCGTGCTAAAATCATGTTAGCGACTTGCTAGTTGGGCTAAAATCATGCTAGCGACTTGCTAGTCGTGCTAAAATCATGCCAGCGACTTGCTAGTCATGTTAAAGTTATGCTAGCGACTTGCTAGTCATGTTAAAATCATGCTAGTGACTTGCTAGTTGTGCTAAAATCATGCTATCGACTTGCTAGTCGTGCTAAAATCATGCTAGCGACTTGCTAGTTGTGCTAAAATCATGCTAGCGACTTGCTAGTCATGTTAAAATCATGCTAGCGACTTGCTAGTAATGCTAAAATCTTGCTAGCGACTTGCTAGTCGTGCTAAAATCATGTTAGCGACTTGCTAGTTGGGCTAAAATCATGCTAGCGACTTGCTAGTCGTGCTAAAATCATGCCAGCGACTTGCTAGTCATGCTAAAATAATACTAAAATCATGTTAGCGACTTGCTAGTCATGCTAAAATAATGCTAAAATCATGCTAGCGACTTGCTAGTCGTGCTAAAATCATGCTAGCGACTTGCTAGTCATGCTAGAATCATGTTAGCGACTTGCTAGTCATGCTAAAATAATGTTAACGACTTGCTAGTCATGCTAAAATAATGCTAAAATCATGCTTGCGACTTGCTAGTCGTGCTAAAATAATGTAAGCGACTTGCTAGTCATGCTAAAATAATGCTAAAATCATGCTAGCGACTTGGTAGTCGTGCTAAAATCATGCTAGCGACTTGCTAGTCGTGCTAAAACCATGCTAGCGACTTGCTAGTCGTGCTAAAATCATGCTAACGACTTGCTAGTCGTGCTAAAATCATGCTAGCGACTTGCTAGTCGTGCTAAAATCATGCTAGCGACTTGCTAGTCATGCTAAAATAATGCTAAAATCATGCTAGCGACTTGCTAGTCGTGCTAAAATAATGTTAGCGACTTGCTAGTCATGCTAAAATAATGCTAAAATCATGCTAGCGACTTGCTAGTTGTGCTAAAATCATGTTAGCGACTTGCTAGTCATGCTAAAATAATGCTAAAATCATGCTAGCGACTTGGTAGTCGTGCTAAAATCATGCTATCGACTTGCTAGTCGTGCTAAAATCATGCTAGCGACTTGCTAGTCATGCTAAAATAATGCTAAAATCATGCTAGAGACTTGGTAGTAATGCTAGAATCATGCTAGCGACTTGCTAGTCATGCTAAAGTAATGCTAGCGACTTGCTAGTCAGGCTAAAATAATGCAAAAATCATGCTAGCGACTTGCTAGTCATGCTAAAATCATGCTAAAATCATGCTAGCGACTTGCTAGTCGTGCTAGAATCATGCTAGCGACTTGCTAGTCATGCTATAATCATGCTAGCGACTTGCTAGTCATACTACAATAATGCTAGCGACTTGCTAGTCATGCTAGAATCATGCTAGCGACTTGCTAGTCATGCTAAAATAATGCTAGTGACTTGCTAGTCAGGCTAAAATAATGCTAAAATCATGCTAGTAACTAGCTAATTATGCTAGAAACATGCTAGAAACCACCCTGGGTACCCTAGTAACCACATAGCAACACCTTAGCAACCATCCCGGGTACCCTAGCAACCGCATAGCAACACCCTAGCAACTACCCCGGGTACCCTAGCAACCACATAGCAACACCTTAGCAACCACCATGGGTACCTTAACAACACCTTAGCAACCACCCTGGTTACCTTAGCAACCGCATAGCAACACCATAGCAACTACCCCGGGTACCCTAGCAACCGCATAGCAACAACTTAGCAACCACCCCGGTACCTTAGCAACCACAGAGCAACACCTTAGCAACCACCCCGGGTACCTTAGCAACCGCATAGCAACACCTTAGCAATTAGATTTAGAAAAGTTTTTTGTTATTGGTGTTAATATTAGAAAGACAGACGGATGGATGGATGGATAGAAAGTTTAGTTAGAAATAAATTAGAAAGAATTAGGAAAAAGAAACAGAAAAAGAAAGAAGGAAAGAAAGTTTAGTAAGAAAGAAACATATTAGTTAGAAAGAAAGAAAGATTAGAAACAAAAAGATTAGTTAGAAAGAAAGAAAAAAGATTAGTTAGAAATAAAAAAGGTTGAAAGAAAAAGGATTAGTTAGAAAGAAAGAAAGAAAGAAAGAAAGAAAGAAAGATAGATAGATAGATAGATAGATAGATAGATAGATAGATAGATAGATAGATAGATAGATTTGTTAGAAAGAGATAGACACAACAGACAGACAAACAGATAGACAGATTAGTTCAAAATTAACTTTAGATAGAAAGAAATAAAGATAGATTAGTTAGAAAGAAAAAACGCTTTGAAAGAAAGGATTAGTTAGAAAGAAAAATAGATAAGTTAGAAAAAGAAAAATAGAAAGATAGATAAAAAATAGTTTGAATGTCTTATATCTATCTATCTATTGTGGCGAGGCGTCTGCCCGCCCCCCTAATTTTCATCACCACCCCGTCCCGTATTCGCCGCCCTTCTCCAGGCTCCCGACGGGAGTGGGTGTGTAGGGGAGAGGAGGGGCGTGTAATCGGCTCGGGCTGGCGGCGTGTGATGGGGACACCTGATGTAAATGAAGCCTCATCACCGCCGCTGTTTAAATCCCGAGCGCGCCTCTCCTCGGGAGACCGGTCTCTTTCCCCCGTGCATGCACGCTGGTGTCCTCGCGGGTCCAGGAGGGGGTGAAGAGGGAATCCCGCGCCGACCAGGAGGACGAGCCGCCGGACCCGCGGTTCCGGCTAAGCCGCCAGAAGTCGCCACCCCAGCGCCGGACAGCACGAGAGGGATGAGCCTGCCGGAGATGCCGCCGCCCTTTGCACCCCGGCGCCAGTATGGGAAGCGCCCGCGGCCGCCGGACTCCGCCCCTCTCCTGGACCCTTCCCCTCTGAACACTACCGTTCCGTCACGCTGCCCCAGCACCCGAGGACACCAGATTCCCCTTTTATTTTGGACACTGTTTTACTTTATGGACTCACTTTCCCTTATTTTCTGTTTAATAAAAGCCTCTCCGAGGCCTGACGCCACACCCACTGTGTCTGTCGTGTGCCCCTCCCGCCACAGTGGTGGAGAATGCGGGCAAGGCGGGGCTTAGACAGCGCAGTGGGCAACACCTGATGACGTCATCCCCTCTCGCTCGCAAAAGTTCGTGAAAACCCGGACAGGGACGGAGGAACGACGGAGACGGCCTCCCAGCCGCAAGAAGGGTAAGTGATGTTTCAGTTAGTCACTTATCCTGCGGTTGGTTGAGGCTGTCGACTAATACCGGTTTTTCTGTCCCTGTTCCGGTACGCGGCGAGAGGGAGCGTTGCCTTGGAGAGGAATCCCCGCCCACTCCGACCGCTGGAGCCTGGATGAGGAAGGTAGCACTCCTGCGTGGGCGGCGACCTTAGGACGGGGATGTCGCTTGGGGGGGGGAATGTGGCGAGGCGTCTGCCCGCCCCCCTAATTTTCATCACCACCCCGTCCCGTATTCGCCGCCCTTCTCCAGGCTCCCGACGGGAGTGGGTGTGTAGGGGAGAGGAGGGGCGTGTAATCGGCTCGGGCTGGCGGCGTGTGATGGGGACACCTGATGTAAATGAAGCCTCATCACCGCCGCTGTTTAAATCCCGAGCGCGCCTCTCCTCGGGAGACCGGTCTCTTTCCCCCGTGCATGCACGCTGGTGTCCTCGCGGGTCCAGGAGGGGGTGAAGAGGGAATCCCGCGCCGACCAGGAGGACGAGCCGCCGGACCCGCGGTTCCGGCTAAGCCGCCAGAAGTCGCCACCCCAGCGCCGGACAGCACGAGAGGGATGAGCCTGCCGGAGATGCCGCCGCCCTTTGCACCCCGGCGCCAGTATGGGAAGCGCCCGCGGCCGCCGGACTCCGCCCCTCTCCTGGACCCTTCCCCTCTGAACACTACCGTTCCGTCACGCTGCCCCAGCACCCGAGGACACCAGATTCCCCTTTTATTTTGGACACTGTTTTACTTTATGGACTCACTTTCCCTTATTTTCTGTTTAATAAAAGCCTCTCCGAGGCCTGACGCCACACCCACTGTGTCTGTCGTGTGCCCCTCCCGCCACACTATCTATTCACATTCAAACTATTTATATCTTCTAACTATTTATATCTATAAATCTATCTATTTTCAAACTATTTATATCTATCTAGCCTATCTATCTTCAAACTTTATCATTCAAACTAAAACTATTTCAAACTAAAAACCTTTAAACTTTCTTTAAACTAAAAGCTTTTAAAACTACTTAAAACTTACTGGCTAGGCTTTCTCAAGCCAACTTAAAGTTTGCTAACAAACTTTTTATCTAGTTATTATCAATATTATTATTTATGATATACCTGCTTTGCTCATTTCACAGAACTCCGTAATGCATGGCAGTGGTTGAAGTCTTTTACCAATACGCAGGAAAGGAGGGAGACAAAAAGACCCTGAGCAAAGGCGAGCTCAAGGATCTGCTCAGTGCAGAGCTGACAGACTCCTCTGGGGTGAGAGGCACTGCAAAATTGTTTTATAACTGACCAGTTGAAGCATAATTTCTCTTTTCATTCTGACATTTGAATTAAAAATGGTTCTTTTTAAAAAAAAATGAGTTATTAAAATAGCTCCTTTTTATAATTGTTATTTTAAATTCAGTAATAACATCATTTAATTATTTTTTATTCATTCTCATAATAAATACATCGCAAGCTAATACTGACGCAAATATGTGGCGTTCAATCCAAATCACTGAACTGACAGTATCTCTGATTACACTTTTGTGTATGTTTTGTTTGTTACAGGAAGTTAATTACCAGCCATGTATGGACCAGATATTCAAGGAACTGGATTTAGATAGAGATGCCAAGGTGGACTTCCAGGTTTTTTTTTTTTTTTTTGCTCTTTGTCAGCTCTGAGTCTCACTTTGATTTACGATGAATCTATGTAATAAAAATAACCTTGTCCTTACAGAAAGGGTTTATCTATAAAGCCATGGTATATCTGAAACTTTTAAATTAAATCTGTATTCTGACAATACATGGGTGTCAGTATTCTTATTCCTATATGTATATTAGAATATCTACCTACCACAAACGCTCCAAACATAATACCAACATACAAAGAGTGTCAAATGACACAGATAACAGTAACTCATACTATTCACAATGCATATATGGCCTGCAGGAAACTTGAAAACAATACCACATCCTACCAAAAAGGGGTCTCACGTGTATTAGTAAGAGAGAGATGTATATTTTTGTAGTACATTTATACCTTTAAGGTCCCAAAATGCACCCTTTAAGCAGATAATAAGATTTTGAAAATGCACCACCTCAGTGACATCTTTTGTACATTTTTTTTTTTTTTTTGTATAAAACTGCAGAAATATTAGAGGTGCCTCAATGACTCATGTCCCAGTTCTGTTAAAATTTGAAAGAGTTTAAATCATTTGAAATGTGTTTAAAATAATTAGTTTATAATCTATGATAAAAAGCCACATCGTGAAAATCGAAATGAGCCTCAAATGTTGTTGATTTGATGCTGACTCGTCTGTCTGTGCACGTCGTGTCATTGTTACATCCAGCTCTCAACTCTTCCTTTGACAACAGTAAAAGCCCAGTAGCCCCAATATGCTGTGGTTTAGGCTAGAGTGGTTTTAGAACAGCTAGGGGGCGTTGTTAGGCACGACGAGGAGAGGAGTAAATAATCAGTAATAAACTTTTTGGCTGTTCGCGTGCGGTCAGAAACCGGTTTAGTCGGCGGAGTTAAGGACTCAGCAAAGACAAACAGATGCCTATTCCCCCTTCCCCCTTTTTAGTTTAAAGGATTGAACAGAGTTAGAGAGAGGGGCATAAATGTAGGTGCGGTCGGTTGTGAGTTAAGGGTTGGATGGTGTGAGGTCGTGAATTCGGGGGCGTGACATTTCTCTGCATAAAATGACCAGTCCGTTCCGCCACTTCTCACTCGCTCCGTCATCTTTTCTTTTTCTTCTTGCTCGCCGTGAACTCCAGCATCACCATGTCACGTAAGAGACTTTTAATTTTATGCACTTTATTGTTTTACAGCTTAAAAATAAACTAATGCATATCACTGCACTATAAGACCTTGATGGGTTCAAACTTTGTAGATTGGCATGTGGTAGTTTGGTTTATATGTTTGCTATATGAGTTTTTTTTATCCATTAATTATTTAGTAGAATAGTTTAAAAGTTTGAATGTGAAGAAAGCAGAGGCAGGAAAAGAAGGCAGTTGATGGTGGATCAAATGTCCAGTGACAAAATCATTTGATCTTTTTCTTTCTGTCTCTCTATTCTGTCTTAATTAAAGGGTATGTAGGGTGTTGGCCGTAATCCGCTTGCGCTTAAAACTGATGTTTTTTCTTTGTGCCTCTTTTTCTGAAAACTCCTACTCTTCAGACAATTAAGATCCACCCCTTCTCTTCCTACTGCTTGCCTCCAGAGGGCTGTAACCAGTTCTGTTTTAAATTGTTGTTAGCCATGACATTTCATATAGTGTAGCCTACTTTTGACATCTCCTCTACTAATATTTTTAGATGTTGTGAACATGATTATTAATATTATTGTTTATGATACACCTACTTTGTATCACACTCACAGAAATCCAGCAAGGAATGGCTATGCTGATTGCAGCATTTCACAAATACTCAGGAAAGGAGGGAGACAAAACCACCCTGAGCAAAGGCGAGCTCAAGGAACTGCTCACTAATGAGCTGGGCGACCTCCTCGGGGTGAGAGGCACTGCAAAACTGTTTCAAAAATATAACAGTTGAAATATAATATCCCTTTTCATTATGACATTTTAATACAATTATATATATATATAAAGTTGTCCTAAAAACAAAATAATACCTGTTCTTGTTTTAGGACAACACACTGCATATATATTTTATTATTAAATAATAAATATATTGTGCAATAATATTAATGTAATTTGCATCACTGTTCTGACAGTATCTCTGATTACACTTTTGTGTTTGTTAAAGAAATCCAATGACAAGACAGCTGTGGACAAGATATTTAAGGATCTGGATGCAAATGCAGATGGCACAGTGGACTTTCAGGAGTACATCACCTTGGTCGCCTGCATCACTATGCTTTGCAATGATTTTTTCCAAAAACAATAACCTTGTCCTTACAGAAAGGATTTATCTGTAAAGCTATGGTATATCTGAAACTGAAAATAAAGGTTTTTAATGTTTTAAATTAAATCTGTATTCTGATAATATATGGGTGTGAGTGTTCTTATTCCCATAGATATATTAGAACTATTGCCTACCTACCACTGACGCTCCAAACATAATACTGACATACAAAGAGTGTCAAATGACACAGATAACAGTAACTCATACTATACACAGTGCATAAATGGCCTGCGGGAAACTTGAAAACAATACCACACCCTATCAAAAAGGGGTTTCACATGCATTAGTAAGAGAGATTAATATTTTTGTAGTAAATTTGTAGTTGCTTTATACAAACTCTGAAAAAGGGTACAAAATCTGTCACTAGGGGAATACTCTTTTTTTGAAAGGCACTCTTTAGATAACATCTTTAAGGTCCCAAAATGCACCCCTTAAAGGGAAAATAAGCTACCTTTTGAAAATGCACCACCCTCAGTGACATCTTTTGTACTATTTTTGTATAAAACTGCAGAAATATTAGAGAGGTGCCTCAATGACTCATGTTGCAGTTCTATTCAAATTTGAGTATTCGAGTATTTAAATTATTTCAAATGTGTTTTAAATTGTTAGTTAATAATCCATGATAAAAAGCCACATCATGAAAATCAAAATGATATTGTTAGGGAGATTTGATACTGACGTCATCATTTTGATACGTCGATGAAGAACATCCAGCTCTCAACTCTTTATTTGACGACTATTAAGGCATTAGAGCACCAAGATGTGTGGGTGGGAACTCCAAAATGAGGTGGAAGCTCTAAAATAGGGTGTGGCTTCCTCCCACTGACAGACAGGTACATGACACGCAGGCACAATTTTTCACCCAATCCACTTCGGTGCAAACTCCGCCCCACAGCTGATTTCAAAGATTTTATTGGTTGTCAATCACAGGGTTGATTTCCTACACTATGCTACCAAAATGCTAACCCCTAAACCTACCCCACACCTTACCCTAACCGTAACCAGTGAAATTGACTGCACAGCAGGATTGGTGCTGTATAGTGTGGTAGATAAAAGTTAATAAGATTATGCGATATGAGATGGCCACGCACTTTGGGGCTCTGCTCTCACTGAGCATATTATTATATCAAATATTTTAGCTTAGTTTAGATCAACTAGAAAACCATGTTTAATTTATAAAGTTTTATTTTGAAATGTAAGTCAATAACAATTGGCTAAGGCCAGAGCCAATGGTGAAAGTCTTTGCACGAAAAGACCCTGCCACATTTTGGAGGTTCTGCCAACTTTTGGAGTTCACACCCCATTTCACCTGATTGGCAGACATCATAGTGACTGTAGGTTTAAGGGTGGGGTTGGGTAAGGGGGATCATTTTGATTGCATGAACACCCACAAATTGCTCTGCAGAGACCTCAATCTCTCCCTTTTTGGAGAACTCTGGTCTGCAGTTATACCTACTTGGAGTATGCTGTGGTTTAGGCCTACGGTGATTTTAGAACAGCTAGGGGGCGTTGTTAGGCAACCAGTAATAATTTGTTGGCTGTTTGCTTGCAGTTAGAAACTGGTTTGGTAGGTTTCGTTAAGTGCTCAGCAAGGACAATAGATGCCTATTCCACCTGCCACTTTTTGTTGTTTAAGGGAGCAAACATAAATGTAGGTGCGGATGTGTGTTAAGGGTAAAGACGGTGGGAGGGCGTGAAAATGGGGGCGTGACAATTTTTTCTGCATAAAATACCCAGTCTGTTCCTTCACTTCTCACTTGCTTAGTCCTATTTTCTTTCACCTTTTGCTCGCCGTGAACTCCAGCATCACCATGTCAGGTAAGTGACTTTTATATTTTTCACTGCATTGTTTTACAGCTTAAAATGAACTAATGTATCTATCTGCTGCACTATTAACCTTGATGGATTGAAATTTTATAGACTGACATTCTTTGAAGGGTAGTTTGGTGTATATATGTTATATGCTTGTCAGTCATTAATAAGTAGAATAGATTAAAAGTTTGTGTGTTGAGAACAAAAAAGCAGAGGCGGGAAAAGAAGGCAGTTGATGGTAAATCAAATGACGAGTGACAAAATCAAGTAGAAATTTTTCTTTCTGTCTCTCTATTCTATCTTAATTAAAGGGTATGTAGGGTGTTGGCCATAATCCACTTGTGCTTAAAACTGATGCTGAAAACTCTCACTCTTCAGACAATTAAGATCCACCCCTTCTCTTCCTACTGCTTGCCTCCAGAGGGCTGTAACCAGTTCTGTGTTAAATTGTTGTTAGCCATGACATTTCATGTAGTGTACTTTTGACATCTTCTCTACTAATAATTTTGGATGTTGTGAACATGATTATTAATATTATTGTTTATGATACACCTGCTTTGTATCACACTCACAGAAACCCAGCAAGCAATGGCTATGCTGATTCGAGTCTTTCACAAATACTCAGGAAAGGAGGGACAAAAAACCACCCTGAGCAAAGGCGAGCTCAAGGAACTGCTCACTAATGAGCTGGGCGACATTCTCGGGGTGAGAGGCACTGCAAAACTGTTTTAAATATATTGTGAGATAATATTGATGTAAATATGTGCTGTTTAATTCCCATCACTGTTCTGACAGTATCTCTGATTACACTTTTGTGTTTGTTAAAGAAATCCAATGACAAGACAGCTGTGGACAAGATATTTAAGGATCTGGATGCAAATACAGATGGCACAGTGGACTTTCAGGAGTACATCACCTTGGTCGCCTGCATCACTATGCTTTGCAATGAGTTTTTCCAAGAACAATAACCTTGTCCTTACAGAAAGGATTTATCTGTAAAGCTATGGGATATCTGAAACTGAAAATAAAGGTTTTTAATGTTTTAAATTAAATCTGTATTCTGATAATATATGGGTGTGAGTGTTCTTATTCCCATAGATATATTAGAACTATTGCCTACCTACCACTGACGCTCCAAACATAATACTGACATACAAAGAGTGTCAAATGACACAGATAACAGTAACTCATACTATACACAGTGCATAAATGGCCTGCGGGAAACTTGAAAACAATACCA
Organism: Garra rufa; assembly: GCF_049309525.1. Classification (NCBI taxonomy): domain Eukaryota; kingdom Metazoa; phylum Chordata; class Actinopteri; order Cypriniformes; family Cyprinidae; genus Garra; species Garra rufa. Next base: position 28,063,850 of record NC_133369.1, read on the forward strand.
CACCCTATCAAAAAGGGGTTTCACATGCATTAGTGAGAGAGAGAGATGCATATTTTGTAGTAAATTTAAAAAAAAGGTAGCTTATTTTCCCCTTAAAGGGTACTCTTTAGATAGTACCTTTAAGGTCCCAAAATGCACCCTTTAAGGGGAAAATAAGCTACCTTTTGAAAATGCACCATCTCATCTTTTGTACTATTTTTGTAAAAAACTGCAGAAATATTAGAGAGGTGCCTCAATGGCTCATGTTTCAGTTCTATTTAAATTTCAGTATTAGAATATTTAAAATTTGATATGTGTGAAATTATTAGTTAATAGTCCATGATAAAAAGCCACATGATGAAAATCCAAATTTTATAGTAAGGAAGATTTGATGCTGACGTCATTTATCTGTGCACGTTGTGTCATTTTGATACGTCGATGAAGAACATCCAGCTCTCAACTCTTTATTTGACAATTATTAAGGCATTAGAGCACCAAGATGTGTGGGTGGGAACTCCAAAATGAGGTGGAAGCTCTAAAATAGGGTGTGGCTTCCTCCCACTGACAGACAGGTACATGACACGCAGGCACAATTTTTCACCCAATCCACTTCGGTGCAAACTCCGCCCCACAGCTGATTTCAAAGATTTTATTGGTTGTCAATCACAGGGTTGATTTCCTACACTATTCTACAAAAATGCTAACCCCTAAACCTACCCCACACCTTACCCTAACTATAACCAGTGAAATTGACTGCACAGCAGGATTGGTGCTGTATAGCCTGGTAGATAAAAGTTAATAAGATTATGCGATATGAGATGGCCACGCACTTTGGGGCTCTGCTCTCACTGAGCATATTATTATATCAAATATTTTAGCTTAGTTTAGATCAAGAAAACCATGTTTAATTTATAAAGTTTTATTTTGAAATGTAAGTCAATAACAATTGGCTAAGGCCAGAGCCAATGGTGAAAGTCTTTGCACGACAAGAGGTTCTGACAACTTTTGGAGTTCACGCCCCATTTCAAGTATAGGCCTTCCTCCCAATGTGCATACTATCCATCCTAAATTCTATGTGATATTAGTAGTGTTCAATACTATTTAGGGCAGATAGAGTGGATAGTATGCACATGGGGATGCAGGGTAGGTCTCTGCAGGAAAGTAATGGGAGTTACCAGATCGGGGCATTTTTAGACTATGTTACCTGATTGGCAGACATCATAGAGACTGCAGGTTTAAGGGTGGGGTTAGGTAAGGGGGATCATTTTGATTGCATGATTTAGAAACACCCAGCGGTTTGAAAACACCCACAAATTGCTCTGCAGAGACCTCAATATCAACCATTTTGGAGAACTCTGGTCCACAGTTATACCTACTTGGAGTATGCTGTGGTTTAGGCCTACGGTGATTTTAGAACAGCTAGGGGGCGTTGTGAGGCAATCACTAATAATTTGTTGGCTGTTTGCTTGCGGTTAGAAACTGGTTTAGTCGGCGGAGTTAAGGACTCAGCAAGGACAACAGATGCCTATTCGTCCTGCCTCTTTTTTGTGGTTTAAGGGAGTGAACAATAAGAGGGAGGGAGCATAGTAAGGTAAGAGTAAGAGTAAAGGACATAAATGTAGGTGCGGTTGTGTGTTAAGGGTTAAGACGGTGGGAAGGCGTGAAAACGGGGGCGTGACATTTCTCTGCATAAAATACCCAGTCTGGTCCTTCACTTCTCACTTGCTCAGTCCTATTTTCTTTCACCTTTTGCTCGCCGTGAACTCCAGCATCACCATGTCACGTAAGAGACTTTTACATATTTTACTGCATTGTTTTACAGCTTTAAATGAACTAATGTATCTCAGTGCTGCACTATTAACCTTGATGGGTTCAAACTTTATAGATTGACATTCTTTGAAGGGTAGTTTGGTGTATATATGTTATATGTTTGTCAGTCATTATTTAGTAGAATAGTTTATGAGTTTGTGGGTCGAGAACAAAAAAAGCAGAGGCGGGAAAAGAAGGCAGTTGATGGTAAATCAAATGACGAGTGACAAAATCAAGTAGAAGTTTTTCTTTCTGTCTCTCTATTCTATCTTAATTAAAGGGTATGTAGGGTGTTGGCCATAATCCACTTGTGCTTAAAACTGATGCTGAAAACTCCCACTCTTCAGACAATTAAGATCCACCCCTTCTCTTCCTACTGCTTGCCTCCAGAGGGCTGTAACCAGTTCTGTGTTAAATTGTTGTTAGCCATGACATTTCATATAGTGTACTTTTGACATCTTCTCTACTAATAATTTTGGATGTTGTGAACATGATTATTAATATTATTGTTTATGATACATCTGCTTTGTATCACACTCACAGAAATCCAGCAAGGAATGGCTATGCTGATTGGAGCCTTTCACAAATACTCAGGAAAGGAGGGAGACAAAACCACCCTGAGCAAAGGCGAGCTCAAGGAACTGCTCACTAATGAGCTGGGCGACATTCTCGGGGTGAGAGGCACTGCAAAACTGTTTCAAGTTGAAATATAATTTCTCTTTTCATTATGACATTTTAATGCAATTTTATATGTATATATATACACACACTATATATATATTTTATTATTAAATAATAACAATCAAAAAAGTTGAATTCTTTTGTATTAATTCTCATAAAAAAATTAATTGTCAGATAATATAGATGTAAATATGTGCTGTTTAATTTGCACCGCTGTACTGATAGTATCTCTGATCTCTTTTGTGTTTGGTAAAGAAATCCACTGACCAGGCAGCTCTGGACAAGATATTCAAGGATCTGGATGCAAACAAGGATGGCACTGTGGACTTTCAGGAGTACATCACCTTGGTCGCCTGCATTACTATGCTTTGCAATGAATTTTTCAATAAAAAGAAGTGATCTTGTTCTTACAGAAAGGGTTTATATGTAAAGCTATGGGATGTCTGAAACCAAGAATAAAGGTTTTTAATGTTTTGAATTAAATCTGTATTCTTACAATAAATGTGTGTGTGTGTTCATATTTGTAAATGTGTGTTTATACTGTTGGTGGCATAATGGTTATTCCTTGAACGTTCACCTAATACCGACACTCCTAACTTAACTTAACTGTCACCCATCCACCCTGTGGGACACCTAAGTTTACTTCACCATTTTACAAATAAATCCTAATCTAACCATGACAAACTATATATCATTGGAAAGGTCTGAGGCTCCTAAATAGATATTTTACAATTATTTTGTGTTACAAATTATTTAGGAAATGTAATAGATGAATTTATTTAATTTATTTATTTAATTTAATTAAAAATCTACTTCATAACAGGTGTTCTCACCTTTGTCACAAACAGACTTCCTTGTTGCCCTTTTCCCATTCACGCTTAGAAATCATAAGAAATTATATTTCAGCTGAAAACTTGAAATCTCAAAATAAAATTCATCCTTTGAAAACCATTTTAAAATCAGACATTGCATTTACATGGAAAATTTACATCAAAATCATATTACAAAATATTTTCGTTCATGAATGATAAAAATGTAAGTTTGAATGCTTCATTTTCACGTCTACATTCAAAAATGAGAGTGACAGTTAAGGGGTTAATACTGACATAAAATGAATTGTCAGTCAGCACAGATTACAGTAACTCTCAGTATACTATATACAGTCCATATATGTCCTGCAGAAAACTTTAATACAATACCACAGCATTACCATTTATAAAATACAATACAATACCATATATATAGATGAAGACACTGCTGGCAGTTTATCTGTTTATGCAATCTGCTTACGCAATCTCAGGCATTTCATGTGTATAAAGTATATCTATAATATAATGTTAAAAAACTCAACCTTTTTAACAGTATAGAATACTATAAACAAAAGAAAATACATCTGCCTCAGTCTATGATAAGAAGTCACATCAGATCACAACAACTGTTATTGTCCCTCCATTCTAATATCAAGCTAACACCAATGTTTATTAGTTTTAAAAACTCATCTCTCTATATAGACATGTTCTCTGTATTTGATCAGTGTCTAAATACCTGCAGGACATTAATAAGAGCTACATTAATCTTCACTGGAGCATAAAATACAACATTTTCCAGTAAATGTCTCCATCTTGTGGTGGCCCTCATAAGGGATCTTATAATTGTTACTTGGGCACGCAGAGCAAAAAAGAATCAACTTTATTTCAAATTAATCTCAGAATGAATTTGTTTTTATAATATTCATTTCAGCTGTAATTATACAGTACCTTTACCAATTATTTAGGCAGAGTTTTCCTGTAATTTTGAAATGCAAAAAATGTTAAGAAAATTACAAATGTTGACGTTCTATTCTCCAAAAACGTATTTAAAACCTTAAAAGTAGACACTTACATTTAATGTGCTTTCTGTGGACATAAAATAACTTTTGCAAATTTCTTTTGACGAGGACATCTTAACATCTTTGACCCATATACTCAGGGGCGTAGCAGTCAATTTAAAAGTGGGGGGGACAGTATGGTGATGTGACCCAAAGCCCAAAGGTGATATTCATACAGTATAATAAATTCTAAATAGAAGAACAATGGGCATTTTACAGCCCCAAAGTGGCAATTTGAGGATGCCCAAGAGATTCGCGCTGTCATTGGCTAAGTGTTAGTTCACTCAAATCTAAGTAACAAATCAGAGAACATGGGCGGAAATATTGGCGCTAGGTCAAAAAAGTGCAGGGGACAGAATCACCTTTTTCTAAAAGTGAGGGGGACGTGTCCCCCCCGGTTGCTACGCCTCTGCATATACTGTATAGGTTCCAAAAGAGTGTTTTTGCAGTGATGCCATAGAAGAACCATTTTTGGTTCCCCAAAGAACATTTCAGTGAACAGTTCTTATAGGGGTCATCGGATGCGAAACTCAATTTTACAAGTTGTTTGAACATTAATGTGTGTTGGCAGTTTTTGTATACAACCACTCTACAATGATAAAAATCTACCCAGTGGTATTTTTTTAATCTTTAAAAGTAATATCCTCTTTTTAAAATCAGGTCATTCTCAGCTTGCCCCTCCCACAAGAGTTGATTGACATAAGCGCTTTACCTTAGAACCGCCCTCACCGAGCTGAAACAGTCCGACTCCGATCGCTATTGTGTTGACTCAGGTGCAGGGGAAGACAAGAATGTCTCCGATTGAGGTGTTCTGTTGTTGGATGTAATAATGAACGTAGCAGTAGTCATTTACTCCCAACATAAGAGTCACTGAAGACACAGAGGATTAGCGTTACTTTCGTTTTTGAAAGGAAAGCGTCGATCCCGATCTACATATGCGTCTATGTTCATGCGAATCATGCGTGATGCCGCTTCACCCACAGCAGAAGTGAGTATATGGGTTTTTTATGCATCTTTGCAAATGGCCTTTCTTAATAATGTGCTTGTTAGCAAGTTTCGCAGCTAAACGCGGCTAAAGTAAACATGATAGCTAGTCATCCAACAGGCAGAGAGGAGCAACGGTTTTGAGTTAAAAATCTTCGTTTGTGTTCTACTGAAGAAACAAAATCACCTACATCTTGGATGCTCTGGGGATAAACATCAAATTTTCATTTTTGTTCAGGTGGTTTTCACTCTTCTTTTACGATGATATCATCATAAAGTGGTTTAATGCACTGAATTCTTGTGCATTGACTCTGACACTACAGCAAAACATCCAGTGTTCTGAAGGATTTTTAAACAAATTAGGCACAAAAAAAGCTGATTATTGGCCACTTCCTGAACATACCTTTTAATAGAGAAGAGAAAGAAAGAAAGAAAGAGATCTACTTGATTCCCAGTGGTTTGAAAACACCCACAAATTGCTCTGCAGAGACCTCAATCTCTCCCATTTTGGAGATCTTCAGTCTGCAGTTATACCTATTTGGAATATGCTGTGGTTTAGGCCTACGGTGATTTTAGAACAGGGGCGTTGCTAGGCATGACAAGGAGTGGAGTAAATAACCAGTAATAATTTCTTTTGTGGTTAGAAACTGGTTTAGGCAGCGGAGTTAAGGACTCAGCAAGGACAACAGATGCCTATTCCACCTGTTACTTTTTTGCAGTTTAAGGGAGTGAACAATAAGAGGGAGGGAGCATAGTAAGTTAAGAGTAAGAGAGAGGGGCATAAATGTAGGTGCGGTTGTGTGTTAAGGGTAAAGACGGTGGGAGGGCGTGAAAATGGGGGCGTGACATTTCTCTGCATAAAATACCAAGTCTGGTCCTTCACTTCTCACTTGCTCAGTCCTATTTTCTTTCACCTTTTGCTCGCCGTGAACTCCAGCATCACCATGTCACGTAAGAGACTTTTTACAATTTTTTACTGCATTGTTTTACAGCTTAAAATGAACTAATGTATCTCAGTGCTGCACTATTAACCTTGATGGGTTCAAACTTTATAGATTCTTTATACATTCTTTGAAGGGTAGTTTGGTGTATATATGTTATATGCTTGTCAGTCATTAATTAGTAGAATAGTTTATGAGTTTGTGTCTCGAGAACAAAAAAGCAGAGGCGGGAGAAGGAGGCAGTTGATAATAAATCAAATGACGAGTGACAAAATCAAGTAGAAATTTTTCTTTCTGTCTCTCTATTCTATCTTAATTAAAGGGTATGTAGGGTGTTGGCCATAATCCACTTGTGCCTAAAACTGATGCTGAAAACTCTCACTCTTCAGACAATTAAGATCCACCCCTTCTCTTCCTACTGCTTGCCTCCAGAGGGCTGTAACCAGTTCTGTGTGTTATATTGTTGCTTGGCATGACGTTTCTTATAGTGCACTTTTGACATCTTCTCTACTAATAATTTTGGATGTTGTGAACATGATTATTAATATTATTGTTTATGATACACCTGCTTTATTTAACACTCACAGAAATCCAGCAGGGAATGGCTATGCTGATTGCAGCCTTTCACAAATACTCAGAAAAGGAGGGAGATAAAACCACCCTGAGCAAAGGCGAGCTCAAGGATCTGCTCACTTCAGAGCTGGGCAACATCTTCGCGGTGAGAGGCTCTGCAAACTGTTTCAAGTTGAAATATAATTTCTCTTTTCATTGTGACATTTTAATACAATTTTATATGTATATATACACACTGTATATATATATATATATATATATATATATATATATATATATATATATATATTATTATTATTATTATTATTATTATTATTATTATTATTAAAAAGTTTAATTCTTTTGTATTAATTCTCATAATAAATATATTGATGCAAATATGTGCTGTTTAATTTGCACCGCTGTACTGATAGTATCTCTGATCTCTTTTGTGTTTGTTAAAGAAATCCACTGACCAGGCAGCTCTGGACAAGATATTCAAGGATCTGGATGCAAACAAGGATGGCACTGTGGACTTTCAGGAGTACATCACCTTGGTCGCCTGCATTACTATGCTTTGCAATGATACTTTCAATAAAAAGTAGTGATCTTGTTCTTACAGAAAGGGTTTATCTGTAAAGCTATGGGATGTCTGAAACCAAGAATAAAGATTTTTAATGTTTTGAATTAAATCTGTATTCTTACAATAAATGGGTGTGTGTTCATATTTGTAAATGTGTGTTTATACTGTTGGTGGCATAATGGTTATTCCTTGAACGTTCACCTAATACCGACACTCCTAACTTAACTTAACTGTCACCCATCCACCCTGTGGGACGCCTAAGTTTACTTCACCATTTTACAAATAAATCCTAATCTAACCATGACAAACTATATATCATTGGAAAGGTCTAAGGCTCCTAAATAGATATTTTACAATTATTTTGTGTTACAAATTATTTAGGAAAAGTAATAGATTCTTCTTCTTCTTTCTTTCTTTCTCGGCTTACTCCCTTCAGGGGTTGCCACAGCGGAGTGATCAGCACAGCCGATTTGGCATGTTTTAAACCGGATGCAGGAAAAGTAATAGATTTTTTTTTTTTTATTAAATTATTTAATTTTATTAAAAATCTACTTCATAACAGGTGTTCTCACCTTTGTCACAAACAGACTTCCTCGTTGCCCTTTTCCCTATCATGCTTTAGAAATCATAAGAAATTATATTTCAGCTGAAAACTTAAAATCTCAAAATAAAATTCATCCTTTGAAACCCATTTTAAAATCAGACATTGCATTCACATTGACAACTGACATCAAAATCATATTACAAAATGTTTTCGTTCATGAATGATAAAAATGTAAGTTTGAATGCTTCATTTTCACGTCTACATTCAAAAATGAGAGTGACAGTTAAGGGGTTAATACTGACATAAAATGAATTGTCAGTCAACACAGATTACAGTAACTCACTATATACAGTCCATATATGTCATTGCTGGCAGTTTATGCAATCTGCTTACGCAATCGCAGGTATTTCATATGTAATACAATGTTAAACAACTCAACCTTTATAACAGTATAGAATACTATAAATAAAAACAAAAAAAAATCTTCTGCCTCAGTCTATGATAAGAAGTCACATCAGATCACAACAACTGTTATTGTCCCTCCATTCTAATATTAAGCTAACACCAATGTTTATTAGTTTTAAAAACTCATCTCTCTATATAAACATGTTCTCTATTTGATCAGTGTTTAAAAAATACCTTCAGTACATTAATACAGTAAATGTCTCCATCTTGTGGTGGCCCTCATAAGGGATCTTATAATTGTTACTTAGGCACTCAGAGCCAAAAAGAATCAACTTTATTCAAAATTACTCACAGAATGAATTTGTTTTTATAATATTCATTTCAGCTGTAATCATACAGTACTTTTACCAATTATTTAAGCAGAGTTTTCCTGTAGTTTTGAAATGGAAAAAATATTAATAAAATTACAAATGTTGACATTTTATTCTCCAAAAACTTATTTAAAACCTTAAAAGCAGACACTACTTACATTTAATGTGCTTTCTATGGACATAAAATAACTTTTTTTTTTTTTATTATTTAAAAAATAATTGTAAATTTCTTTTGACGGGGACACCTTAATGTCTTTGACCCATATACTGTATAGGTTACAAAAGGGTGTTTTTGCAGTGATGCCACAGAAGAACCTTTCAGTTAACAGTTCTTAAAGGGGTTGTCGGATTCAAAACTCACTTTTACAAGTTGTTTGAACGTTAATGTGTGTTGGCAGTTTTTGTACACAACCACCCTACAATGATAAAAATCCACCCAGTGATATTTTTGAATCTTTAAAAGTAATATCCCCTTTTTAAAATCAGGTCATTCTCAGCTTCATGCCGCTCCCACCATAGTTGAGTGACATGAGCACCTTACCATAGACCCGCCCTCACCGAGCTGAAACAGTCCGACACTGATCGCCATTGTGTCGACTCAGGTGCAGGGGAAGACAAGAATGTCTCCGATTGAGCGATTGCGCTGTTCTGTTGTTGGATGTAATAATGAACATAGCAACATCCCAGCATCAGAGTCGCTGTAGACACAGAGGATTAACATTACATTCGTTTTTGAAAGGAAAGCGCCGATCCCGATCTACATATGCGTCTATGATTGTGCGAATCGTTCCTGATGCCGCTTCATCCACAGCAAAAGTGAGTATATGGGTTTTTTTAAGCATCTTTGCAAATGGCCTTTCTTAATAATGTGCTAGTTAGCAAGTTTCGCGGCTAAACGTGGCTAAAGTAAACATTATTACTTGTCATCCCACTGCAGAGAGGAGTGGGCGAGCAGAGCTCATTAGCTCATTAGAACATGCAACAGAATAGCTTGCTCCAAAAAAAAGGGCTGATTTTGATGAGGTAAAAAGAGTGTTTTTTACACTACCATTGAGAAATATTAACCAAAGTATGTTATTGACTTCTCATTAAGACTCTAAAGAATCATATCAACTTGTGGAAAATGGGCATCCGATGGCCCTTTTTATCTATAAAGAACCTTTTCTGCATTTGAAAGGTTCTATGGGTGTTCAAGGTTCTTCATGGTACCATCAATGCCAGTAAAGAACCATTCTTTTTTAAGAGTGTATGGTCCACTCGACGAGCGAATAAAATTAAGTGAGGGAATTTAGAAAAAAACTGCTATTAACAAGTAGAATCACTGAAGTGAAGACAACAACAAGAACAGAAACATAACAACTACAATGTGACGATATGAAATGAAGAAGGAAGCAAATGCAGTGAAATGAGTATTTATTGAAGTAAAGGTGAGTGAACAAACATTCAATGGTGACGAAGTCTCTCGGCTGGGTGATGCAGGGGCAAGATGGCTGGAGGTGAAGTGGCGTGAGTCCCGTGGTGGTGGTAATCCTGGTGCCGAACACGACGAAATCCCAGACACGAACAATCCACAAGAAGACCGGCACAACGAAGACAGAACCAACAGCTCCAAACATCCAGACGAACTATCAGACGGGGAAAGAGAGAATGAGGTGAGTATTTAAAGCCTGAGGTAATGGGAGACACATGTGCCGGACTGATTGGCAGCTCAGCTGAGCGAGCATGACATCACATGACAAACCCACAGATCACGAGACATGAGAACACGGCGGATGCGTGAACCGTGACAGTACCCCCTCTCCGAGGAACATCCCTTAACGTTCCCAGATCCCTTTACCTGTTGATTGTAATCATCAATAAGGGAGTGATCCAGGATGTCTCTGGCACGTACCCAACTTCTCTCCTCCGGACCGTAACCTTCCCAGTCCACCAAGTACTGGTATCCGCGTCCCCTCCGCCTAGAGTCCAGAATGCGATTGACCGAATAGGTGGGTTCCCCGTCTACGAGTCGCGGTGGTGGGGGAACCAGGGCTGGCGGATTAATACGTGAAAAAAATACGGGTTTAAATTTGGAAACGTGGAAAACGGGATGAATTCTCCTGTATACTGGAGGAAGTTTGAGGCGGACTGCCACCGGACTAATGATCTTGGTAACAGGAAACGGGCCAATAAATTTGGGAGCAAGTTTATTAGACACGGATCGGAGCAGAATGTTCTTAGTAGAAAGCCACACTTTAGAACCGACGACGTATACGGGAGGCCTCGACCGGTGGCGATCAGCTTTGGCCTTGGTGCGCGCTCCCACCTCAAGTAGAGTCTCGCGGTCTCTAGTCCAGGTGCGATGACACCTCTGGACGAATGCGTGGGCAGAGGGGACCGCAACTTCGGATTCCAGACTAGGAAAAATTGGTGGCTGGTACCCTATACTACATTCAAATGGTGATAGGCCCGTGGATGATACTGGTAATGAATTGTGGGCATACTCCACCATTGAGAGTTGTTGGCTCCAGGAGGAAGGATTTCTGGTGACCATGCATCGCAACGCTCTCTCCAAATCTTGGTTGGCTCTCTCAGTTTGACCATTGCTCTGAGGATGGAACCCCGAAGAGAGACTAACAGTTGCCCCCAGTAATTTACAAAATTCTCGCCAAAATTTGGACACAAATTGGGGTCCCCTGTCGGAGACCACGTCCGTCGGGAGGCCATGTAACCGAAAAACGTGGTCAACGACAGTGACCGCTGTCTCCTTGGCTGAGGGTAATTTGGGCAAGGGGATAAAGTGGACCGCCTTCGAGAACCGGTCCACCACGGTCAAAACTACCATGTTGCCCTGGGAGGGGGGGAGGGCGGTGACAAAATCTAGAGCGATGTGGGACCAGGGTCTCGAAGAGATCGGCAGCGGTTGAAGGAGCCCATCAGGGGGTCTGTTAGACGTCTTACCAGTGGCACAAACTGAGCAAGCCAAAACAAAACTGCAAACGTCATGAGCCATGAGAGGCCACCAAAATCGTTGTTTGACCAAATGTATGGTTCGATTAACTCCTGGGTGACACGCTACATTAGAACAATGTCCCCACTGAATAACCTCGGACCGTAAAATAAACGATTCGGTGGACAAGCGACCGGAGGCGTTACCCCTTCTAAGGCCCCGATCACACCGAACGCGTCTTTTAGTTCTAAAAACGCGAGGCGCACAGCACTGCCTTTTTTGGTGACTTTTAATAAAATAGCAGTGTGCTGCGTTTTTTTTATGTTGCTAAGCAACGACCAAAACAGCTGTCCTGTCAGTCAAATCAAAGGATTATAGCGCGAGCGCTCTAAAATCTTAGTTTTTTTGCTGTTAAGTAAACTGTCATATTAGCAGAAACCCTAAATAATACAGCTCCGGGTTACCCACGATAGACACCAAAGGTTTCTCCTCTAATTCTTGCAGTCTCCGGACTTTTTAAGCAACGGTAAACTTGTCACCACAACAGAAGGCCCGCCTCTCCATTCATTCGATTGGACAATGGAAAAGAACGCGAATGACGTTGGACGTTTTTTCCGCTCAGAGTTGATTTTTTTTCAACTTCAGGCGCTCAGAGCGCTCCTGCAAAAACGCGAGGCGCAGCAGGCGGCGAAAACGCGAGGTGCCGGAGGCGCATAAACAGCCCGCAGAACGCTCACTGCCAACAGAAAACCATTCAAAAGAGGCGCCTCCAACTGCAAAAACGCGTTCGGTGTGATCGCGGCCTAAGGCTGTTTTAACCTTCGCTTCGACCTCCCATGTGAGAGTTGAAACGATAAGCGTCTCTGGAAAAATACTCTCGGGAGTGGACAGGCGATCGGAGTGATCAAAAATACGCGATAAAGAATCGGATTTGACATTTTTGGAACCCGGGCGGTACAAAAGTGTAAAGTCAAAACGTCCGAAAAAAGTGCCCACCGAGCCTGCCTAAAGTTCAATCTTTTAGCAGTTTTGATATATTCGAGGTTTTTATGATCGGTCCATACAATGAAAGGCACCCCCGACCCTTCTAACCAGTGACGCCATTCTTCCAATGCCAACTTGACTGCCAACAACTCTCGGTTACCAATATCATAATTTGACTCAGCAGGTGACAGACGATGTGAATAAAACGCGTAGGGATGCATTTTGTCGTCTGTGGTTGAACGTTGGGACAAAACCGCACCTACCCCCACCTCTGACGCGTCAACCTCCACCACGAACTGACGTAATGGATCAGGGGTAACGAGGATGGGAGCCGAAACGAAGTGGCTCCTCAGTTTGGCAAACGCAGCCTCAGCTGCATCTGACCAACTGAACGTCGTCCTGGGGGAGGTTAAGGCGGTCAGAGGCGAGGCTAGTTGGCTGAAATTGCGAACAAAGCGCCGGTAGAAATTGGCAAACCCCAGAAACCTCTGCAGGGCCTTACGGGAATCTGGAGTTGGCCAATCCACCACAGCCTTAACTTTCTCCGGGTCCACACGAACTCCCTCAGCCGACAAGATGCACCCTAGAAAAGGAACAGACTGTGCATGAAAAACACATTTCTCCGCCTTGACAAAAAGCCCATTCTCTAACAGCCTCTGAAGCACTCGTCTGACATGCTGCACATGTTCCTGGAGAGATGAGGAAAAAGTAAATATGTCGTCCAGGTAGACATATATGAACTGATCGACCATGTCTCGCAGCACGTCATTGACGAGTGCCTGAAAGACCCCTGGGGAGTTGGACAAGCCGAAGGGCATGACCAAGTATTCAAAATGCCCCCTGGGGGTATTAAAGGCAGTCTTCCATTCATCTCCCCTCCTGATGCGGACCATATGATAAGCATTCCTTAAGTCCAATTTAATGAAGACTGACGCTCCCTGCAACCTCTCGAAGGCTGAAGATATCAACGGCAAAGGGTAGGTATTCTTTACCGTGATATTATTCAACCCCCGGTAATCAATACAAGGTCGCAGAGATCCGTCTTTCTTCCCCACAAAAAAGAACCCCGCCCCCGCTGGAGAAAAGGAGGGTCGAATGAACCCGGCTGCTAGAGAATCAGAAATGTATTTCTCCATAGCCTCTCTCTCAGGGACTGAGAGCGAATATAATTTGCCCTTGGGCGGAGACGTACCTGGCAGTAACTCTATAGCACAGTCATAGGGACAATGAGGAGGGAGAGAAGCAGCCCGAGACTTACTGAACACTTCCTTCAGGTCGAGATACTCTGCGGGCACGTTACACATATCCACCGCCTTCTCCTGAAACATAGAAGCAGAAACAGATGGACAAGCAGACACAAGACAAGACTCATGACATTTAATGCTCCACTCAAACACAGACTTCAGCTGCCAATCAATCCGGGGGTTGTGTTTGACGAGCCATGGGTGTCCAAGAACAACGGGCGCATGGGGGGAGTCCAGAATTTAGAAGGGGATACTCTCACTGTGGTTGCCAGATACAGTGAGAGTGACGGGTTCCATGGTGAAGGTGATCTTGGGTAGAACTTGGCCAATGAGAGCGTGGACGGCGATGGTGCTGGTGAGGGGAATGAGAGGAACATGATTGGAACGTGCAAAAGAATAGTCCATGAAGTTACCTTTAGCCCCGGAATCCAGAAGTGCGGTGCAGTGATGATCGTGATCTTGCCATCTTAACCTAACCGGGAGGAGCGTGGAGGTCGAGCTGGATGAGGTCTTCTTAGCGGAGATCCCACCCAACAGTAGCCTCAGATTTACTGTCGGGCTGGCCCTTTTACCGGGCAACTAAATGCAAAGTGTCCCGCTGCCCCGCAGTACAAGCAAAGGCCTTGGGATCTCCGCCTCTCCTTCTCCTCCCGGGAAAGCCGAGCTCGACCCACCTGCATGAGCTCATGTTCGTCGTACTGGCTGACCGCGTCTCTGCCGCTGACTCGAGATGGATTTCCCTCCCCAGGGGGGAGCCGAGCGTCTACCCGCAGTGAAAGATCGATAAGTCCGTTGAGGTTGGCGGGTAGATCCAGGGCGTAGATCTCCTTTTGGACGCGATCAGCCAACCCATGCAGGAACATATCCCACTGCGCCTCCTCGTTCCATTGACACTCCGCCGCTAGGGTGCGGAACTCGATTGAGTAATCGGAGACGGACCTCTCCCCCTGTCGGAGATCCGCCAAAGTCGAACACCCTCTTCATTTCAGCGGAGAGTGTCGAGAACGAGGCACAACAGGGATCTTGATTTTCCCACACCGCCGTACTCCAAAGTGCCGCCCGTCAGTAGGGTGAGAACGAATGCCACCTTGCTTTCCTCACTAAGAAACGTGCATGGTTGTAGAGCAAAATGCATAGAGCATTTAGTGAGGAAAGCTCGGCAGAAATTCGGCTCACCACTATAAACCTCCGGCGGGGGAAGGCGGGGCTCCGGTTGTGGAGCCACAGCAGATGGTCCGAGTGATGCGAGAGGGGCGGGCGGCGTGGGTGGCGTGGCTGGCGCAGCGGGAAGTTGCAACTGTTGCATGCGCTGGGTCAGCTCGGACACCTGCACCACGAGAGCACGAATAGCCTGACCAGAGTCGCTCGTGCTCTTCTCCTGTTTTTCCAGCCGAGAGATGCAATCCCGCATGTAATCCTCCATGGTGGCCGGTGTGGTGCCTGCTGCTTCCATGAGATGGTCCGATAGTTCTGTGACGATATGAAATGAGGAAGGAAGCAAATGCAGTGAAATGAGTATTTATTGAAGTAAAGGTGAGTGAACAAACATTCAATGGTGATGAAGTCTCTCGGCTGGGTGATGCAGGGGCAAGATGGCTGGAGGTGAAGTGGCGTGAGTCCCGTGGTGGTGGTAATCCTGGTGCTGAACATGACGAAATCCCAGACACGAACAATCCACAAGAAGACCGGCACAACGAAGACAGAACTAACAACTCCAAACATCCAGACGAACTATCGGACGGGGAAAGAGAGAATGAGGTGAGTATTTAAAGCCTGAGGTAATGGGAGACACCTGTGCCGGACTGATTGGCAGCTCAGCTGAGCGAGCATGACATCACATGACAAACCCACAGATCACGAGACATGAGAACACAGCGGTTGCGTGAACTGTGACATACAACTGACTTCCAGTTAAAGCCTTCCAGTTGAAATCAACAAAAATAAAAGACATAAAAGGGATAGTTCACCCAAAAATAAAATATGATGTTTATCTGCTTAGCCCCGGGGAATCCAAGATGTAGGTGACTTTGTTTCTTCAGTAGAACAAAAACGAAGATTTTTAACTCAAAATGTGGAAGTCTGTCAGTCTAATAATGGCAGTCAATGGGATCCACAGCTTTGAGAGTCATGACGTGTCATGCACCGGCTGTTGTAAACGTGCTTTAGGACAGTTGAACATATTGCTGTGGATCAGGGGTTTTAAAATCTTATAAATACGGTTCAGTTTCTTGCACAGACCGATCATTTTGTATCTTAACACCTCAATGCATCGTCATGAGCCGCACGGTTTAATTTGGTTTTGTCTGTGTATTTTTTTTACTCTTAAAGCTGTCATTTCTGGGTGAACTATCCCTTTAAATTCCTTAAGATCCAGCAGAGGATTAAAACTCCATAAACAGCATCACCAGCTTTACATATTACAATTTGACTTTATTTTATTTTTTTATTTTTATTTTTATATTTTTTTGTGAATTACAGAGATTTAGATGTTTTATTGAAAATTGGTGTTTGCTTTAATTTGGCTCTTGGCACTTGACTTCAGTTTAGCTTTTTCTGTCGTGTTTTATACAAAGCACATTATTTGTTGCAAAAGAAACTTAAATCAAGGATGTTCAGGTGGTTTTCGCTCTTCTTTTACAATGATATCATCATAAAGTGGTTTAATGCACTGATTTCTTGTGCACTGACTCTGACACTACAGCAAAGCATCCAGTGAAGGATTGTTAAACAAATTAGGCACAAAAAGCAAATTATTGGCAACAACCTGAACATACCTTTTAATAGAGAGAGAAAGAGATCTACATAAAAAAATACCATTAGTGTACTGCCTTAAAGGTGCAGTGTGTAGATTTTTGCAGCATCTAGCGGCGAGGTTGTGAATTGCAACAGTCCACTGCTCACCCCTCCCTTTTGCAGAACTACAGAAGCCGATACAGGATTAAAATCTCGCCGTTTTTGACAGCAACGAATAGTGAGATTTCTTTTAAAACGTAATTTAAGTAAGGAATAATTGACAACGCCGTAGAATTCTTAGAAAATAATGCACACCCGAGGTGGTGATGCGGTCACGACGCAAAGCGGAGTGCATTATTTTCGGGTGTGCATTATTTTCGTAGAATTCTACGGCCCGGCCGGAACGAAGTCAATTATTCCGCTTATACTACAGGCCCCGTTTACACGAAGGGAAAACGCAGATATTTCCCTGCGGTTTGGCCTCTCATTTACACGAAAACCCCGTTTTTATCACAGAAAACGATTATTTCTAAAAACTCCGGCCAAAGTGGATAAATTAGAAAACGCCGTTTTCACGTTGTAGTTTGGACTGTGAAAACGGAGGCTTTTGAAAACAATGACGCATATTTATAGTCATGTGACGCATATTGTACCAATAGATATTTATGTTTACACCAGTAATTGTGCCTGTGCTATTCACACACTGCTGCTAAAGAGATTTACCTTGTACACTCTTCAAATTACAGTCCTAAAATGATGACGGAAAATTTACTCACGGTTGCTGTCCTGCAAAACATGACGACAACTGCTTTTCAGATCAAATATGAATGAGCGCGACATAGATGGGTAAGTGGATGATGAGATATTTCCGTAAATTATCCCGCCAGAAGAATTGCGTGAAAACTTATAACGTCTGTATACTTTTGGAGGCTTTACGCATGCGCAGTAAGGCAAATTTGATGTTTTCCTACTATGTTGTTAGCGCTGCTCTGATGATTAACAACTTAAAAACGACATGACATATTTAGGGCTATAGGCTAATCTTTTTCTTAACTTATATTACACTGTAGATCGAAATAAAATAATTCTTGATCATATTTAACATCGGAGAATCATTGACATAATTTAGAGTACTTCGAAAACGAAACTATTTAAATCTGTATAAAGGAAAGACAAAATAAATCACAACAAGAACAATCTGTATTTTTCTTGTAATCATGAACATTTCTTTTGACAAAATGATGTTTGACAGTGAACAGCATCTCCACCTTTTAACCGCATATAATCGCTGGTGTCAGTCGTAAATATGAAACATGCGGGTCAGGAAGCGGGTTGGGTACAATATTTTAATTTATTTTTTTTGCAGTCCGAGTTGCGGGCGGGTTAGTTGAAAACGCCGGTCGGGTTGGGGTTGTTTATACATTGACCCGCGCATCACTGGTAGGCAGCCCTCTCCCCCATTGTGGCAAGCTTTAGGCTATTGCGAGTGCATGATCGCGCAACTCTTCAAACTGCGCTGAAGGCACGCTCGCTGCTGCCCGTTAAAGGAACACTCCACTTTTTTTGGAAATAGGCTCATTCTCCAACTCCCCCCGAGTTAATAAGTTGAGTTTTACCGTTTTGAAATCCATTCAGCTGTTCTCCTGTTCTGGCGAAATCACTTTTAGCATAGCTTAGCATAGATCATTGAATCCTATTAGACCAGTAGCATCACGTTCAAAAATTGACCAACGAGTTTCGATATTTGTCCTATTTAAAACTTGACTCTTCTGTAGTTATATTGTGTACTAAGACCAGCGGAAATGTAAAGCTGCGGTTTTCTAGGCCAATAAGATTAGGAACTACACTCCCATTCTAGCGTAATAGTCAAGGAAGTTTGCTGCTGTAATATGACCGAAGCAGGCGCAGTAATATCACACAGCACATGTGCAAATGCTTACTTCCGTCAACATATCCAACGTGACTTTGGTATTGCCATTCTGGTATTGCCATTGATAGCAAGGGTCGATCTACCTGATGAAGAAGTGGCATGTGTCGCAACATCCGAGGACTTGCAATGCTGCATCTTGCAGTAGTAGATTTTTTTTTTCCGATTTGACAAAATAAACTGGAAAAACGTCACACGCCGAGTGGACCTAATGGCCAGCTGTCCCAAGAGTAAGTTATTCCTGCAACTACTACAATATATAATATAAAGATTTTGAATGAATACTGTCAGTTTGCATTTTCAGGCTTATATTCATGATGTACATTTTTACTCAAAACTCACTTTAAAACACCACCGACTGTTCGCAATAACTTTCTTTTGCAGTCACACATGGAATTTGGTCATAGCATATACTGTAAGCCAACTGTTCACCCAAACCTAGTCGTCAGGGGTTGCATTTCACAGGTAACGTTAGCCAACAACAATAGCAATTAGTCATGTTACACTTACAGCCATGGGCGATGCTCCTCGTTGTCCTGTCTCCTTTAGACGCCGTTCTGTAGTACCGGTAAAACTATCCAAATAGTCATCTGGTTCAAAATGCTCGGAGCAAACACGCCATTTCTTGATCGTTTCTAACAGTGTTTTGTGATCTATGTTCAGAGCACCTTTTTTGCTTTTTTTTCATGGGAATTCAATGAAACATGGTAGTAGAGTACGTCTTCGACTTACTATCACAGCCCCTTACAATGCACATAACCATAGCTAATCACACACAGGTAAATCCAGCCACTAACAATTTACCAGCTGCAACTCTGACAGCTGCAAAAACCTGAGTTACACAAACTTAGTGCCGGTGTTATGCCAAATTCTGACCCCCGCCAGATTACTACCCCCCTAGTATTGGTAGGTTTAGGGTTAGGTGTGGGGGAGGGGTTAGGATTAGGGGTGGGGTAAGGATTAGGCAATCAGGTAGCGATTTCAACGAGAGGGGGTAGTAATTTGGCAGGGGTCGAAAATGGGCACAACACCTGTCATATTGGAAGTTACCTAGCTGGGAACTAATTTCAGGCGCTGTGTGATATTACTGCGCCTGCTTTGGCCATATTACGGCAGCAAACTTCCTTGATTATTACGCCGGAATGGGAGTGTAGTTCCTAATCCTATCGGCCTAGAAAACCGCAGCTTTACATTTCCGCTGGTCTTAGTACACGATATAACTACAGAAGAGTCAAGTTTTAAATAGGACAAATATCGAAACTCATTGGTCACTTTTGAACATCCTTGATAAAATGGGCGGAACAAGAACACATCCGGGGATTTGAACTGTACTTGCTAGATGTGAACTTTGAATTGGAACAGTACTTGGGCAACAACTGATGACGTTTCACAAGTCCACAAGAACACAAGTCCAGACAAGAACGCATATTGAGAAACGGCTACGGTTAGACTTGGCAGACTCTGCTTAAAAGACCCGCCCTCATCACTTGACAGTTAAAAAGACCAATGAAACTAACGATGACATCAAGTATTACCCAATCAAAAGTAGGAAAGGAGGCATCTTCATAAAATGCGTGTATGATTTGCATGAGACGCTGCTATAAAAAAAATGATCAAAAATACGGGACACTATTCTATTGATTCAAAACGGGACGCGCAATTTCGTTCTCAGATACGGGAGGATTCCGTATTTTAAGGGACGGGTGGCTTCCATGTGAGGGGACCCGCGATGTATGTAAATATAAACTGATAATTCTAAGGTAATAAAAATATTATGGTTCATTAAGTAAGGTCTTTATACACCCCTGAAAACATAGTTATGTATATTATAATGCACCTCTGTCTAGAGATCATCTTAAATATTACACAGTGCACCTTTGTGTTGCATTCCTAATGAAGCCAGTCCAGCAGTCATAACCAGTCCTGTATGGCTGAAAAGCACAGGGCAGGGCCGGAAATTTACTTTGTGTCTAAATGAACAAAACTGCCCCATAAATTCAAGACAAAGGGGCAAAACATGCCCCTTTGCACAGTTAAACAATGTATTATAGCTGAGCGATTAAAATGAATTGTGAAAATAAATTAAAAGTTACATTTAGGTTGTGTTCGCACTTCTCATGTTGGCTTCAATTAAAACGAACTCTGGTGTGATTGCTCTGTTAGTGCAGTTCATTTGAAATGTTTTATGAAAACGTTTTGAATTTGAAGATCAGGGTAACTTATTTTGTCTTCTGGGAAACGTCTTCCCAGAATATGATATTTAGGCAAAATAAGGAAAATGTACACATCTCTAAATGCATAATTTTTTCCTTCTAAAGCATCAGTGAGCATTTGAACCTTCTGTAATAGTTGCAATAGCCCCTCAGTTGACCTCAGTGTGAAAAGATGGATCTCAAAAATCATACAGTCATTGTTGGAAAGGGTTCAAATACACAAAAATTTCAAAAAGCAAAATAATTTGTGAGACCTGAAGGATTTTTCTGAAGAACAGCGGGCAATTTAACTGTTCAGGACAAACAAGGGATTCATGAACAACTATCACTAAACTAACAAACAAACAAACCAGCCGTGGACCATTCTGATAACAACACAAGGCATATTAAGAATTAAGTGTATGTCAACTTTTGAACGGGGTCATTTTTTATAAAATCAACTATTATTTTCTCTTGTTGACTATATAACATCTTTTATGAGAAATAACTTATTAAGATAAGTACAAAATACAAAATAACATGCATTTTGTATGATTCCTCTCATTTTGGTAAAATAATTAACATTTTGGATATTCTGCAAGGTGTATGTAAACGCTTGACCTCAACTGTATATAGGAGGAGAGTCAAAAAAATGATATATGTGGCAGTTTTGTACGTTGATGTTGACATATGTTTTCATTGTTCCTAAATATTTCAATTAAAAATACTTACAATAAAAATGGTTATTGAAATCAAGTATGTGCTAAACTAAAACTGTACCAGTAGGTATGTTGTGAGTGTTCTTGTCTGTAAATTTGTGTTCATTGTATTCGCCTAAAACTAGATTTTAAGTGTTTGTGAGTGATTAGTGAGCTGTAAATAACGACTAAACCAATATAATATTTTCAAGTAAATGTCTCCATCTTGTGGGGGTCCTCATAATAGTTTTTTTTTTTTTTTTGGGACAGACTTGAGTAAGTTAAAGAATTTATTTCATGTGTTGTTTTTATACAGAATCTACTCTAAAATTAGGTTTAGTGTGTTGCTGTAGCGTTGTGTATCTGAAATTGACTCAGAAGACAAAATAAAAATAAAGAGAGGGAGCATCACTTGAATGAATATTTCAAACATGCTTCTGCAGTGCAATCTGCACCAATTACCAGTTAAAACAAATAGCACGGTCGTTCCTTTCTGTCCAATAATAACTGGTTCTTCTTCCATTTTACAAAACCAGCAACCATGCAAATAGACTCCAGCAGGGGCTGGCTCTGGCTGTTATCTTCCACACTACATTTCCCACGGTGCACTGCTTTGTTGTTACGTGACAGAAGTAACTTTCAAGGCACGCACACGCAGCAGTGTCTCGTGATGGGGGCGGTTTGGCGTCAGTCTTTCCCGTCTGGAGTCTGACGCACTCCGCCAGCCAATAAGCTCATGTAGCACTTCGGCGCCCGAGCCCGCTGTGGAGGCAGGATTTCTTCAAATAAAGATGGCAGATGTTGTCGAAGGAGACGGCACTCGCTCCGCTGGCCCTTCCACGCTTCACTCGGCGGCTCGCAACGGCTCCGGCATGAGCTCGGGAACGGGCGCCGGCGGCCTCGTCGCGACCACGGTCACCTCCGGGCCTCGGTTGGTCCGCATCGTCAAGTCGGACTCGGGCTACGGCTTTAATGTCCGCGGGCAAGTGAGCGAAGGAGGGCAACTGAGGAGCATCAACGGCGAACTTTATGCCCCGCTGCAGCACGTCAGTGCCGTGTTACCGGGCGGCGCGGCAGACCGAGCTGGAATCTCAAAGGGCGACCGTATTCTGGAAGTGTAAGTTTATATGTAACGTTAAATGATCTATGGACTACATCAAGGCGCGCTTAGCAGCGCTGCCCACCTTTACCGTCATCCCTTGATAGACAGAAAGCGGCCAGTTTGCTGTAAACACTACAGGCGAAAGTCAACAGTGCATTTAAGGGTTTCTGAAGAGAGAAATGACGCTGTAATCCAGTGCAACTGCTAACGTGGCTAATAAGTGGGTTGATGTATTGGAGTGAGAAGCTGAAAGTTAGCCAACCTTGTCACTGCAGCACTGCATCCTTTCAATCAAGAAAAATACTATATTTTAATTGAAATATACATCAATAGAGCTTCCCTAAGGCATGCTTGTCTAGGACTTGTTTACAGCAGGATTTGATATTCTGAGCACATCCAGGCTTGTCATTCAGACATCTAGTATTACAATCATCCTTTAGGTTTTAGGAAATGTCTCCTTTTTGTAGAAGCTGTCTCATAAATTCAAGGACATCTGACAGACCTGACTTTGTTTTCATAAATTTCAGCCTCCCTGATCTTAAAGAGATAGTTACGCAAAAATACAAATTATGTCATCATCTACCAACCCTCATGTTGTTCCATACCTGACTTTTTTGGGTTTTTCTGTGGACCACAAAAGAGCATCCTAGCCAGGATGACATCCTCAATCATTTCGCTTTCCTTGTATGGAAAAAAGACGGCTTGAAAGTGAGTAGAGACTGTTATATTCACTCAATTGCGTTCTTTAGAAGTAAGTCATATATGTTTGGAAGAACTTGAGGGTGAGTAAATAATGACATGCTTTTTCATTTCTGGCTGAACTATCTCTTTAACATCTCTTTGCATGCAGTGTCTCTGCTTGTCATATGCATCGGTGTATGTCTCTGCGTGAATGGCTGCTTCATTTCCACTAGATAAAGGAGGTTTGTGTTTGGACGCGTTTGTCTTCATTGCAGATTCAGGTCACATACAGCAGCGTGAACAGACGAGCTCTCTCATTCCCTCTCATCTTGCTGTAGCTGACTGCGCACTGTTCTAAACAAAATCGAAATAAACCACACTGGACAATTGTGCGAACAATAGCACACACCTTTTGAATGATAGGTATGTCCTTTTCATGAGTGTGGTGATCTCAAACATTTGCAGCATGATTATGTAACCACAGACTTGTTGGCTGTGAACTACATTAGGGGATATCTATTAGCAGGAGCGTCTGGGTTATATTTGGTTTGCCATGTGTTATTTGATGTTATTGTGTCCCTCGAATCTTCACTGGAGCGGTTCCGGTTGCATGTTAATATTCACAGGGCACCTCATTGATGCTGGCGTTGGTTGCCATGGTGACAAGTGGTTTCCGTGGCGCTGAAGGCGAGAGAGCTCAGCATCAGCATCAGTCAGTGTAAACTCAGGACAGAGAGGAGGGCAAAGCATCTCATAAACACCAACTCTTTTTGTTTGGTGGATGCTTCTAAAAGACAAGCCCCCTAAACTGAAAGGGTTGGTTAAATATGTTTATTTTCTCATTACTTGTTGTCTTAATTTGATCAATCCCGGTATTGATTTTTAAAGTGTAAAGCGCAAACCTTTACACTATGCTTATTTTCAATCCCTGCATTCTGCTGATCTAATTTGCACAACTGATCTAGTTTGGGGTCTTGTTGTTTTT
Organism: Garra rufa; assembly: GCF_049309525.1. Lineage (NCBI taxonomy): Eukaryota > Metazoa > Chordata > Actinopteri > Cypriniformes > Cyprinidae > Garra > Garra rufa. Next base: position 28,088,041 of record NC_133369.1, read on the forward strand.
GAATGAATAGTTTTGTAATGTACTTAGTTTTGGGATGCAGCAAAATGACTGTGAACCTCAAAATATTGGCAAACAACCTATTTATATTGAGTCTTCCTTGTATGCTGCTACAATGCATAAACAAACATGCAACATGATAAGTGCAGCTGATTTACAAGCAAATGACTCTTTTTAGTGAACCAGTAAGGATGCGTCTTAACCAATATAGCCTGACTCCCAAAATAAATGACTGTTAACCACCTTATTTTTGTTGTAAGACAGTAAATTGTATGGGTCTGGCTTCTGGTCTCATCCACGTCCAGATATTTTTACCTGTACAAAACAGCTCGCTTTGCTCCTTGATATTGCAAATTGCTGTGTCTAACCATATTATTTTAATAAGGGATGCAACTGTATTATCAGTATTATGGTATCACGATAGCAAAACTGTCACATGGCGATATGTGTACTTTTTAAAATATACTTCTTATTCTAACATAAAAGGTTTGTCTTGGGTTATTATTGCTTTGGCACAGTATCTGTCAAACAAACTAAAACCAAAAGCACAAAATGGCTTAATCTTTTCATCAAGACTGTTTTTGCTGCGTGTTTCAAAGCGCAGAGTGAACCGGCGTGATCCGGTGTTTTCGGTGCCTCAGAACAGCTCAGTTTACAGTATATGCAAATAACTCCTTTTTTTGCATACGCTTTGAGTTTGGTGCATGTTTGGGAACGCAGTTGTGCATTTTAAGTAGTTATGCTTTATTTTTGCTGCAGCATTTCACTTGATTTGTAAGATGTGTTTTTGTAAGCCTGTTTTCATTGAAGCTGGAGTTTGCCAGCTGTATTGCTGTTTCCATCAAAATAAAAGCCTAAAAGTTCAGTATGAATTGCTGACAGCTAGTGGTTTAAATAGGTAACGTTACTGCAATCCAAATTCAATCTCTTTTAAGTGTTGAAATTAGGAAAGAGGTATTGTAATTTCCCTACTGTAGTGTAAAGTAAAAATAATATACCTAGGAAATATTAATTTTCATTTATTTTACAGTGCAACTATTTTGTATGGCTATTACTGTCATAGGAATGACAATAATATACAATTTTTTTTTATTTCTGTAATTATATTCTAATTTGTTTGGCTTCCTAAAACGCCAGTGTGAAGGTAATTTAGGCTGAGACAGTATATCACAAATAAAAAGAGGGTTGAGTCCCCTTTAAAGTTCAGGTACAAGTCAGTTCACAGATTTTTTTTTTTTCTGACTAAAAGAACATGGGTTGGAGCTCTTAATTTTAAACTCTCAAATTGCATTAAAAATAATAATTTAACTTTAAATGTACAAATGTACAAACTTTATGGACAAAATGTACTTCATTTGTCCTTTTTCTTTTTTTATATTCCAATAAATATCGTATCATGGACTTCATATCTAGATATTATTGTATCGTGAGATTGTGATATTGTTACATCCCTAATTTTAGGGATGCACCGATCCGAATCGGCCGATTCATGCTTGCGCGTTTTGTCAGTAAAGCCGGTTCTGTAATCAGCGGTAAATGGCATCAGGTGCATGATTTCACGTTGAGCCGTATATACTACACACAGCCGTTGTTCATTGAGGAGCTGCGCACATTCATACTGATAATGAACATGGATTTGCACAGCTCGTCGGTAAACAACGGCTGTGTGTAGTATATACGGCTCAACGTGAAATCATGCACCTGATGGCATTTACCGCTGATTACAGAACCGGCTTTACTGATAAAACACGCAAGCGATCGGCCGATTCGGATCGGTGCATCCCTACCTAATTTTATTGTATTTTCTTAATTATGAATGCACTGGTTTGTAGTGCAAATAGTTTTACTGTTTACTGCACATTGTTATTCTTCTCATTATTTCCCCTCATAGCGGATAATAAAATGGAAGTCTCACCCCTAGGCTTATGCCGAGTTCAGACTGCACGATTTTCAAAGTAGTCGCGTCACAGATCTTTTCACACTGCATGACTATCTGGTGTAGCGTTCCATCGCTGCTGTGTTTACACTGCAAGATGGATCGGCGACAGGGGGTTTCACACTGCATGACTTTACAATAGGAAGAATCACCGTCAACTTTGTCCCGGTCCACAAACTACGTCTCTCAACCAAACACACGCGAGAAGAAGTGACATGGAAACAACGTGAGGTTACGCGTGCAAGACCGGAGTTCTCGAGTGAGACTGGGATTATTATTAAAAATGGAAGCCCGCAAGAAGCTTGCCATACGAATTGCATGTTTGCAGCGAAGAAAAATAAAAGAAGCCCTTTTCTGAACCGAAACCATGCTAACTCCTCCCCCAACTTTCAGCTGGCCTGGATGTTGCTTTCTCCTTGGCTGTAGGTAATCGCCAATGTTATTTTCACACATTTCACACGGCATGATTTTGAATCACCGACAGGTCCAGATATTTAGCGTGCCAGATATCTCACGGGTGTCGGCGACTCGTCTGCGATTCTCTCAGATCGCGTCTTTGATAGTTCACACTGTGTGATTGTCACTCGCGTGAACGAGCACCGATTTGCCTGTGATTTCAGGCATTTGTCGGCGATTTCTCAAAACCTGTTGTAAAATCGTGCAGTCTGAACTCGGCATTACTTTTACGTTAAGGTGGATAAGCCAATTATTTTAGTTTAGAAAGTCAAGCTGCCTAGATGAATTAGTTAGAAACTCTATCCTGCATAATTTAAATTACTCAGTCATATTAGAGAAATGTTAGTGAAATTTTGCAAAAAAATCTCCATTATCAGGAGAGTAGTGGTCTAAGAAACACAGCCACACAGAAGTCTCTTTCAAACCAAGCAGTTTTCTGTTGGTTAATATGGTGAATCTGCATGACGAACTTGAACCTGTTGTGAAATTTGCATTGGGTAAATCTTTAGCCCTCAGACGAAATTCACATTTGTTTGGATTTCTATTAACATGACTGGATTTCTCCTGCAAAAATTCACGGAACATCAAATTTTCCCTGAAATTTGCAGATTGAATCAGAATCAAATCAAGTGTTTGTGAGAATTGGATCTAAATCTGGAAGTCTGAATCGATACCCAGCATTTTAAAAGGATAGTTAACCCAAAAATCAAAATACTGTCATTAATTACTCACCCTTATGTCATTCCAAATCAGTAAGACCTTCAGAATATAAGATATTTCTGATGAAATCCGAGCTTTCTGACCCTGCATAGACAGCAGTGCAACTGACACGTTCAAGGCCCGAATAGATAGTAAGGACATCGATAAAATAGTCCATGTGTGAAGTTACGAGAATACTTTTTGTGCACAACGAGAACCAAAAATAATTACTTCACTTAACAATTTCTTCTTTCGTGAATGTGTGTCGAAGACAAAGTAGAGAAAAAATTGTTTTTCTTATTTTTCTTGTCTTTGTGCACAAAATGTATTCTCATAGCTTTATAACATTAAGGCTTATCAACTGAAGTCACATGGACTATTTTAACAATGTCCTTACCGTCTTTCTGGACCTTGAACGTGTCAGTTGCATTGCTGTCTATGCAGGGTCAGAAAGCTTTTGGATTACATCAGAAATATCAGTTTGTGTTTATAAGATAACAAAGGTCTTACAGGTTTGAAACAACATAAGGGAGTGAGTAATTAATGACAGAATTTTCATTTTTTGGGTTAACCGTCCCTTTAAATCTCTCAGTTCTCTCTACTCCCTGTTACCATGTTATAAATGGGTAAATGCACTGTAGAAAGTCATGTCAAATATATGATGGAGGGCTCAGCTTTCAGAAAGTGGAAGTACATTCGAAGTGGTCTGGGAGGGGGTCATCCTGCTCTGTCTCTTGTGTTTAATGGAGTGTCAAAAGCAGGGAGATGGTGTGAGGACACAATGTAGGTTGGAGCCACAATTAAAATGTTTCCATGGGCAACACAAAACTGATTCAGTGGCATGATATTTACAGCTCTATTGTACAGTAAGGAGGAGCAGTGAGCGTTTAGTTGATTCAGCGTTTAGTTGAGTGGCTGACTGAGAGCGCTTTTGAGTGTCTACGAGAAACAGATGATAGAGAGAGAGTATGTCAATGTACGGCTGATTGCTGTTGAGTAACTCTTAAGTACTTTCTTCCAGTGATCTTACTGCAACGTATTTGCTGAAAACTCTTCAATTCACATTGCACTACATGTTCAGAAAGGGGTTTTCTTTTCTGCCCTGAATAATCTCTGAAACCTACATAACAGACAGAATGAAATGTCTTTCGTATCAAACACATATACTACATCCATCACAGATTTTGAGGTCACACTCAGGTTTTCAGGACAGGAAATGTCATACTTTGAGTAAGACCTGTTCAGTCGTCTCCAGAGAACTCTCTGCTGTAATAAAACCTGACTTCTAGCAGAGCTCAAAAATAAGGCTTTTTTGGGGCCAGTAGTTCAGATTTGTTTTATTTTTATCTACACTGCTTTTCAAAAGTTTGGGATCAGTAAGATTTTTAATTTTTTTTTTTTTAAAGAAGTCTCTTATGTTCATCAAATTCCATTTATTTGATCAAAAATATGGAAAGTAATATGAAATATTATTGCAATTTAAAATAAGTTTTCTATTTTAATATACTTTAAAATAGAATTTATTCCTGTGATGCAAAGCTGAATTTTCATCATTGCTCCAGTCTTCTGTGTCACATGATTGTTCAGAAATAATACTAACATGCTAATTTATTATCAAAGTTGGAAACTGTTGTGCTGCTTATTTTTATTTTATTTTTTAAACCTGTGATACTTTTTTTTTTAGGATTCTTAGATTAATAAAAAGTTAAAAAGACCAGCATTCAAAATTCAAAATAGAAATCTTTTCTAACAATATAAGTCCTTGCTGAATAAAAGTATTAATTTCTTTTAAACAAAGAATGAAGCAAAACTACTGACCCCCAAACACTTTGAACAGTAGTCTATATTGTTACAAAAGATTCCTATTTTAAATAAATACTGTTCTTTTTAATGTTTTATTAAACAAGGAATCATGAAAAAAGTACCACAGGTTCTGAAAAAAAAATTAACAATCACAACTGTTTTCAATATTGATTATAAATCAGTATATTAGAATGATTTCTGAAGGATCATGTGACACTAAAGACTGGAGTAATGATGCTGAATATTCAGCTTTGCATCACAGGAATAAATTACATTTTATAGTATATTCAAATTAGGGATGGCGAAAACTAAAAAAATTCTTGACCGACCACCGAGCCTCATTAGCCGGTTGAAACCAGTTAACCGATTAGTTTAAAATATGGTACGCTATTTGAAATAACAGCCATTTCCAGCCGCGCCTGCAATTTCGCAACTCTGTCGCATCTGACCGCGATCACACCGAACGCGTCTTTTAGTTCTAAAAACGCGAGGCGCACAGCACTGCCCTTTTTTGGTGACTTTTAATAAAAGAGCGTGCTGCGTTTTTTTTATGTTGCTAAGCAATGACCAAAACAGCTGTCCTGTCAGTCAAATCAAAGGATTATAGCGCGAGCGCTCTAAAATCTTAGTTTTATGCTGTTAAGTAAACTGTCATATTAGCAGAAACCCTAAATAATACAGCTCCGGGTTACCCACGATAGACACAAAAGGTTTCTCCTCTATTTCTTGCAGTCTGGGGACTTTTTAAGCAACCGTAAAATTCCGTCACCACAACAGAAGGCCCGCCTCTCCATTCATTCGATTGGACAATGGAAAAGAACGCAAATGACGTTTGGCGTTTTTCCGCTCAGAGTTGATTTTTTTTTCAACTTCACGCCCTCAAAGCGCTCCTGCAAAAACGTGAGGCGCCTGGGACGCATAAGCAGCGCGTAGAACGCTCACTGCCAACAGAAAACCATTCAAAACAGGCGCCTCCATCTGCAAAAACGCGTTCGGTGTGATCGCGGCCTCTCTCTGCCGCTCTGCCTCCCGCACACACACACACACACACACACACACACACACTGCCACTCGCGTCACTTTTTAAAAATCCCCTACAGCGGGAAACATGAGTCCCGCAAACGCGGCGCCGAAGAGCTTGTTGTATGTAATCGTAGGACAAATGGCTCCTTAGTTTCAAATGGTTTGGGTACAAGGTGATCGCTTTGAAAATAAAGGCGTTTGCCTAGGTTAGAAGCTCATTTGAAACATTGCCACGGCTCATTTAAGAAAATGACAGCTCCGAAGAGACGCCGCTTTAGTTGAGGTAGTGCTAACCATATTAAAGAAAGATGATGATCATCATCACCTTATCGGTTACCACTGAAATGTAGATGTAATGTATTTCCAAATCTAAGCCCATCTTATGCGGAATGTTGCCTAATAGACTGCAACAAAACCAATGGATAAAACAGGCACCTTCAGAATGTGTAAAAGACGCACCGGCACTTTTTTTTTTAACCGACTACCGACAACTTTGACCGGTTAACGTTGATACGGTCAACCACCGGTCAAACGGTCATCGGTTAACATCCCTAATTCAAATAGAAAACCACTATTTTAAATTGCAATAATATTTCACATTATTACTTTTTTTTTCTGTATTTTTAATCAAATAAATGTTTTGATTAGCAGAAAATACTTTTTTAAACAACAATAAAAATATGTACTGATCCCAAACCTTTGAACGACAGTGTGTGCATTTTTATATTTTGAGTTTTTATTAGTGGTGGGCCGTTATCGGCGTTAATCTATTCTCAAAGTTGGGTTGGGAGCTGGGTCTATACTACGCAAGCTATGATGACATTCACCTTGATATTTTAGCACGGATGTACTGTATACCTAGCCGAATTGCACTGTAGGGGGCGAGAACGAGTCTTCGAACCTGTGTGTATGCCTACTGTGAAATTACCACATCAAACATGACATGCTAACATGGATGCAGCTATGAAGCCTTTGGGTTTGCTTCAGGGCAGGGGTGTTGCTAGACCCTTTTTACTGGGGCATGTGCGTGAGTTATATGTACTTTGATAATCCCGAAATAAAGACATTAAACTATATGCAACAACTGAATTGACGCCAGGGGCGTAGCAACCGGGGGGGACGGGGGGACATGTCCCCTGCACTTTTTTTGACCTAGCACCAATATTTCCGCCATTGTTCTCTGATTTGTTACTTAGATTTGAGTGAACTAACATTTAGCCAATCACAGCGCAAATCTCTTGTGTGTCCTCAAATTGCCACTTTGGTGCTGTAAAATGTCCATTGTTCTTCTATTTAGAAATTATTATACTGTATGAACATCACCATACTGTCCCCCCCCCCCTTTTAAATTGGCTACTACACCCCTGATTAACGCTTCTAAAAGCAACGCAGTTTAACCGAAGACTATGCACGCAGATATCCATGCCCGTGCGCATCTGTGTATTTAACTGCAACGCGCACGTCGCACAGCCATTTACGCAGAAGTACATGCAGTGTAGGAATAGTTGGTTATACAAGTTTGTATAGTTAATTGTGTTGTAAATGCAATTGTCAAGCAGTTTGTAATGCATTTTGGAAACAGGAGATGAGCCCCTGGTCTAATGCGCCACCTGGCTTTGGAAACCCGTTTTTAAAGACTTACTTTTAGTCATTATTTGGGTAGTACACTTATTCTGAATGCCTTCGGCAGAATTCAAATTAGCCAAATTATTCTATGCCCACCATTAGTTTATTTATATATATATATAATATATGTATGTATGTATGTATGTATGTGTGTGTGTGTGTGTGTGTGTATAAGATATTTACATATATACACATATTCACCTACTTTATGAAAGCAGTCTGTTATGCTCAAAGGCTACAGTATTATTGAGAAATATTATCGCATTTTAAAATGACTATTCTTGTTTAAAATGTATTTTATTCCTGTGATGGCAACGCTGAATTTTCAGCATCATTACTCTAATCTTCAGTGTAATATGATCCTTCAAAAATCATCCTAATATGCTGATTTGTTGCTCAAAAATATTTATGGAGACAATGATAATTTTCATCAGAAAACTTTGATAAATGCAAATTTGTTTTGAAGGTTTTCAACATGTTAACAAGTTAGATAAATACCATTTCAGCGAGAAAACCAAACATTTCAATATGCAAGGTAAAAAAAAATAGGGAATCAATAATTTTGAAATTTTTTAGTGGCATCACAGCACTGGCTTGAAAGAGCAAATAACTGTTCTGTCAACTGGCCCGAAACCTGGCCATGGGCCAGCGTGCCATCCTTATTGTTGAGCCCTGAAAAGATTAGACCAGAAAATAGGAGCTCCAGGAACTCCGCCTAAGTAGTGGTTCAGGATTAGAAGATATCTGATCTGACATTAACCCTTGAAAAGTTCCTGGAAACCCAAGAATTATAGCATTAACCGTTTAACGTCACACTGGTATTGGCTGTGTAACCAGATCCTTTCTTCTTTCCTTCCATATGCAGAAATGGGGTGAATGTGGAAGGGGCCACTCATAAGCAGGTGGTGGATCTCATCCGAGCAGGAGAGAAAGAGTTAGTCTTGGCCGTCCTGTCGGTTCCTCAGCCAGAGACGGACAGCCTTGATCCCGGGGACGACGGCTCTTCGCAGTCCTGCTATGACTATAGCGACAAACAGGCCGTGCCCATCTCTGTGCCCACCTACAAACATGTGGAACAGAACGGAGAGAAGTTTGTAGTGAGTGTTTTATCTGCTGTGGCCGCTAATGCCTCTGTTTATTTTGATAGTTTTTCCCCCGATGATTTCAGGGTTATTTTTAACAGCGTTGTGTGTTTGTTTCAGGTCTACAACGTGTACATGGCAGGCAGGCAGTTGTGCTCAAAGCGTTATCGGGAGTTTGCCATCTTGCATCAGAATCTGAAAAGGGAATTTGCCAACTTTGCATTTCCCAAGCTGCCGGGGAAATGGCCTTTCTCCCTGTCTGAGCAACAGCTAGACGCTCGCAGGCGAGGGCTGGAGGAATACTTGGAGAAAGGTAAGAGAAGATGACGTAGGAAGGGGCTGTGAGATGAAAATCTAGAAAATAACTGTTTACAGATGTTTCCAACAATCTCTTTCTCTCTCTTGTGTTTTTCTGCCTTTCTCTCTTGATCTCACCAGTGTGTTCTGTTCGGGTGATCGGAGAGAGCGACATCATGCAGGAGTTTTTGTCGGAATCTGATGAGGTAAGCTTTTGTGTGTATAAGTGCTGTGAAAATGTCAGATTTACAATACACAATTATCGAAAGCAAAAGTATTCGCAAAAACGATATTATTGTGCTTCATTGTCTTTTTTTCTGTTTTATAACTGGTGGCAACAGGTATTAAACTGCAATACTGCCACCTACTGTGTTGGAGTATCAATCAGATAATTACTGGCACTAGAGGTGTGCGTAATTGTTGTTTTAACAATGTGAAATTTGACATTAAGTATGCAAACATAACACCTACAGAGTGCGCGCATACATTACGTGAAGTCTATAAGTGAGGTTAAACTAGTTCATGTACGCATTAGAGTGCAATCTTTCACTGCATGATTCAGTCTGTTAAAATGCATTTAGAATGATCACATAATTCAAGATATTTGGGCAGAAAATGAATATAATTCTATCATTTAATATAGTTAATCAATATCACACGAAGAGAGCTGTTTTTTCTTAAAGTCAGCATGGTTACAAATGTAATACTGCTTTTATACAACAGTTCAGTAAACAAGATAATGAAGAGACTTGAGTTCTAGACACCATATTTCCTGTTTTATGCTCTATTTCACTGTTTTGCATCTCTGAGCAACATGACAGTTTTTCGTTCCTGAATGTATCAACCCTAACTGCAGTTAGTTTCCATTAGTTTCTACGCTGCATTTAAACTGTTTAAAATGCCACTTCAGATGCAACTTCTTCAAAGATCAATTTTGTTGATACTGATTTCATTTGTATTGTTATTGTAATTGACTGATTACATGTAAGAATTTGACTCAAAAGATGATGCACACTTAAAAAAAATGGTTTTATAAAGTTAAAAATGCACATAAGGTACAAATCAATTTAAACATATTGGAAAATAATCATTTCTATCACTGCCGTGAACTGAGCACACAGAGTATGAAGAATATCATAAACTTTAGGAGTCAGCTGTCCACGTGTTTTTACTTAATAATAATATTTTTTAAGAATCACTGTAATTGTCTATACTGGTGTATAAAATCTGTTTTATTTTTTCCAAATTCCCTTTATTTATTTATTTAAAAAAAAAAATTTCAGTTTAAATCCCCCCCCCCCCCCCCCCCCCGTAAATTCTATACTCTGTTTGAATGGTTAAATTAAATTTTATTAATCTAATCATGTCTAATTGGTTGAAATATTGCTTAAAACGTACACAATTTAACAGTAATTTATCAAAAGTTTTGAAAATACTAAATTTTTAAGGGCTTATGAAAAAGAAAGAAAGAAAGAAAGAAAAGGAAAAAGGAAGTTTTATTTTTACCACATTATGTTTTCCTTTTTTTTTCTCTTGCTGGACTCCATTTGAATGGCATTTCCAACTATTTGAGTTTATAAAATAATGTATTATTATTTTATTTATTTATTTGTTTTCAGAAATACTGTGTATTTAAATTTTTCTGCTGAATAAATTCTGCTAAATTCTTTTTAAAAATGTTTTGTTAATAATTTTATTATGAGTAGTAGTAGTGTCATTACATTAATATATTTCTGTCCCAGTTTCTTCAAGTTAACCCGAACCTTTATTTTGATGGGTTGCTGTGAAGATGGGTTTCTGCTTGTATATGATATGACGATAAAATGCTGATGAAGTGACTCTCAGAGCAGTTCTAGAGATTGTTTGTGTTCATGTACTCATACATTGAGGCAACAGAGACTGCATCACGTGCTTCAGTATGTGTGTAGTAAATGAAACCGAATGTCTGCGCCATTCATTCACACAGAGATCCACAGAACATGCAGAATTCAAATTTAAATAGTATTTTTATAGCTTAATATTTACAGACAGTAGTCCATATCACGTTTTGATTTAAGTGTACTGACCTACATTTTTATGACTGGATTCCGTTCCACCATAGAGCCCTATATATGTGACACATAATATGTATAATAAGAAAACAGTGCCTTTCCCGCTGATATTCTTCCAGTCTACCTAGAGATTCCCATTAGGGTCATCTGGTCTTAAAAAAATAGGATGAAGGATGGCAGGGCTGTTTGGTGTGTTTTGGTTGCGCTCATAGGGCGTTGCAAGCATAAATGGGAAGTAACATGGTACCATAGGCAATGTCTATTGCCGTTCATCCTCACTAATCACATAACCACTCTGTCTGTCTGGGCAGTGTTGGGGAGTAACTAGTTACATGTAACGGCGTTACGTAATTTAATTACAAAATAAATGTAACAGTAATTCATTACAGTTACTGAGAAAAATGTGTAATTAAATTACAGTTACTTCTGAAAATGTTAAAGATTACAAATGGGGTTACATTAGGGCTGGGTGATAAAACGATAACGATATATATCGCGATAGACAAGAGATCGATATCAATAAAAAATGTGTTCGATAAAACGTTCGATATTTTGTATTCTTCGTCGGCCGCCCAGCCCCCCTTTAACGTCCAGTTCATAGCGCCAGATCACAATAGAAGTTGAGGTTATCTTTCCTACAGAACGGGTCCATGTTGTTGTATTAAACAAACTAAATAGCCTTATGTTATTTATCTTATTTACACGACGGCATGTGATTTCTGTCTCTACATGATCGCGCTTTTACAATGTCTCCTCACAGACGGGATCGCGGACTCCATTCATAAAAACGGACTTTACTATAGGGCGGAATTCGTCGATTTTTGGACCAATATATCAAAAGTTGGTCTGTTAATTAATTCAGATCGCGATATGGACTAGTGTCTGTGAAAACTGAAATGCAAAAAGACTGTTTCAATAAGAATCCTGCATGTTCCGTTTGCCTCTATATGAATGAATGGAGGAGACGCGTTTTATTTTCACTACACGCATACTGCACACGTGACGCTCCCGCTAATTTTTGGCCTTTGCATCTCACATGAACAGACAAACTCCAATAAATACATCTCCAAAGCTGCTGTGAGTGTCACTTTTTGTCAATTTTACCGTTTCATTAGTGAAACTAGCATCATTCATACTGTATTACACACTGAAACTTCACGGCAACCTGTCAAAATAAAAGTACGGTTTAACATGTAACAGAACAATATTAGTCTTGTATTACTGTACAGTATAATGTAGGTGTTTATATGTTCACATTTAAATAGTTTACATAAAACAATATATATATGATAAAAAATAAATACTATTATTATTAAACCTTTTTTTAACTGAATATAATTTTTCTTCTATGTATTAATTTTAACAGTAAAGCTCCGTTTATTTTTATTTTTATTTTTAAAAATAAATCTGTGATTTTGCTTTCATTTGATTATCAGAAAAATTAAAACAAGAATTTCTGAGAAAAAAAAAAAAAAAAAAAAAAGATTGTAAGGCCCTATTGTTCAAAATGTTGAAAGTTTTGGACTTATTTTTTCACTTAAATAAATATTTTTGTTATACACAAAGTATAGGCTAAAGTACCGGGAAAGAAGTAATGTTGGCTACTGGCAACCAGCAGTCTGTGCAGAAAAAATATAATCAGCCAAGTACTTTGCAACAACCTCTGACCTATGGTCAAGCCGTACTTCTGGGCCATACATTAGCTTGACCATTCACTTCATCGACAATGAATGGGGTTTGATTAAGAGATAATTAAGTGTATATTGTGACTTTAGACTTATGTTTACATTTTAATTATTTGAGTTTTCCATGGTTGTTGACATTTCTGTCTTAATAACTGAGGGGATTATGATCAGAGGCAGGTTAAGTTTAAAATAAAAATGCTTGAGTGTAATATATTTTTCTCCTGGTCCTTATTTTAAATGGGTCATCAAAATATCAATAATTATCGATATTGACCGATATGAAACACTGATATCGTGATATAGTTTTCAGCCATATCGCCCAGCCCTAGGTTACATTTAAAATTTTTCTTTACAAATCTGGGATATGTTCAATATCTGTTGCTTTGCCTGTTTTTGATATGCACGATGCCTTCTGCTAAGGCCATTTAATAAAGCGGTACTATTCTGATGCTTTTGATTGATTTTCCGGTTTGTATTTGCGACGCACTACGTCTGCCAATTAGGTTAATCCTCTTTTTCAGCGCGTTCATCGTCCCCTTTGTGTATTCGAGATCAATATTAAAAGCATTCATAACAAATTAGCTAGCCTGCTAGCTGCCTTTACCAGACACACTTGTATTTATGAACCCTTTCACAAAAAAATATCGCATTTTCAAACCATTTTAATTTTGAGTGTCATTTGTAAAATCAGTGTTTAGACTACTGCGTGATTTTCAGCTGAAACGTGACTAATGATTTGAAGGATGAAAATCCGCTGCAGTTTTGTTTATTTTCGAAAAATATAAATCTATTTTTCTGGAGGGCTTGAAACTTTTCTCTATAATGATCGATGTTGACCTAACATGCCACCTAGTGGACAAATCTCTCAGTTTGTCCCATTTTGTCCCAGTTGGTCATTGAATCTAAGCAGTGTTTTAGATGAAATGTAACTTTATTTAAAACAATAAAAAAAATAAACAATACCATGGATTTTATGACACGGCTACAATGATGGAGTCTGTTTGGATTTGGCAGTATCTATTCTAGAATCTATTCTTGCTTCTGTTAGTGAGAAATAATTATTAGCCCTGTATGGTATAATGATTTCCCTTCACAAATAGTGGTAAAAAATTAATAGTATGCAGATTTTTACTATTTTTTATTATATCAGCAAGAAGAAAAAAAAACGTGTTTTTACTACATTATTATAATCTAGAATTGTGTTTTCTCTTAAATATAACTAAAAATAATTATCTGCTTTTTTAGAGGAAACATTCAAGAAATCTTTTTTAAGATTTAAGTTTTTTTTTTCAAGGCATTGTTACTTGCCAATGTGTCCTGTCAAAGCTATGCAAAAATTTGATTTTGTAACAACAGTAAACATTTTTTTTTGTTATAAGGTCTGGTTTTGTGGTGGCTGTACTTTAAAATTAAATTAATATAATCTTAATTCAAGTGATGAAAGATTTTGAAATTCTAACAGTAATCAGAGTGCTACTGTAAGTTCACACCTGCTTGGTACAGTATAAAGTTGAAAATATCCATTAGAAACTTAAAAGTAATCAAAAAGTAATCAGATGTAATCAGTTACTTTACTTTTCTAAAGTAATTGAAAAGGTACACTACTTTTTACATTTTAAATAGGGTAATTTGTAATCTGTAATCTATTACATTTCCAAAGTAACCTCCCCAACACTGTGTCTGGGCATGCAGACTTTGTCCTCTGGGACAGGGTGGCCAGGCTTGATTTTTTAAGCATATTAGGATGATAAAAAATGTTTCATGCCCTGCTAACAGCCAGAGCGCTGCAGTCATTTTGTATTTTTATAGGCCAACCCAGAAGTTTGCGTAACCCTGGTTCCCTCAGCAAAAACCCAATAGGATTTTTCCATTGATTTTTTTATTTTTACAGAAAATAAGCACAGGGACCAACAAATTTTATGATTCTTGATCATGATAATCTTTGCAAATGAACAACTTTTATGAATTTTAAAGGTTTAATGAACCTACTTTTTTGTACTGTTCTCTAAAGTCCACTTACAATGTTATTGAGATTTTACATGCTATTTTCTGTCCTGTTTTGACCCCTCTCATCATAGTTTGAATAAGCATGGCGGATTGTAAACTCAGAAGTAAACACCCACTGCTACGATTGCCTAACAGTTGTGTATGTTTGACAGCTTACATCCTTCATAGATGGACGCAGCTGTGATTTAGTTTAAAAACACATAAATACTCATGTCAAATGGTCTGTAATAACAGACAAAGCAATAGTGATGTAATAAAACAGTTACTCACACTTGTGTAGTGTGACATTACTGTCGGATCCAATATAGTCAGCACAGCATCGTCTTCTATCTTCAGTCTTTCTGAAATCCTGCATTCAATTGTGCCTTGTTTGTAAACGAATCCATGGTATAATGAAGTGAACAAAGGTTGTGATATAGGAGGCGGCGTTGATCTTCTTCTGCGGAGGTGGTGTTTAGCCACACTATTATATCATAAAGTGACACATTCCACAACCTGTCATTTTGGCAGATTGGCTTCAATATAAGCTGTTTTTAGACTAATGAGAAAGTTTTGAGTTCTGAAACTTAAAGATTGTTTTTATAGTACAGTGACCTCTTATATGTCAGATCAAGGGAATTTTAAATTTTTCAGTTCATGAGCCCTTTAAAGCCTAAATATGATCAGCACACAGCAAAGACCGCTAAACGAGTACATGCAAATGTATTTGAACAAAGAGAAGGAGACTGTAAAAACCTGCTTTAGCTTGATTATAACTGCAAATTTCCATGTGATGAAATGGGCAACACGATACGACTTAAGCACACTTCCCAGAAAGGCCGCAAGATGACACAATATTATTTAAAATAAGAGTTAAACAACTAAAAATCAAGATGTAAGCTGAAATCATGTTTATTTGTTTTATTAAAAAAATAAAAAAAATAAAAACCTTAACAGCTGCCATTTATGTACTGTCATAACAAGTTAATTAGTAATATGATATAAACCGTGATTAACTATGAGGTTATGGAATTTAATTATTTTAATTGCTATGCATATTTTGATATTCTCTTACTTTTTGTAAAAAATAAAATAAAATAACAGAAGTATCAGAGATCTAAGTAGCAAGTCAGCTGCCGGCAATAATAGAACTTTGTTGGAAGACAGAAAGAACGAAAGAGACGAATCAAAAGAAAGAAAGAGACAAATAAGAAAGAGAAAGATAGAAAGAAAGAAAGAGACAAATTAGAATAAAAGACAGATTAGAATAAAAGACAAATACAAAAGTGACAAAAAGACAGAAACAAATAAAGAGAAAGAGAAAGAAAGAAAGAGACAAATAAGAAAGAAAGAAAGAAAGACAAAAAGGATAGAAAGAGAAGGAACCAAAAGATCAAAGAAAGAAATCAAAGAGACATAAAAGACAAGGAAAGAAAGAGACAAATAAGAAAGAAAGACAAATGAGAGAAAAAGGAAGAAAGAAACAAATAAGAAAGAAAGAAAGAGACATAAAAAAGAAAGAAAAAGAGACAAATAAGAAAAAGGAATAAAGACAAAAAGGATCGAAAGAGAAAGTAACAAACACAAAAATAAAGAAATGAAACAGAGACGTAAGATATAAGAAAGAAAGAGACAAATAAAAAGAGACATAAAAAAGAGACAAATTAGAAAGAAAGAGACAAGAAAGAGACGAAAAAGAAAGAAAAAAATGAGACAAATAAAAGAGAGAAAGAAAAAGACGAAATAAATAAGAAAGAAAGAAAAGGTATAAAATATGAAAATAAAATTGCAAGAAAAAAACTGAACAGTCCTCCCAGGGCTCAAAAACCGGTACAGTATGTCTTTCAAAATCAGATGGACCTGGTTTCATATCTGTTTATTTTTGTTCAAATGAAATGGATTGTTTAATCAGTATAAAGAAGCAGCTTTTTAAAATGTGGCAATCTTGATGTTATTTGTATACCAATTTGCATTTCCCATTGCTCAGCTGTGAGTGTGAGTCTGTACCTGTCAGGGTGTTTCTCCAGCACACAGTGGACAAGCAGCCTAAAGCACTACTCTGCCTGTTTAGACTGTATTTTTAGGTCGCTCTCTCTCTCTTATTCCTCCTAGAATTATAACGGTGTTTCTGATGTGGAGCTAAGGATAGCCATGCCAGACAAAACTACAGTTACCGTCCGGGTGCGAAAGAATTGCACAACAGACCAGGTCTACCAGGTACTGCATTTAATCATGCAACATTTTATATCAAATGCAACAGTTTTCATATCCATACATTACATTCTTCCTCCTGTCTTTTTCAGGCTGTTGTAACAAAAATTGGGATGGACAGCATTACAGCAAGCTATTTTGCCCTGTTTGAAGTCATTAACCACTCCTTTGGTAAGAGTTTGTCTCATTTAATGCTTGTTTAGTAGTAACAAGTGATGTAGTGGTTTAGATTGCTTAATTTTGGTTTATACAAATAATTGAACCCCATGATCAACTGATTCCAATCTGATTGTTCATATCAATACGTTGATATTGATATTTGTCACCGCAAAATGAAAATTCAGTCATTTACTCACCCTCTAGTTGTTTCAAAACAGTATGGAGTTATTTCTTCGGGTGAAAACTGAAGAAAATATTTTGAAGTATGTTGGTAACCAGGAATAGTTTGGTTACAACTGGTTTGGAACAACTAGAGGGTGAGTAAATGATGACTGAATTCTCATCTTGGGGTGAACTATTGCTTTAATCTATTTTAGATGCATCGTAAGACATGAAATGAAATTTTGCCCATAGTATTTTTTTTTTTAAATTCATATAATGATTTTTTCACAGTTCTCACATTTGCTACCTTTTATTTCCTAGAATTTAAATGGTTCTCTCATGTATGGAGTTTGGGAGCTCACTGCTGTTGAATTATACAAGCCTCTTTGTTTGCTAATCTTCTTATCCAGTCACTTAATGAAGGCAAAATGTTCACGGAAGCAAAGACCAGGAGACTCTTGGGTATCTTCAGCAGGCTTCTTTATTGAGAATGCACCGTGTGGCACTACAGTCATCAAAAGCCTAACTATTGTAACTAAGGCATTGATACATAGTAGTTTATATGCATTTAAGGGGGCAGTGGTTAAAATGGAGACAGAGCATTTGGGTGATGACCTTAAAACATGCAAATTAAGTATTTAGGTATAGCAACCTGCCCCATTTACCAGTCCTAATTCAATCAGCATAAGTAGTCAAAGAATGTGACAGGGTCACCAAGAGCCATTAAAGACCAAATGTGAGAGACTCAGTAGTCTGGCTTATTTGACTTACAATACAGAGAACAGGAACCTCCTGGTACAAACTTTGCTTGAAAGAAACATTGGTTCTTCTGAAATGAATGCCTTTTGTATTTCATATGTGACCCTGGACCACAAAACCAGTCATAAGGTTAAATTTTACAAAACTGAGATATATACATCATATGAAAGCTCAATAAATATGCTTTCTATTGAAGTATGGTTTGTTAGGATAGGACAATATTTGGCCGAGATACATCTATTTGAAAATCTGAAATCTAAGGGTGCAAAAAATCAAAATACTGAGAAAAACACCTTTAAAGTTGTCCAAATTAAGTTCTTAGCAATGCATATTACTAATCAAAAATTACATTTTGATAGGTTTACAGTAGGAATTTTACAAAAAATCTTCATGGAACATGATCTTTACTTAATTTCCTAATGATGTTTGACATAAAAGAAAAATCAATAATTTTGACCCATACAATGTATTTTTGGCTATTGCTACAAATATACCCCAGCGACTTAAGACTGGTTTTGTGGTCCAGGGTCACATATATGGGACATTCTCCCATATTTGGGAGTTGGTGCAGACTGCTGTCCCACAACCAAAAAATACACATAAAAAGCATTTAAGTATTCAAATCTTAGATGTTTGCTATGATCTATTGAGACACACAATATTCAAAATATCAGTAAGCTTAGTATATATAAAATCATCATTTAGTGGGAAATAGCAATAGGGAGATGGCTGTCTTTTTTTTTTTTTTTCATTTCATTCCATTGTTGTTTTGAAAAAGTAAAGTATTCTGAATTATCAACTAGGATGTTATGATACTGTTTGGTTTAATGTATATTCAATCTAATGAATCCTTAATCTTGAAATCATATGATCAACTTTTTGCCTTTTACAAGGAAAAATTGGATTCAAAATACAAGTCTCATACTTGAAATATTGTTAAAACTGTAATTGTTATTGATTTACCTTTTGAAAATGTTTTAATAAACGGATAAATATATATTTACAACGTAGGTGTAAGCAAAATCTAAATAGGTCAATATAACCCTTCTTATTAAATTATAGATTACTGTGTTTCGTTAGTGGCAAATTTGGGGAGAGGACAAATATTTCAAAACTTCCTGAAAATAAAATGAGAATTAACTGCACAATTATTAGAAATGTGTATCTTGGATATTATACAGTTTGCATACATCCAAAATTTATGGAAAAATACACATTTTTACTTTTTTGGCCGAGTTTGAACCAATTCTGTAGAATGGCCTATATACACGATTGTTCAAAAATTGTCTGTAAGATTTCTTTAATGTCTGTTAAAGAAGTCTCCAATACTTCCCAAGCCTACATTTAGCTGGGGGAAAAAAAAACAGTAATATTGTGAAATATTATGATTTAAAATGTTTTTATATGTGTATTTAGGCTACATGTATGTATACACCCCAAATGTTTATTTTGTTGTTTATTATGTTATGGGAAAGCTGAATTTTCAGCAACAGTACTCCAGTCCTTCTAATTTGTTAATAAAGGAACATTTATTATTTTTATCCATGCTGAAAATAAATGTGCTGCCTACTATTTTTGTGGAAACCGTGATGCATTTTCTCAGAGTTTGAATAAAACCGCATTGAATCAAACATTAAAAAGAACAGCTTTTATTTAAAATAGAAGTCTTTTGAAACCGTAGGAAATGTCTTTGCTGTGATACTTGGTTAATTTAATGCACCTCCTTGCTGAAAAGAATTTTTTTAAACCATATACTATCTATTAACTCTAAATCTGTAATATTCATGTTATAAAGTGATATATAAAGATGAATGAAGTGCATAATGAAGTCTTCCTATAAATACCCGGACACTTTCTCTCTGTCCCTGTTTCCTTATGCTTATCGACATCTATATCTCCGTCTCTCTATCTCTTAGCACGCAAGCTGGCCCCTAATGAGTTTCCACATAAGCTGTATGTGCAGAACTATACATCTGCTGTCCCAGGCACCTGCCTCACGCTTCGCAAGTGGCTCTTCACCACAGAAGAAGAGATTCTGCTCAACGATAATGAGCTGGCCATCAACTATTGCTTTCATCAGGTCTGCAAACTTGTGTGTTTTCAAGCAAATGTATGTTAGTGGCTGTGTGCTGTGCTTTTAATCTGTTACTTGTGTGTTTACTTGTGTCCTCTCTCAGGCTCTGGATGATGTGAAAAAGGGATTCATCAAAGTGGGAGAGAAATCCTACCAGCTCCAAAAGCTCACAGAACAGAGGAAAATGACCATGGTCAGTCTTTAAACAATGCAGATTCACTGTTATAGGAAATGGTGGGGTTCTGGGGGAGGCATAGTTAATCAAAAAATGAAAACTTTGTCATTTACTTACCATCATGTTTTTCCAAACATGTATGCTGTTATGTTTTCTGTGCAAGACAAAAGGAAAGTTTTGAATCTTGGAATCCTTTCCAGCTCTCAAATTAAATATCAGAAGTCATAGGTTTGACACCATGAAGTTTGATTTGATCTGATTCAAAGGGTTAGTTCACCCAGAAAAGAAAATTCTGTTATTAATCACTCACCCTCGTGTTGTTTCAAACCTGTAAGTGTTCATCTTTTGAACACAAACTGATATTTTAAATGAAATCCAAAAGCTTTTTTACCCTGCATAGAAAGCAATGCAACTGGCATGTTCAAGGCCCAGAAAGGTGTTTTAAAAATTATTGTAAATTTGATGAGAATAAGATACTTTTTTCAAAAACACTAAAATGTCTTTCCAACCCTGAACTTTTGAACAGTTTAGTATTAATGTACAGTAGCGTACACGTTTAACTGAAAAGTGAATGAATCATAATGCAAGTGCTTCCTGTACCTCTCTGCAGTATTTAAGTATTCTGAGGACTTGTGAGGGCTACAATGAGATCACTTTCCCGCACTGCTCCTGTGACTCACGTAGGAAAGGTCACGTCATTACAGCGATCAGCATCCGCCACTTTAAACTCCATGCGTGTACAGAGGATGGCACTCTAGAGGTGAATATGTTTGCTTTGATAGAGTAAAAAGCTGCGTATTAGTAGTGGATGTTGTTGATACTTCATTTTATATAAATTAGAAAATAATTCAGATGATGGTTTCTAATGATTTCAAATTTGCTCTTTCTGTCATTACAGAATCAGGTGATAGCATTTGAATGGTCTGAGATGCAGAGATGGGACACAGATGAAGAAGGAATGGCTTTCTGTTTCGAGTACGCGCGAGGGGAGAAGAAACCTCGCTGGGTCAAAATCTTCACTCCATATGTGAGTCACACTGAGTCATGCACTTGACTGTGTCGCCATGAAAATGCATCATTTTTAATGATCATATTTAATGGACAAGTTCACTTCCAGAATGAACATTTCCTGATAATGTACTCATCCAAGATGTTCATGTCTGTCTTTCTTCAGTCAAAAACATTCCAGGATTTGTCTTAATATAGTGGACTTCAATGGGGAGCAAAGTGTTAAAGGTCGGAAATTGTAGTTTCAATGCAGCTTCAAAGCTGTACATGATCCCAGCCGAGGAATAAGGGTCTTATCCAAGCAAAAACTTCCCGTTCTCTCTATTGAAACAAACACGGAAGTGACCCAGACCGCAATTCATCGACTGGCCGCTAGAGACTGGCTCCAAAAGGGAGTCATTTCGATAGACTCCCCATTGTTAAATGGCCAACTTTACAGCAGAAAAAATGTTTACAGTCTGGTACAAAAAGTCCTCCATGTCAACTGTGAGGGTGGGGGGATTTTTTTATAACTCATCCGTTTAAGTAATATTAAGCCTCAAAGTTCTGCATAATTAAGGGCGTGGCCACTTGAGTGACAGGTGGGTCGCAGCTGCTGTCACCACTGTCGCACTAGGCAGGCGTGGTTTCAGCAACCAGCTCCACCCACGTCCCGCCTTTATTGCCCATTTTCGATTATCTGGGAGTGATTCCAAGATGGCGACGGCTGACTCCCGGCCACTTTGAGCTTAAAAAATGTTCTTCAGAAACCTACGGTGACGTCACAGACACTATGTCCATATTTTTTACATTCTATGGTCTTACCTAGTGAAACAATCGGTTGTTTTCAAAAAATGTATATACTTTTTAACCATAAATGCTCGTCTTGCTCTAACTCAACCTCACCCATTATGTAATTATGCACGCGTAATGTAGCCGGTACTACTGACATGGTGTTTATAAAGCGAGCGTGCAAAAGAAAGTCAAACGCCCGTTACAAACAAATTATGATTTTGAAGTTGGAAAAGCTTGACCTTTCCAAGTTGTTGATGTGCATCGCAGAGCTAGTTCAAGGCCAGCATTTGTGGTTAAAAAGTATATACATTTTTTTACATGTTTTTTTTTTATGAAAATGAATGATTGTTTCGCTAGATAAGACACTTATTCCTTGGCTGGGATCATTTAGAGCCCTTTGAAGCTGCATTGAAACTGCAATATTGGACCTTCAGCCAGTTGGCTGCTATTAAGTCCATTATACAGAGAAAAATCCTGGAATGTTTTCCTCAAAAACCTTAATTTCTTTGTGACTGAAAAAAGAAAGACACGGCATGGGGCTGAGTAAATTATCACTCTTTTTAAATTTTCACTCTGTTAGTGAACGTCTCCGTTAAACATACTGAGCCCTGGCACTAAAAATGCCTTTACCTTTCTAGTTCAACTACATGCACGAGTGCTTCGAGAGAGTCTTCTGCGAGCTCAAATGGAGAAAAGAGGTGGGTACTTCAGTTCTGAGTGAGAGTCTGCTTGCTCTTCTTGTTCTTATTGATTGATATATATTTTCAGGTTGAAGAGGAGGCCACAGACAAGGACAATAAGAACTGCAGTAAAGATGGTATGTGCGGTAAGGTAAGGCTCTGCCTGCCTCCGTTTTGAATTGTGGATATTAAAGAATGAGTTTACTTCCAGAGAAAAAAATCCTGATAATTGACTCACCCCTATGTCATTCAAGAAATTAAGGTTTTTGAAGAAAACATACCAAGATTTCTCTCCATATAGTGGACTTCAATGGTGGCCAATGGGTTGAAGGTCTAAATTGCAGTTTCAAAATTGTTCAATTTTTTGGAAAATGACTGATCTCTTCTTCCTCGGCTGGGATTGTGTAGAGCCCTTTGAAGCTGCACTGAAACTGCAATTTGGACCTTCAACCTGTTGGCCACTACCCTGGAAATCCAGAGGTCTCGCGAGAGTACAATTTGAATTGTCTCTGCAAGACACTCTGGCATCGAGCAATGATGCACGTTACTGCATTATGTAAGCAGTTCTGGGAACCAATCAAATTGGTGTATCTGATGTAGGCGGGCCAGAGGCAAGCTAAGCTGATGACAACAGTGTTGCGACGTCCGGAATCATTTAGTAAACTTTGAAAGATGGCTACAGATGAACACCAGTTGTTTGAACAATGAACGAGTTAGACTTGGCTTTTCATATAAAAGATGAACAGAAAACCGCGCTCGAATCGTTCCTTTGCAAGAAGGACCTTTTTGCTGTTTTGCCGACTGGATACGGCAAGAGTTTAATCTATCAGTTAGCTCCGCTGTTGTGATTGGTTGTGGCATTATCCAATTGAGTGCAGTGAGAGTTTCAAATGCATGCTTGGTGCCGCCCCTCGAGTTAGGCCCTTTTCGTTGCTCGATGCCAGACCCTTAATCTTAATAGATTAGGGTCTGGATTTTTTTCAGGCTAGTTGGCCACCATTGAAGTCCACTATATGGAGAAAATCTTGGTATGTTTTCCTCAAAAACCTTAATTTCTTTTCAACTGAAGACAGAAAGACAAACATCTTGGATGAGTAAATTATCAGGAAATGTTTATTCTGGAAGTGAACTAATCCTCTAATGAGTGTGCGTAATGTGTGCTCTGAAACCAGTCTCTCTTTGACAGAATATCTTCCAACTGTTGAGACACAGAAGGGATGGAGGCACATGAATGAAGAGATCATCTCCTCTTGAATTCTCAAACACACGCACACGTACACTAAAAGCTGCATACAGAGACTCCGAAAACATTTCAAACCAGTCCCATATGCTTATACGTACTCCACTACTGATACACACTTACCGAAATAGGAAGATACGAAGCAGGAAATGACATAACCACAGTACAACGATCAAAATATGGAACTACAAGAGACTTTTAGAGACTTACGCCATCATTTCACTGGACTGGACAGAATTATGTTGGACGTACTGACCACCAGGGAGAGATGCCGCTGAAAGTGATGTCTGATGAGCGCACCCTGGTCGTTGACATGGCACCAGCATTGTGACTAATTCATGTCATGTGACTGGTCTTCAGATGCAGACAGCTGAGAGACTGACCTGTCCTTCTGCAGAGAGTGTCAATTTGAAGACATGGAAACGTTGGCGGTCTGACTAATGCATCATCCTGACACTAACACGTGCACCTGTGAGGGCAGAGATGCTCTCTCAGAATGTATCCATTCAAAAAAAGAATATATAAAACCATTACTACATTTTCCACTTGGACAATCAGAGTGAGAGAGGGAAAGAGAAAACGAGCCTTTTCAAGCGAGTAGAAACAAGGGCGAGAGAGACAGATCAATACTTTCCATGCTTTTCCACACTAAATTGTCTCTTACCTCACTATTGCCACTGTGTTGGTAGTAGGTTTGTACAGATTTTCAGCCCTTTAGCTGAACTGAGGTTTTTAATTTAATTTTTGTTTGTGCTCTCATCTGTCTTTTTATTCTCCAAAGCAGTATTTGATTGCGTTAGCCATCGCCAGGCCCAGATGGAATTTCTGTTCTGATTTTTATTGGACATTTCTGCTGGTAAAATGTGTTAAATGGGTCAATGACATAATGCTCTTTTTAAATTATTTATTCAAAATGTTAAAAATACAAGTCATACATACAGATATTGAATACACCTCCTATGAATCTTTTTTTCTGATATAAAATATTTTTGAGGGTTAGTTCAGGTTCCAATTCATTCCTTACATATTTATAATTCATAATATTTGTGTAAACAATGGCACTTTAAAATAAGGTTTCATTTGTTAACATTAATGTATTAACTAACATGAGTGAGCAATGAACGATACATTTATCACACTATTGATTCATCTTTGTTAATGTTAGTTAATATAAATACTGTTATTCATTGATAATGTTTGTTCACAGTACAATAACTGTTAACAAACACAGCTTGTATTTTCATAACGCATTACTAATTGATGAAATTAACATTAAAATTAATACATGCTGTAAAAGTATTGTTCATGCTTTGTTCATGTTAACTAATGTAGTTAACTAATGTTAGCTAATGAACCTTATAGTAAATAGTTAGCAGAAGGGTAACACTTTACAATAACTAATGTCAACAAATGACACCTTAATGTTTTAAATAGCATAAACAATGAACAATACATTACAGTATTTATTCATCTTTGTTAATGTCGGTTAATAAAACCAGTTGTTCGTTGTTAGTAAATGTTAGTTCACAGTGCATTAACTGTTAACAAACACAACTTTTGATGTAACGCATTAGTAAATGCTGAAGTTAACATTAACTAAGATTAATAAATGCTGTAGAAGTACTGGTTAATCTTCGTTTATGTTAACTAATGTAGTTAGCTGATGTTAACTAATGAACCTTATTATAAAGTGTTACCAAAACAATACTTTTCACCTTGAAAGATATATTTAAAAGTTTTTTCTCAGTGGTTCTCAACAGTTTTGCCTTTCCAACACCGTATTTAAAGTATTAGTTAAGTTGTTTTAATAGAACTATAATTTAAATAATTGTAAGTTATCTTAAGGCCACGTTGTTTTTTAATATCTTATGAAACAACATGAATATAAAAGGTGTACAGTATTTCTGAGAAAAAAAAAGTCTTTTAATGGGCATTCTTACATGTCAAAGACCCAAACACAGCTGAGAGTAGACTTTAGTATCAGACTTTATTTGTATAACCTGTGAACACTCAAGGGCTGGTGAATATGATCAACTTGTGAATTCTGGGTGTTGTGAATCTGCAGAGATTGTGTGTGGGTCTGGCCATGGCTGTAGAGCACCTGCCCACTGATCATCTGTACCAGTGCTGTGTGGGTGTTCGCTCTGCTCATATATGACTTGAGTTGTATTACCAGTGTTATAAATGTGAAGCACTGAATTGGAAAGCCAGCAGTGTTCGTTATGTGTGCATATTGGGCTGCATGGTTTACGATTTTTAGGATGCCATGCCTTTATCCGCCAATAGGTGGCTCTGAACGCACAGGAAGCCGTCTGCATCAAACCAAGTGTGAGTGAGATCATCCATTTGACTTTTTTCAGTGTTACTTACATTGTAGCGCAGGCGCATACAAACCTGTCACTCCGGACCAGTCATGACATGTTTTGCACTTTTTAAACAGTGTGTGTGTGTGTGTGTGTGTGTGTGTGTGTGTGTGTGTGTGTGTGTGTGTGTGTGTGTGTGTGTGTGTGTGTGTGTGTGTGTGTGTGAGGTGTGTGTGTGAGGTGTGTGTGTGAGGTGTGTGTGTGAGGTGTGTGTGTGAGGTGTGTGTTAGAGACTTGACAGCATGCCATTTCTGTCCTGTACTGTTCCATTATGTTTCTGTCATCACATTTATCAACTTTAAAGGGATATTTTGGTTTTAATATCCACGCTTTTTTTAAAACGTAGGTAAGCCTGTGGGTGAGACTTCCGGTTTATTATCCGCTAACTTAATAACAGAAGAATAACAACATGCAGTAAACAGTAAAACTGTTTGCACTACAAACCATAATTAACATAACATATTAAAAT
Source organism: Garra rufa (assembly GCF_049309525.1). Lineage (NCBI taxonomy): Eukaryota > Metazoa > Chordata > Actinopteri > Cypriniformes > Cyprinidae > Garra > Garra rufa. The sequence goes on from NC_133369.1 coordinate 28,114,756, forward strand.
AATATGATAAGACACGATTTTGCAATATCAAGCAGCAAAACTAGCTGTTTTGTACAGTCGTGGCCAAAAGTTTTGAGAATTACATAAATATTGGAAATTGGAAAAGTTGCTGCTTAAGGTTTTATAATAGCAATTTGCATATACTCCAGAATGTTATGAAGAGTGATCAGGTGAATTGCATAGTCCTTCTTTGCCATGAAAATTAACTTAATCCTGAAAAAACTTTCCACTGCATTGTTAAGAAGGCTTCAGGGCATCCAAGAAAGTCCAGCAAGCGCCAGGATCGTCTCCTAAAGAGGATTCAGCTGCGGGATCGGAGTGCCACCAGTGCAGAGCTTGCTCAGGAATGGCAGCAGGCAGGTGTGAGCGCATCTGCACGCACAGTGAGGCCAAGACTTTTGGAAGAAGGCCTGGTGTCAAGAAGGGCAGCAAAGAAGCCACTTCTCTCCAAAAAAAAACCATCATGGACAGATTGATCTTCTGCAAAAAGTATGGCGAATGGACTGCTGAGGACTGGGGCAAAGTCATATTCTCTGATGAAGCCTCTTTCCGATTATTTGGGGCATCTGGAAAAAGGCTTGTCCGGAGAAGAAAGGTGAGCGCTACCATCAGTCCTGTGTCATGCCAACAGTAAAGCATCCTGGTACCATTCATGTGTGGGGTTGCTTCTCATCCAAGGGAGTGGGCTCACTCACCATTTTGCCCAAAAACACAGCCATGAATAAAGAATGGTACCAAAACACCCTCCAACAGCAACTTCTTCCAACAATCCAACAACAGTTTGGTGAAGAACAATGCATTTTCCAGCACGATGGAGCACCGTGCCATAAGGCAAAAGTGATAACTAAGTGGCTCGGGGACCAAAACGTTGAAATTTTGGGTCCATGGCCTGGAAACTCCCCAGATCTTATTGACTTGTGGTCAATCCTCAATCCTCGGGTGGACAAACAAAAACCCACTAATTCTGACAAAGTCATTATGAAAGAATGGGTTGCTATCAGTCAGGATTTGGCCCAGAAGTTGATTGAGAGCATGCCCAGTCAAATTGCACAGGTCCTGAAAAAGAAGGGCCAATACTGCAAATACTGACTCTTTGCATAAACGTCATGTAATTGTCGATAAAAACCTTTGAAACGTATGAAGTGCTTGTAATTATATTTCAGTACATCACAGAAACAACTGAAACAAAGATCTAAAAGCGGTTTAGCAGCAAACTTTGTGAAAACTAATATTTGTGTCATTCTCAAAACTTTTGGCCACGACTGTACAGCTAAAAGTAGCTGAACATGGATGAGACCGGAAGGCTAGTCTCAGCCTCAGACGTTGGAATCAGAGCGCCCATGGAACGTTGGCTAAATGTCTGATGCATATGGTACGCTTAACTGGAAACACTTCAGGAATGTCGAAGTTGTCATCTGATTAGTTGAAATTGACCGGATTTCCGGAAGACGCGAGTGTCGCGTTTATTTTCGGTCTGCCGGGAAACAAAGACTGATTTACTCGCGTTTTGCTAAAATGTGCTTATGCGGACGCCATTGTTGTTATACACATATACACATATGCGACGTTCGCGAACAAATTACTGACTTACTGCTTGTTCTCCCTCTTCTTCGTTATCTTTCAATGCTGGTTATTTCAATGACTGACTTGTTGCACGCCAGTCTGTTGTTGTGGGGGCATTTCCACGCACAGAAACATGACGCTGAACAAAACGAACTGTGATTGGTTGTTTGACATGTTGATCAAACGGTCTTATGGGCGGGACTTGGCCAATGAAAGCTGCCATGAGTTCCAGACCTTCAGCCGTCAGTCTGAAGGTCTGGCTATGCGAGACTACCGGAAGGCAGACCCATAACATTTATAAAATGGCCACGCCTGCTCTTTAGTGAAGAATGTGGACAAGATGTGCTAAATTTTTGCCATAAAGATGATTAACACAGAAAGTTTAAATTTTGGTTACAATGAGGCACTTAGAATATTTGACGTAAACATTAAAATACTGTCTTAATAGTACAGACACTAGACACAAAAAATATATTCCCTGTTGAAAAAAACAGCATATGCTGGTTAGGTAGCTGGTTTATGCTGGTGCTTTGCTGGTTTATGCTAGTCCAACTGGTCATGTTGCTGGTCAAGAACCAGCATAAACCCGCTAAGGACTGGCTTAAATCAGCATCCCAACATCAAAACCTACCTAACCAGCATAGGCTGTTTTTTTTTAACAGGGGTGACACATTTTATTGTCAAATCACTTTTGAATTTTCAGACAATGAATCACAATGAATTTTCAGATCTTTCAGAGATATGAAAGCTTCTAAACCCTAAAATCCCTGCTGAAAAAAAAACAGCTAAAACCAGCCTAGGCTGGTTAGCTGGTTTTAGCTGGTCAGCAGGCTGGTTTTAGAGGGGTTTTGGCCACTTTCCCAGGCTGGTCTTAGCTGGTCAGGAGGCTGGTTTTAGAGGGGTTTTTGCCACTTTCCCAGGCTGGTCTTAGCTGGTCAGGAGGCTGGTTTTAGAGGGGTTTTGGCCACTTTCCCAGGCTGGTCTTAGCTGGTCATCCAGGCTGGTTTTAGCTGGTCAGCAGGCTGGTTTTAGAGGGGTTTTGGCCACTTTACCAGGCTGGTTTTAGCTGGTCAGCAGGCTGGTTTTAGAGGGGTTTTGGCCACTTTACCAGGCTGGTTTTAGCTGGTCAGCAGGCTTGCTTTAGAGGGGTTTTGGCCATTTTACCAGGCTGGTTTTAGCTGGTCAGCAGGCTGGTTTTAGAGGGGTTTTGGCCACTTTACCAGGCTGGCCTTAGCTGGTCAGCAGGCTGGTTTTAGAGGGGTTTTGGCCAATTTACCAGGCTGGCCTTAGCTGGTCAGCTGGCTGGTTCTAGAGGGGTTTTGGATACTTTCCCAGACCGGTCTTAGCTGGTCATCCAGGCTGGTTTTAGCTGGTCAGCAGGCTGGTTTTAGAGGGGTTTTGGCCACTTGTCCCAGGCTGGTTTTAGCTGGTCAGCAGGCTTGTTTTAGAGGGGTTTTGGCCACTTTTCCAGGCTGGTCAATTTGGCTGGTTTTAGCTGGTCAGCAGGCTGGTTTTAGAGGGGTTTTGGCCACTTTACCAGGCTGGCCTTAGCTGGTCAGCAGGCTGGTTTTAGAGGGGTTTTGGCCTCTTTCCCATGCTGGTTTTAGCTGGTCAACTTGGCTGGTTCTAGCTGGTCAGCAGGCTGGTTTTAGAGGGGTTTTGGCCACTTTTCCAGGCTGGTCTTAGCTGGTCAACTTGGCTGGTTTTAGCTGGTCAGCAGGTTGGTTTTAGAGGGGTTTTGGCCACTTTACCAGGCTGGCCTTAGCTTGTCAGCAGGCTGGTTTTTGAGGGGTTTTGGCCTCTTTCCCTTGCTGGTTTTAGCTGGTCAACTTGGCCGGTTCTAGCTGGTCAGCAGGCTGGTTTTAGAGGGGGTTTGGCCTCTTTCCCTTGCTGGTTCTAGCTGGTCAGCAGGCTGGTTTTAGAGGGGTTTTGGCCTCTTTCCCTTGCTGGTTTTAGCTGGTCAACTTGACTGGTTCTAGCTGGTCAGCAGGCTGGTTTTAGAGGGTTTTTGGCCACTTTCCCAGGCTGGTCTTAGCTGGTCAGCAGACTGGTTTTCGAGGGGTTTTGGCCACTTTCCAGGCTGGTTTTAGCTGGTCAGCAGGCTGTTTTTTGAGGGCTTTTGGCCACTTTCCCAGGCTGGTCTTAGTTGGTCAGGCTGGGAGGCCACCATCTAAAACCAGCTACTTGCATCTTGAACCAGCTTAGGCCGGTTTTAGCTGTTTTTTTTTTTTCAGCAGGGATGGCTGACACAAACAAGTTTAAAAAAAAAAAAACTGTATAACCTTTATTTTATTTTTTCTCATTATTTTAAAAATAATTTTGAAGAAAAGGACAAATGGAGAATATTTAACTTGTATTAAACCTAGAATATTCCTTTAATAGACAAACTGAGTGAAACAGTGATTATGAAAAGAATGATCAGCGGATTTGGTTGTGTTGGATTACCTCAGCTGTCTTATGTAACGGTTATGCTGGTTATCATAGGATTTCACAGATTCATGCAAAGCCTCTGCTTAAGCATACGGTTCAAATCTCTCTTCTTTCCTGTCAGATGGCCTGTTGTAGACTTTAAGATGAAACTTTTACCTTCGTCTGTGCGTATCTCTCCCCCTCTCTCATTCTTTACTCCTTCATTCTCTTCGTTCGTTTGCTCTATGGACTGATACTTTAATTTATTTGAATATGAAACTCGAACACAAATATCTCTGTGTACAGTATTTTCAGCGGTGTGAGTTTTTGAGTAACCTTTTCAAAAATAAGGCACAAATACATTTACAAAGTGACTCTAAGGTGTAGTATAAACTGAAATAAGCAATGTAGGGCACATACTGCAAATTTAACAAAAAAACAAGACAAACGGGATATCTGGAGGAGATTTTGAAATAGAAATCTAAATGTTTGGTCACAGCATTTAAATAAAATGTAACCTATTCTTTTAAATAAATTGATTTATTGACTCAACGGTTCCTACTGTGTGGCTTTTTAGACCTTTTGTTGGCCCCTCAGTGAGATACCGTCTTTTTGAACCAGTGACAGACATTATCCTGAGGTGGAGGGGGATAATTCAAGTACATCAAAAAGAAGTGGGCACGAGGTGCCAACGTGTAAATAATTGAGCAGGCGTATAAATTGTGAATGGGATTAGTAACAGTAGTGTTGCTGTCTGTGGGTCATGTCACTGACCTTCACCCTAGTGATTTTATCAGGCACTTAACAATTAAAGAACAAATGGGGCCTGAAACACAAGACGGCTTGTGTCACTTCAGCAGCAGCGTGAGCGTCAGGCCTGGTATGGGTTGTACTGCCTTTGCCAGCTGAGGAAGTTCAACCTGCCACTGAAACCTGCTGATACGGGTCCATTAAGTAGTAAATGAGTCCTTCATGTACACCTTTAGAAATGTCTGGTTAGGTTTGCTCACCAAATCAGACAAAAGATGTCAGTCAGGATATACACCTCCAGAACAGGGGGTTTTAATCATTTAGATGGCATGAGCATCCAAAAATGATGATTCTCCTGCAAGGGACCCATCCTTCAATTTAAAAGGCAGCTATATAAAAACTCAATTTATAAAGACCCAATTAATACTATGGAACGATTCATATTTAATTTCTGTAATGTTACATCATTGTGTGGGGTTTGTTTTCTATCACTGTAATATATATCAAGAGAGAGTTAGATTTTTTTAATTTAAATATTTAGTTATATTTACTTTTAATTGGTATTTATTTATGTAGTAATTAATCACACTTCTAACTATCTAATTTTATGTACTTAATAATATTTTTTTATTTTAATCAAATGTTTTATTATTTTTAAAATCAGATTATATATATATATTGATTTAAATCAATTTCTCATTTGTTTATTATTTATTAATCAAATGGATACATTTATTATTATTTAAATCAATTTTGTTTTATTTTAATAAAATGTATTTATTTATAATATTTTATCTTTATATATTTGGTTGGTTAAATATTTTTTAATCTTTCAAAATTTGATAAATTTGTGTCATCTTACACACGTTTTAACTGGGTTACTAAAATGATATACCAATTAAATAAAAATTAAATGGACCATAATTAATTTATATAATAATATATTACAGTATAATACAATGTAATATATTACATTATATTATACTGCCTTTTGTTATATATTATATATATATAATTTATATAATGGCTTATAATATAATATAATATAATATAATGAAAAAATATTATATTATATTATATTTATTATATTATATTATTCATAATCGCCCAAAGACTTTACTTGTTATGGATTAAAACAAGGGCTATTCTAAACAAACAATAAATTAAAAAAATAAATAAAAGTAAAAATAAAATAAAATGGACTATAATTAATTATATAATTATTAATATATTAACGTATAATGCAATGCAATATATTACATTATATTATACTGTATTATATTATAAATCAATATATAAGTAATATATATTATTTACAAAGGCCTAATGATTTATAATACAATACAAATGCAAAATATTATAAAGTAATTATATTATATTACATTATATTATTCATTATCGCATTTAGATTTTACTTGGTATGGATTAAAACAAGAGCTATTATAAACAAACAAGTAGTAAAATAACAGTTTTCAAGTCATGCATGCATCACACTAAGAATTATTTCATGTCATTAATGACCGATCGTGCTTTGAGCATCACATTGCGGTTTCTTGCGAAGCGCACACGTCATCAGAGAGCGTCAAAAACGCCGTCGCAGCTCCGCGCCACATTTCATTGTCATTCACCAGCGTTGTGTTTTCAATCTGCATGTGGCCTTTTGCAGGGACGTAGCTGGATTGTGAACGCCGTCCGCGCCTGTAAGTATATTTACTCCCTGTAACGCACATAACCATGTGTTATTTAACATTTTATTGCGTTTCCTGAACAAAATGAGAACTGGATCGTGCCGAAGCGAGAGAGGCGCTTCAAAGCTTTTCCGATCGCGGATATGGCTGGCTGTCGCATCAAATGCCGGATCCCCAAACACACAGTTTTCTCATCTAGGTCCTTCTAGTAAGCTGTTGCATGCTTGCAGTTGAATGAAAGAGTAGCAAATGCGTAGTAGCGTGTTGCATTTGTTCACTTTGTTTATTTGCAACGATATAAGCCGATCAACCTCCGATGTCCTTGCAACGTAGTTTTCCAAATTTTAGCTTAAAAAGGCTTAAAACTTGCTTAAGAAGATTATAAGCATGACTAGTTTATAAAAACACGTCTGCGTTGAGCAAGAAAAAGAAATAACCATTAAATAGCGTATAACTATAATACCACGTTTTTCTCCTGCGCGTCTTTTGAATTTACTCCGTTTCATCGATGTTTGTCAATGGCTAGATACGTTTAATTACTTTCTAAAAAATATTTGTGTATTGTAATATTTAAATTCAGACAGAGAAGTTGGACAATAACCAAATAAGTAGCATATTATCGTGTAATACAGTCTCTGGTACCACCACAGTATGAAAATACGCTAATTAATTTCGTATTGATTGGTATTGATTTTTTTTTTCAGAACTTGCCAAAGCATCAAAACACACAAAATGCAGTGACAGAAAAACAACAAGGATATCTATAATATTAATAATTGATTAAAATGAGCATTGAAGAATGCTGTTTTACATCGTCAACAGCAGCGGCTGTTGTTCTGTCTTTGATGCTGTGTATCCTAGAGCCCTCAGCTACAAAAGTAGCAACTTTGCGTGACTGTTGTATGATAAAGTGGGTTATTAAGTGCCTCAGGGGGACGTTTGTCCGCACATGACCCGTATTCTTTCGGACTTTTTCTTTTAGGGGAGTTAAGGCCGAAGTACGCGCATCCTCAGAAGCGTTTTACACTTAGGCGCTTCTAAAGATGATGTTTTGCACTTCAGGCTTCAGTAGGAGGTTATAAACTGCAGTGCAGTTTCATGTCGGTCACGGTACTGTAACCTCATGTATTATGCATCTGTGAGGGTCGCAGGTGGAGGTTTGCTTTCAGTCTGCTGGCTGGTGAAATTTGAAACGAAACCAATAGTTCAGCGGCTATGATAAAATGAGTAGTGCGATGCAGTATTAATATGTCGTGCTGTTAACTGATATGCGGTATTATAAATACAGTCGTCCCGCATGAGTTCTTTCAAATGCTATATACCTAGGGATGCTTGCTGCCATTTATAGATAGATTTTCTGACGCGCTTTACTCATCTGTTGCGGTAGTACTGTAATTAAATGATGTAAGTACACTTTATAAAGCT